>NC_136523.1:46553473-46703473 GCF_053919585.1 Euprymna scolopes | reverse complement strand
GTATAATGCATATACACACAGACATAAATATAATACATGTATACACATATATACACACACACAAAATTATAAAACATGCATACACATAGAGAAGTATAAAACGCGCATACACACAGAGAGAGGTAGAAAACAAACACAAATTAGAAAACAAGTATAAAACATGCACGCACACACAAGCATAAAACGCACATAAACACACAAGTAGAAAATACGCACACACAAGTAGAAAACGCACATAAACACACAAGTAGAAAATACGCACACACAAGTAGAAAACGCACATAAACACACACACACAAGTAGAAAACGCACATAAACACACACACAAGTAGAAAACGCACATAAACACACACACAAGTAGAAAACGCACATATACACACACAAGTAGAAAACGCACATATACACACACAAGTAGAAAACGCACATATACACACACAAGTAGAAAACACACATATACACACACAAGTAGAAAACGTGCACAAGTAGAAAACGCGCACGCACACACAAGTAGAAAACATACACACACAAGTAGAAAACATACACACACACACACACAAATAGAAAAGACACACAAGTAGAAAACGCACATACACACACACACAAGTAGAAAACGCGCACGCACACACAAGTAGAAAACACACACAAGTAGAAAACGTGCACGCACACACAAGTAGAAAACACGCACGCACACACAAGTAGAAAACACGCACACACACACACACACACACCAGTAGAAAACGCGCACGCACACACACAAGTAGAAAACGCACACAAAAGTATAAAACACGCGCACGCACACACACACACACACTGTAGAAAACACACACACAAAGTAGAAAACACAAGTATAAACAGGGCTCTACGGACAAATTTAATTTTAGTTGACCTTTGACAACGAAATATTTTAATTTACTAGCCAAGTAGAAAATTTACTAGCCAAACCAATGTAATGCAAAAATTTACTAGCCAAACCAATGTAATGCTATTTCACTGTTATGAATAAACCATAATATTAGGTGATGTTTATTTAATTTTCGAATTATGGGATAGACAAAATTAAAAAGGGGGAAATTCAGAAATTTTATTCAGTTTCAATTTTATCAAATATAACTTGAATAAATAGCTTAAATATTTTTGTTTTTAAATATTACTGCTCTGTTGATTTACAGAAATAATGTTAGCTGGCCAGTCACACTGTACTGCTACCCCCCCCCAGCAATCCTTCTCCTGCCATTAGCCATTTACTTCTCAATGGATTTCTCTGGGTTGAATTCAACAAGATCTGGACCTTCTGAAGAAATCAATATTAAATCTGACAGTTTCTGTACAGACAAGCTGCTCTGTATGTCCGTCTTTATTCTTTTCTGTGCAGAAAAGGCTCTCTCACACTCTGCAGAGTTAATAGGAAGAGTCAGCATTATTCTTACAAGATGTAACAAATTGGAGAAGTCAGTCTTGTATGGGTCCTTGGTTAGTAGAATTTGCCACAGATCAGAATAAGACTTGTCCCTGAAAGTATTAGAAACAAAGAATTCCATTTGTCTCCATTCTGTTTGAACAACTTCCACGTTGCATCCTGCAGTCACAAGAGGTTTTTCAAACCAGTTACAAATCACCTCTATTTTATGATTTCCAAAATGTAGAAATTCTTTTACCTTCTGGCCATGTATCATGATTAAATACCTTGAAGCTTTTCACCACAGCTTGAGCATCTACACTTGTGTTTGCTCCCAACAGGTTTTGAACCTTGACTCCAGTTCTTTCAATATAAGGTCAACTGTAGAGCCAACATGTTTCTCCAGTTTTTTTTTTTTTGGCCACACAAACAGGACTTCCAGTCATTTCAACTCCTTGAAATTTAGGATTATCCTGCAAATTTGAAAACTGTTGATCTTCAATGCAATTCATAAACTTTTCATACATTCCCCCAGGAATGTATTCCTCCTTCATACTTGTAATAGTTTCCATACAATCGTTAATCGATCCAACTGCTACAGAAAGAATCAGATTGTTTGCCTGTAGTTTTAGACCGAGTAAAGTTAGCTCACCAAACAGATCAATAGCAAAATGCAGTGAATACAAGGTCTTTCAACTGCTTTTGTACTTTCCTAGCTCTACCATCTACTATCTGCATTTGGTGATGTTGCTGCAAGATTTTCCATACGAGTGAAGACTGCTGCATACTGACCATGATCCTCACCCAAATGACCATCTTTTTTTCCTTGTAAAAAAGCTCTCATTACCCTGTCTACATGGGGAACCCATCTGGTACCCATCACTGGTGCTGGTGAGTAAATTCTTGTTTCAAGTTCTTCTCCAATGATCTTTAGCTGTCTTGCTCTTTGGGCTGAAGTGGTTCGTCTTCCATATCAAATGTAGACCTTCATTGACAGACTGCATGATAGGACACTGCTTTCGTAGCTTCAACAGAACTAATTCAAACCTGCGTGCCATACAGTGAAAGTCAATCAGATGAAGAACTTCCTTCCTCAACAGTGACACAACACCATTCTTCTGTCCGGTATTCACATTTGCACCATCTGCACAAAACCCAACAATTCTTGATGACATTTCATCATCATGGATCCCCATTTTTGAAAGAGTAGATTTAGTAGCAGAGATAATGCCTTCAGCATGGCTATGTTCAATGGCAGTAATTTCAATAAGTTTATTTTCTGGTTTACCATTCAATATTATTCCAACATAAACTGCTCCATTTTCTGACACAGAGCTGTCAGTGGCACCATCAATCGTAACTGACGCATAATGTGACTCACTAATAGATTCTAATATCTCATCTGTGATTATGCCTACAATAGTAGACATATATATATATATATATATAATATAATCCTTTCTCATTTTTCACAGTTAAAAAAATGAAATGCCATCAAATGATTTCAAAAGTACAATAGTTTTCAATAAAAATCGGCAAAAAAGATTTTTTAATGACTAAGTAATTTTTGGAGAGTTTATAATATTCTAAAAAAAGATTTTTTTAAATCAAAACTTAAAAATTCCATAATATATAATAAATAAATTCTATTTACGACTATTTTCGCACCTTAGCTTAGCCGAAAAAAAAATGAAGGGGGGGGGGGGGATTTGTCACCCCTCTATGGCTGTCACCCGGGGCGGACAGTATCCCCTGCCCCCACCCCTTAGCTACGCTAGTGGGTATGTGCCTCTGAACCCTCAGACTATTTTCGGCCATTTTACAGCTTTCGTTAAGGTACTCTAGAGCGCACACCAAGGCTATTCGTGTGCCATATGTGTGCGCACACACGTATTAAAGTGAATCACATAGGCGTAGTAATCTTTTGCTGACAATTTAAAATTAGATGGAAATGAATTTTTTAAAAATTGCGGATAAATTTTTTTTTTTTTTTTTTTGTGGTGAATGTCGATAATACACTACCGCAGGATTTGTCTTTAAAATCTTAATTTTCATAGAATTTCGGGTGTGTTATAAACAAATATTACATTCAAAATTGGAGCAAATAGTTTTTAAGACATGGAAGGAAGCCTCAACACGTGTTTTTGTTTATAAAGTTTTTTGAGGGGTTTTTTTTGCTTCATTAGCTGAATATTTTAATAGCATGTAAATTTTTTAAAGAAAACAAAAAATTTTTTAATTGACTTACCGCAGTGCTAGGTGTATCAGAATTTTTGTAGGAATTTTTGACACCCCTAACACGAAACTGCGAATAAAATACAAAAAACTCGTAATTTCTCTTTTAAAAGTGCTTTGCTTATTGTCTTTATGGATTATACTTCCAAAATAAACTAATAAAGTTGTTTTAAAAGTAATAGAAACATTTTTTTTATTTTTTAAAAAACATTAATGAAATCAATTGAATTTTACGAGCTCAGTATTTTTCAATTTTTAAAATTTAAAAATCTATCAAAATTTTTCTATTGATTCAATTTTTACGATATTTTCAGTGTCAATGTGAAATTTTATGCTCTTTCCAATAAACCGAATATAATATTTTAGACAAACGTTTTTTTTTAAATTTACGCCCCCCACCATTTTCAAGTGTCTATGAAAAAGTAAATAATTTACTCAAAGTTTTATATATCACAAATTGAAGATAAATGATCAATAAATAATATATTCAAATTTAAAAAAAAAAAAAAAAAAAAAAAAAAAAGTAGTGTTTTTTTTTTAGAAATTTACCTGTAAAGTCCGAAGTTTAAAACCTTTTTTTTTTTTTTTAAACCACGTTGTTTGTTTTTTCTTTTGTTATTTTTTTTAAATGAAACCTTGGTCCTTGCTCCTTTAATTGAAAAAAAAAAAAATTAAGGCTTGAATTACATTTTTCGATGGGTTATAAGCTTGGAAAGACAGGGTAGAATTATTCAATATTTTTCACAAAATTTCTGACGCACCTACCGCAGTGCACAGTAGTAGCTTAAATTAAATATAACGTTGTATTTAAAAGATAGCAAAATAATTGTTTTTGTATTTTTTTATTTTCTGAAGACCTTAACCGCAAACCACCACTTAGCATGCATAGTTCTAATGTTATTCCAATGATATTCTTTTTGAAACTTCAAAAGAAGCCTACTACTGTAAAAATGTTGCGAAATATTACCACGTGATCAATTTCATTTTAGAGATATTTCTTTCAAAAGCCTTCAAAAAAGAAAAAAAGTATATTGTTCTATTTCTCTTTTACTGTTTAAATAATTTGACTTTATTCGTTTTATTTTAAGAAAATATAAGTTGAAGACATTTTTCATTCACTATTAGAAGAGTTGTCGGTTTTCTCAATCATTAAATCATTTCTCTCTGATAGGTTCATAAGAGTAGTGGTTGATGGGCAGAAATCAGAGGCCCACAGTATTAATGCTGGAGTCCCCCAGGGGTCCATCCTGGGTCCAACTCTCTTCCTGATCTACATCAATGATCTCCCAAAACACATACTTAAATCATTCATTGACATCTATGCTGATAACACGACCATCTATGGCAACACATCAAAGGCCGTAAATGACAAAGTTCTCTAATTCTCTCTCCTCTGATCTTGAGCGCATGGTACAATGGGGGAAGAGGTGGCTGGTCACTTTTAATGCATCCAAAACCAAGCTTCTATCTTTACATCATCAACGCTCTGATTCCGATCTGGCATCAATTGAAATGGATGACTCTCGTCTTGGGGAGGCTTCATGTTTTGACAAGCTTCTGGGCTTGACCTTCACTCCTGATCTGAAATGGCACACGTACATCAAATCTGTTGCCAGAGACGCTGGGAAAATGGTGGGATCCTTCTACCGCTCCAGAAGATATCTCACTACTGATGCAATTCTTTATCTGTATAAAAGCCAAGTACGTCCAAGGATGGAGTACTGCTGCCACATCTGGGCAGGAGCTGCTAAAAACAGCCTATCCTGCCTTGATAGAGTACAAAATAGACTTCGTGTTATAGTGGGGGATGCCCTTTTCTCTTCCCTGCAACCTCTCTCCCACAGAAGAGACGTTGCGAGCCTGTCTTTGTTTTATCGTTATTTCCATGGCAGGTGCTCGTCTGAGTTCCAATCCCTCGTCCCCCCCCCTCGCCAATCTTTCACAAGAAACACCCGTCTGGCTGAAACTACTGTCAATAATTTTCCCCACTCTTTATCTGTGCCTAAATCCAAACGTAGATTCCATGAGCAAAGCTTGTTTCTTAGAACTGCACGTCAGTGGAACTCTCTGCTGCTTGCCTGTTTCCCACCTGACTATAACTTGGACGTCTTCAAGTCCAACATAAACTCCTGACAAGCCACCCCCTTAAGTAAGACACTATCAAAACTCCCAATACTAATGATTACTACAATACTATCTCACTGATTACTGTACACGCAATAACCCTTATCCCTGAGTGGCCTTCGGGCCTTGATAAGTGGTGACCCCCATGTAAAAAAAAAAAAAAAAGTCGCCAAAAAGATAAGCGTTTTTTTTATTTTTAGTCGCCAACTGGAAAAATCACTCGCAAATGCGAGTGATTTACTCGCAATGTAGAGCCCTGATAAAACACACACGCACAAGTATAAAACACACACGCACAAGTAGAAAACAAACAAGTAGAAAACACACACGCACACTAAAAACAAAGTTATTTTCCTTTAGTACATGATAACGGGTGGAAAATCGCATCTCCCATAAAATCTGTGTCAATTTATGACAAAGAATAATTTTTCTCATTTTTGATTATCCATTCCAAAGAATGTTGATCAATTTATCAATGGACTAGCCTGGTGCCCGGCATTACCCGGGTGTTTGGAGGTGTGTGTTGAGCAAAAAAAAAAAACAATTTAGTACAGACTCAAACCCGTACCGCAAATGAAAAGAACGTTTAAAAAAAAAAAAAAAAAAAAAAAAAAAAAAAAAGCGACGTCTTTGCTGTTGCGTCCATCGCCAAACTGGAAGTGACATCAGTTTAAATTAAGGCTAGTCAATCAAAAAAGAGGGGATGACTTTCGAAAATATCGGTGAAAAAAGTGACCTCCTCCCTGTAGAAAAGTGCCCAGTTGAGGGTGAAGGAATTAATGTTTTTAGCCAATTTTTCGATATTTGTCGTCCAAAAGATCAAGCTTCAAAACAATACAGATCTCATGAAAATACATCGCCTCTGTCGAAAGTTTTAGACAGACATACAAACATACGTACATACATTTAAACAGACAGGTGAAATTTATATTATAGAAGATTACACTTATTTAAAAAAATATATAAAACAACTTTATAATTTACTCGTCATAGAACAAAGATGTCATATTCCAAAAATTATATGGGTTTGGCTAATAACTTTCCTATTTGGTTAAATTTGTCTGTAGAGCTCTGCAAGTACAAATATATTTCTTTGTCTGTTTCACTTTTTCTTGGAAACTACAGGACTGATCTGGCTGAAATTTTGTGGTACATTTGTTATAAGGTGCAGCGAACTAAGTATTATGGTATCCGTTTGATGCACGGTGAGATTAGAGATTAGAAGTTTGACATAAAGCACTCATTCTAAGTCAACAGGCTATAACTTTTGCCAGTTTTTAATAGGCTAAAATATCTAGTTACATTAATATTACTGATCAAGAGTCAAGAGATTGATCATTAATGCCATAGACAGCTGTGTCGTAGATGTCAAAAAAAAAAAAAAAAGAAAATAGAAATGATCTCAGTGCATGTACAGCAAGTGTAAGACACTGGAATATGCAGTACTCATAATATTAAAATGGTTCTGTGGTTTTCTTTTTTTTCTTTTTTCCTGGGGGGGGGGAGACATTATCCAGTCTGCCACAATGACACTTCACCTATTTTGTTAACATGTAAAAAAAAAAAATAATAATTTATGTCCTAATAATGCTGGATTAGTGATGCTTAATCTGTTAACAGATAATTCAATTGTAGCATTGGATTATATTTTTTTTAGTTGTTCAATCATAGTTGCTAATCTCGTCAGCTAATTAATAGTCAGTATTTAACAATGCAAGTGAGAATCGACACAATGTTGAAACAACTCGACTCATTTAGGCAATATGTTTTCATTAAAGAAACCCTTATGTCATGAGAGTGCACTTTCTCAGAAGAGATATCAGAAGACACAATGGCACTAATGAATGACTCGAGTAAGTCGCTTGCAGTCCGACGTTATCATTCATGTGAGTGCTACTGATTCAGTCCGTGTCAACGTTATCATTCATGACAGTGCTACTGATCCAGTCCGTGTCAACGTTATCATTCATGACGGTGCTACTGATCCAGTCCGTATCAACGTTATCATTCATGACGGTGCTACTGATCCAGTCCGTGTCAACGTTATCATTCATGACGGTGCTACTGATCCAGTCCGTGTCAACGTTATCATTCATGACGGTGCTACTGATCCAGTCCGTGTCAACGTTATCATTCATGACGGTGCTACTGATCCAGTCCGTGTCAACGTTATCATTCATGACTGTGCTACTGATCCAGTCCGTGTCAACGTTATCATTCATGACGGTGCTACTGATCCAGTCCGTGTCAACGTTATCATTCATGACGGTGCTACTGATCCAGTCCGTGTCAACGTTATCATTCATGACGGTGCTACTGATCCAGTCCGTGTCAACGTTATCATTCATGACGGTGCTACTGATCCAGTCCGTGTCAACGTTATCATTCATGACGGTGCTCCTGATCCAGTCCGTGTCAACCTTATCATTCATGACGGTGCTACTGATCCAGTCCGTGTCAACGTTATCATTCATGACGGTGCTACTGATCCAGTCCGTGTCAACGTTATCATTCATGACGGTGCTACTGATCCAGTCCGTGTCAACGTTATCATTCATGACTGTGCTACTGATCCAGTCCGTGTCAACGTTATCATTCATGACGGTGCTACTGATCCAGTCCGTGTCAACGTTATCATTCATGGCGGTGCTACTGATCCAGTCCGTGTCGGCGTTATCATTCATGACGGTGCTACTGATCCAGTCCGTGTCAACGTTATCATTCATGACGGTGCTACTGATCCAGTCCGTGTCGGCGTTATCATTCATAGCGGTGCTACTGATCCAGTCAGTGTCAACATTATTGTTCATGTCAGGGTTACTTATTTAGTCTGTGCTGACGTTATCATTCGTGCTTGTATTGGCATTACTGATTGAGTCCATACCGGTATTGCTGTTGGGTGCATGTCCGCAATCATTCCAAGTCAAGCGTTCTGTTTTATTTGTTTAGTTTTTTTTCCTGGTTACTTTCTTCTACACAAGGGCAAAGACATGTACATTACATTTTAATTTCTGCATGTAGGTACAGTCAGAGAAACTAGGTTAAAGGAGGGAATTCCAAAAGCCATCATTTAGAGGGGGAAAAAAAGTTATTAGAGCAAAAATTCATTCTGCATCCAAGAACTTCTAAAATGAAAGATTGGGATGTTGCTGATCGTCAGGGCATTTATGTCAAGGTGGCACCTGTACAGCAAGTTCGTCAGAGCTCATTCTATGGAAGGACTTATAAACACACAGATGTAACATTACAGTGATGGGACAAGAGCTAGGGTTGAGTAATTCGTAAGAAACAGATTAGCAGCTCTTTTTTTTTTTTATCCTGCCTAAGAGAAAGAGGTCAGCAGTTGGTGTACAAGCCCATATATGACAGTACTCCATCCATGGATGAATGGTGACTTAATCTCTACTATATATATATATATATATATATGAATGGTGGCTTAATCTATACTATATATATATATATATATGAATGGTGGCTTAATCTATACTATATATATATATATATATGCTCACCTGAGGACCCACAGAAGCCACAACGGAGGACAGTCTTACTCGGACACGAGTGACCGCCGATGATTATGATGATATATATATATGAATGGTGGCTTAATCTCTACTAATATATATATATATATATATATATATATATATATAAAGCCAATATTCGCCCATGTATAGAGTACTGTTATTACATTTACGCTGGTGCATCTGCTACTGGTTTCTCACTCTTGGACAGAGTTCAAAAGAGTCACCAACCTGATAGGTCCTGAACTGTCATCTAGGCTTCAGCCTCTGTCCCATCGATGACATGTTGCATGCCTCTGCCTGTTCTACAAGCACTTTAATGGTGAATGCTCTGATGAACTACAAGCACTTGTACCCCCTCGACGTGAATACCCCCGACAAACCTGACAAGCAGCTAAATCCACCTCTTCACAGTAGCGATCCCTAGGTGCAAAGAGGCTTTCTCCTCCAGAACGGCTAGACTTTGGAACTCCCGAGATTCTGCTTTCCCAACTGTACTGACATGCAGAAGTTCTAGTGTAACGTGCACAGACATCTTGCCACTCATCTCCCTTTGAGGTTGTTTTTAAAATGGAACGAAAATTTAAATTTCATTCCATTTAAATTTTTTTTTTTTTTTTTTTTTTTTTACAAAGGCATCACCACTTATCAAGGCCAAGAGGGCACTTGAGGATAAGGGTTAAAAAGTGTACAGTAGACAATTGGACAATAAAGTAATCGTTAGTAATGGAAATTTGGTAAATTTGTTAACTTATATGGAACGGCTCATCAAAAACTTGAAGACAACAATATTGTAGTCAGCTGGAAAGAAGGAAAATGGAAGCGTGCAGTTCTAAGAAAGAAGCTTTGTTCATGGAATTTACGTTTAGGTTTAGGCACAGATAAAGAGTGGGGGAAATTATTGATAGTGTTTTCTGCTAGACAAGTGTTTCTTGTGAAAGTTTGGTGAGGGGGGACCATAGATTAGAGCTCAGTCGAGAACTTGCCATGAAAAAAAAAAAAAAAAAAATTTTATTTTTTAATTGCGCATGCGTCGAAATCGAAAACTCGCCGTTTAAAGGTTTTCAGGTATGCTGACAAAGTTGGGGGGTGTCTATTCCGAAAGCCATTCCTAACATGGGGAGGTTGTGGGTGTCTATTCTGAAAGCTCCTCTTTGTTGTCAGCATACCCGAAAAGTCGATATTTTGAATATGAACAGTCAGTTGGACTTTATGTAAAAAAAAAAAAATATCAAAAATTTTACCAAAATTCGTTTAAAAATCAAATTATTTCATTTTTGTTATATATATATATATATATATATATATATATTTCGCTAGGTTCAAATCTATCGACTGGTGTTAATCGTGACACCCTGCACTGATGATTCTCGAAAAGATGAAACACTAGTGTCTGTAGGTATTTAATAATTATTGTAATATAATATAATTTTATTATTTATTATTATTTAGAATATAATATAATCTTATAGTACAATTGTTTAATTTTATTCTTTTGATTGTATTGGCACATGCACAATTTAAAAAAAAAAAAAAAGATTGAAACAGAATGTAATTTAAATTTCCGTTCCATTTTCAAAACAAACACAAGCAGTGTTCTCGACAAGTTTTACCAACCTAAAAATAGTTTTTATTAAAAAAAAATAATAATAAAATGTTAAAGTAAAATCAAATAAAACTGCTTTCCAACTAACTACAATATGGTTGTCTTTAGGCACCTCCAAAATGTTGTGTAAAACAATCATTATACACATTAAGTAGTGACGTCATCATTTCGTGTGTTTACTAAAGTTTGGGTCAATTTCTGTGGAAGATCATTTATGTGGAAATTTATGAATAAATAAAATGTACAATAAAAAAAAAATGGATAAAAAACAATATAAGACTTACTTTTTATAAAACAAATAGATTTTTAATAACGAACTACAGACAATAAAATTAATTTTAACCTGTTCTGTTGATACATGTAAAGATGAGGTCACTACAGACTTCCATACTTTTTTTTGGGGGGGGGGGGCGCAAAATTTGATTATCACCTGTCATTTGAAATAATCAAATCCAAACGAATTTTTTTTTTTAGTCGATTTTGCTTTTGTAATTTTTATTATCTCAAAAGTCATATATTCTATTAAATGAATATATTTTTTTATATTATTGGAAACCTGTTATATTAAAAAATCTGTTTAAACTACATATCACGTAATATTTGAATCTAATATCATTCAAAGTTTTTAAAATAATTATTTTAGAATTGTTTTTTGTTGTAATTCAAATAATTATATTACCAAGAAAAAAAATTTTTTTTTAAATTAAAAAATAATCCAGAAAAATTGTTTATTTTATTTTTTTAACATAATATTGATTTTATGCCCAATTTTATTTACAACTTCAGGGTAAGTAAAAAAAAAAATAATAGGATTTTATATTTATATATATATATATATATATATATAAAAGTGAACGTGTGCGTGTGTACATTTCCCTATGCAATAACTCTGTCAATTTTAAGTCTACAGACTCGAAATTTGATATACAGGTTACAGAGATTTGGAAAAATCTTTGTAATCCGTTTTCGGCCAGAAATTTGGCTGTTAAGGGGTCAAAGTTCAACGATTTGACCTTTGAGAACTCTACCAAACTCCTGACAATTTTGGGTCTAAACACTTGAAATTTTAGATACAGGTTCCTTGGACATGAATCTAACTTAATAACTTGATTTGAGCCCAAAACAAATGTTAAGGGGGTCAAAGTTAAAAAAATTGACCGCTTTTTTTTTTTTTTTGCTCAACATACACCTCCAAACACCCGGGCAACACCCGACTGAAATGTTAGTATATATAACTAGTTTTTAATTATTTGATCTTTTCAGCTTTAAAAAATGTTGAAATTTTGGTATTTTACTTTAAGGCCCATCTCACGTTCATATAGAACAAACTATTTTTTGTAGATTTCAGTGTGCTAAAAACGAATCTTCAAACCGTTTTCCGTCACAAAAAAGTTTTCATGATATGAAGAAATTACCTTTTCAAAAAGTGAGAGATCACTTTTCTATGTAAATTTAACTTAAAATGAGCACCCACTTTCTGGCCACCTGAGAGAGGGGGCATTTTTATATGCGCATATTTTTGAAGTGCACGCTTACGCGTACAGAAATGGCCACAACTGGTAACATAGAATCACATGGCTTAATATTTGGAAAACTACTTGTTTATCTAATCTAATTAAATTTTCGCCAATACTACACTGACAAGGCAGTTTGGTACGCGAGTGCACATTTAACAGCCTTCGTTTATGCTCGCACCTAGCGTAAATGAAGGCTAGGCTGTGAAATGGAAAATAGTCCCAGAGTTCAGGGATTAATACCATACAAACGGAAAATTTGTCATGGAAACGGTTATCATATTCTTTTAAAGCACACCGAAATCTACAAAAAATATTTTGTTCTATACGAGCGTGAAACGGGCCTTAAAGTAAAATAACACAGATTTTTCTTTATTTTTTAATTTCCTTGCCTTTACTGAAAAATGAAAGCAGAAAAAGAAATCGAACAAAAAACTTTAGCCAATAAACACAAAAAATTGCCCCCTCTCTCAGGTGGTCAGAAGTGGGTGCTCATTTTAAGTTAAATTTACATGAAAAAGTGATCACCCACTTTTTTGAAAAAGTAATTTCTTCATATGAAAACTATTTTTTTTGCGACGGAAACAGTTTACAGATTCGTTTTTAGCACACCGAAATCTACAAAAAAGATATTTTGTTCTATACAAACGTGAGACGGGCCTTAAAGTAAAATTTTACCGAAATTTTTATCTCAACCTAGATTAATTTTAGTTTTCTTAACATGAATATGGTGTGTGTGTGTGGGGGGGGGGGTTGAACACCTAAAAAAAAATTTAAAAAGAAATTATATATTTCCTCTAATATATTTAATGAAACCTACTTTTATTAAGAAACTTTATTTAAAAATCAAAATATCGAAAATTTTAGGAAAATATGACTATTTGATTTTTGCTAGATTTTTAAAACATGGGTGTGTCTTGGGTTTAAAAAACGTTAGTACATAGGAATGTTTTAAAGCGTCAATAATGTAACAGTGTCAGAAGCCGATATTAAGAATGCGTGAAAAAAAATTGAATAATTCGACCTATCTTTCCAAGCTACTTGAAAAATGTAATTCAAACCCTAATTTTTTTTTTCAATTAAAGGAGCAAAGACCAAATTTTAAAAAAATAACAGGTTTAATAGCAAATTATGCAATATTTGTTTTTTTTAAATCGGTTTTCTTCAAAAAAGATTTGAAGAAAATCAAAATTTTACTTACTTAGATTATAAAAAAAATAGATATAAATTCCAAAAAATCACTTACCTATAAAAAATACTATTTAATGTGTACCATTCATCATTGTTAAGAATTTATCCATATTTATATTTTAAATTCCATTTATTTTTTAAATAAAATTTTTTTAAACAACTATTTGAAAAAAGCTGCCATTACGTAAGCATTTTTACGTTCTTATCGAAACACCGAAAGTAGTGTTTGTTCTTGTTTAGAACTACGAATGGGTAGAAGGAAGTAAAAACCACACGTTCGCGTTAGCCGTCTAGTCTTGTGCGTGAAGAAATAGGTATCCCCATGAGTGAAAACTAGTCAAATTTTACTTAGATGTTTTTGCCTTAAAAAACAGTCGAGGAATTTTTTTTTTTTTCCTCAAAAAAATACATAAATTTTCGATTTAATATATTTTAATTCTTTATCGAGTGAATTTTTTTTTTTTTTTTTTAAATATCTAAAAAAAATTGAATGAAATAGAAAAAATTGTCGTCAGCATCCAATACTTACTGGACAATATAAGCAGAACATAAGGTTTAAAAAAAAAAAAATTAAAAAAAAAAAAATCAACGTGGTTTAAGAAAAAAAAAAAGTTTTACACTTTAGACTTTACAGGTAAATTTCAAAAAAACTTCTTTTTTTGTTTTAATTTACAATATATTATTTATTGATCTTTTATTTTCAATTTGTGATATATAAAACTGAGTAAATTATTAAAATTTTAATAGACATTTCAAAATGGGGGGGGGTGAATTTAAAAAAAAAAAAAAAAAAAAAACCTTTGTCTAAAATATTATATTCGGTTTATTGGAAAGAGCATAAAATTTCACGTTGATCCTGAAAATATAAAAATTTAACCAATAGAAATTTTTGATAGATTTTTAAAGTGAAAAAATTGAAAAAAATTAACTGGTAAAATTCAATTGATTTCATTATGTAAAAAACATGGCTGCATGAACGTGCGCAGGCACTTTGTAAACGCTGTTTTTTAAAAAATAAAATTTCTATTATTTTTTAAACAACTTTAACAGTTTATTTTGGAAGTATATTCCATAAAAATAAACAACCCACTTTTAAAAGAAAAATTATGAGTTTTTTTGGTAATCTCCAAAAATACCGTTAGGGCTTACAACATGGCCGCCAGAAGAGTCAACAAAAAACTGCGAATAAAATATATAAAACTCGTAATTTCTGTTTTTAAAGTGGGTTGTCAATTTTCTTTATGAAATATACTTCCAAAATAAACTATTACAGTCGTTTAAAACATAATAGAAGTATTATTTTTTATTTTTTAAAAACAATGTTTACAAAATGTCTACGAACGTGCGTAGACATTTTGTAAACATTGTTTTTAAAAAATAAAAAAAATAATACTTCTATTATGTTTTAAACGACTGTAATAGTTTATTTTGGAAATATATTTCATAAAGAAAATTGACAACCCACTTTAAAAACAGAAATTACGAGTTTTATATATTTTATTCGCAGTTTTTTGTTGACTCTTCTGGCGGCCATGTTGTAAGCCCTAGCGGTATTTTTGGAGATTACCGTTTTTTTATATTTTATTGGCAGTTTCGTGTTAGGGGTGTCAAAAATTCCCCAAAATTCTGATAAATGTAAACACGATTTTTGTCTCGTATTTTCATTATTTTTGTATGCTGTAAAAAAAATTTTGTTAAAAATATTAGCTGTTTATTTGAAGTTTCTTTTAAATGGTAAAAAAGTTAGGATGATAATATTAAATTAAATTACAGTTACATCGTGTTACATGGGGGGGGGGTAAAACTGTGGCACGCGTTGGAGGTGCCTAGTTGCCTTCAAATCCAACGTGAACAAATTCTTGATGAGCCATCCCCCTAAGTAATCCAATTTACCAAATTTCCACTACTAACGATGACTTGACCACTGTACATTCATTAACCCTCATCCTCGAGTGGCCTCCGGGCCTTGATAAGTGGTGACGCCGTGACTCCTTTGTAAAAAAAATATGAAAAAAGTGAAATAAAATAAAACTTTAAGAAATTTTTTTTTAATGGAAGGTTGCAAGATAATATGTGTTGACGTCACGGATAAATGTGTACTCGTCACATTAACAGCTGGTCGTCTGTATATGAGTTTAAGCGATCAACTTGTGCATTAGTACTGCTTTTTTTTTTTTTTTTAAGGGACTCTTAAGGGTGAGATAATTCAAAAAGACATCCGAAAATATCAAAGTTTCGAGTAACTTTTACTTCAAAACAAAACAAATACACTAAAGCAGGTGCTTCTACAGTTTATCGCCGAAAATGGAGACGCTATTTTTTTCGCGTACCTGTTGTTAAAATCCGAGGGAGAAATCAGTATTTTAAACTATGACCGAAGCATGAAATAAATAACAAAAAAATTAAACTAGATAATTATTTTTCGGATTTATTTTATTTATTTTTATTTTTTATTTTTTTTTTTTACACGGTGGTCACCACTTATAAAGGCCCGGAAGCCACTCAGGGATAAGGGTTATTGTAAATACAGTGTTAGTTTGGGGATTTAATAAAGTGTCTACTTAAGGGGGCGGTTCATCAGGAATTTGTTTACGTTGGACTTGAAGACATCCAGGTTGTAGTCAGGTGGGAAGCAGGCAGACGGAACAGAGTTCCACAGGCGTGCAGTTCTAAGAAAGAAGCTTTGTTCATGGAATCTACGTTTTGATTTAGGCACAGATAAAGAGTGGGGAAAATTTTTGACAGTGGATTCAGCTAGACGGGTGTTTTTCGTAAAAGATTGGCGAGGGGGGGGCAGAGATTGAAGTTCAGACGAACACCTACTATGGAAATAACAATAAAACAAAGATATGCTCGCAAAGATTCATTTAAATTAATTTGTTGTTGACCCTCCAAAGTTGCTTTAATTCAAAAAAAAATTTTCATTAAAATTATTTATTTGGTCGAAAAAAAAAAAAAAAAAAAAAAAAAACTATTTTATAAAAATCCAATGTTGCTTTCATTACAAAATTGTTTTATTAAAATTATATTTTCTTACGCAAACTTTCCAATAAATGTTTTTAGAATTATATTTTGATAAATTTTTATACAGTAAATGTTTTGGTTTTCAAATGGTTCTCCTCAAATTTAGACAATTATGAATATGTCCTTTTCATTTTCCGTTTTTAATAAAAAAAAAAAAAAAAAAAAAAAAAATGCTTCATGAAAAACTTTCCCATTTTCATTAATTACATCAAAACATTTTCAATTAAACAATTTTACTTTCTTTATTCACTTTTTTTCATAATTCTTTCTGGAAGTAATTAATATCTAGTTTAATCTTTGTTATTTATTTCTAATTTCGGCCATAGTTCAAAATACAGTGTTTACCGATGTATTCGAAAATTTAAAATGGCAGCCGACTCGGTTTTTGTAGGCAGTAAGTTTGGGAAAATTAGTTATAAAAAAAATAATAAAAAAAAGACAAAATACTGTTAGAAACTCGCTCAATATGTTACCGTGACATAGGCTGACATATATTCGGCGGGTTTTTAACAATATTTTTACTTTTTTTTTTTTTATTCATGACTAATTTTCCCAAACTTACTGCCTCAAAGACAGAGTCGGCTACCATTTTTAATTTTCGAATACATCGGTAAATACTGTATGTTTTTCGAGCTGAATAAACATGTTACATTAAATATAAACACTAAAAACATATCCAGTTAGTTAGAAAAGAAACTTATCTTGTCTTTGATAACATTTATTTGTTATATATTTGTTTTTTGACAACTTTTTCAAATCTATGTGTACAGTAAAACAAACCCATGCTTAATTATTTATCAAAATTGACAGCAGAAACCGGAAGTCGAAAAGAGCAGACAATTTTGACTATAACCCTTCGAACTCATTAACTTTTCTCCCATTATTAGTACATAGTATCCGACACTTCCTCTCACCTGGCGAGATATCTGTTTTGATTCGGGCCGTATTCGATAGCTTCTTGGCCGAAGATGACGTAGGGGAGGGCCTGCAGAATCCGGGGCTTGAAAAACTACCATAATTAGCTTTTAGGGGCGTTGTGGTCAGCGATGTCCGGCGAAGGGTCCGTCGGATCTCTACAGAGTTAGATTTCACCCCTAGAAAGTTGGAAGGGTTTAGAAGCGGCGAACTGGGTTCGATCGTCGACGAAAATTCCTTCGTCAAATTCAAAGACGGCGTACTACGACTTCTTGTCGGGGGAGTGGGAGTCGGTAAACGATCGCGCGAATACATTTCATTTAACTTTAAAGGACACTCGATGTGAACTTTTAGCTTATAAATATTTGTTGGACTCAAGTGTTATTTAAATATACCATACAATCATATTTGTGTATTTAAGATATCGCTATTCTTTCGGCTTAAATCTGCTATCTACTACAAATGAAAGTCTCACTTACTGAAATGAGCCTGGATCAAAAACCCTTCTTTTTTGTGATTCTTTATAGGCAAATATATTCAAATTACAAGCCCCATCAATCACATATGCAAAATCAACCAAAATTCTATAAACCAATAACAATCGAAAGCAGCAAAAAATATTCATCTTACCGCTGTTTCTGTGTATATTATTAAGATTCCACGTCCGTTTTTCTCAACGTCTGTATTTTGATAATGGCGACATCCAGCCCCTTAAGATATTGATTTTTTTAATGCCTATTTTAATATAACCTTCTTAGATCGATTAAAAACCAGTTCCAAATACAGAAATTAATGAATTGATATTTTAAATTATCTTATTTTACTTATAGATTAACGAATATAAAACACTTCTAATTTTGCAAAAGTAATTGATTTAGCGAATCCCTAAGCGGCATTAGTCACGTCAAACATGGCGTCAACACCCACAGGTAGGAGTCGTAATCTAATTGTTCACTTAAAATATTGATAATTACGACATCTTTACTCTCAATTTGTTTAATATTTAAGCTAAAAGCGTGACTTTGTTTCTTTTAAAAGCTAATAAGAGAGAAATAAAAGCTTATAATGGTTATATTTGTATACTGCGGGTGAAATAAGTATATCATGTCGTCTGCTGTGTCTACTTTTTGGGGGGGATCGATATAGTTGATTAAAATATAATTTTCTTTATTTTTCTCTCTTTACTGAACTTAAAACAAGTTTTTCAGATTTTAAAATTTTGTTTCATTTAAGTGTTTGCGTCTTTAGTCAAAATATTAGGTATTTATACGGACCGTACTACTTTTTGGATAAGATTTTCAAGTTAAATTCAATTTTTGCGGTATCTTTTGTTTTGATTTTTTTTTTTTTTTTAATTTGTTAGATGAAAGTACAGAATAGTTAAGAAAACGTTCTCCTCTCCACATGTTAAGAATGGGTTTCTAAATAATAAAGTTATTAATTCAGCGCGATTCCGAGTAAGTACCAAATCCTAAATAGAGACCCTATTTACTTGGTCTCCTCATGAGACAGAGTTACCAGAGTTGTTTTTTAACGTGGAACAAAGATTAAACATTGTCTCAGTCGAGACAGAGAACAAGAAATTGAAGTGCAGCATCCGAAGAACAGATACTACACTTTGATCTTGACCCGAAGAGTAGTTTAGTTTTATGTTTTGGAAAGACGAGCGTTCGTAATTTTGGATTATTCGGACGACTAGTCTCTCATTTTGGTTATTTTCACGACGTTTCAGCCGATGTAATCTCCGAACTTCTTTAGGTGCATCCTGCATCTTTTCGGACACGGAAACAAGGCGCAATGGATAAGAGCGTTAATTAATAAAAAATAAATAAATCGGGGTGCTTATTTAGATTGTCATTTATTATTATTCAAGAAAATCAAGTTTTACAACTAAGTGAGTCGTAGTGTTTTCGTCCGCCATGATTAAATCCGATAACAGAAAAAAAAAGGAGGGAGACAACTTAAATCAAAGGTGATAAATGAAAACTCTGACTTACGTTCAAATGCAATTTAGTAGTAAAATCGCTAAAAATCGTAAATTTTGGTTTTCTTAGTTTTAAATAAAACTACCTAATCGATTTACTTGATTTTTGGAATATGACATCTTCGTTCTGTAACGAGTAGGTACATCATAAGACTTTTCTGTTTCTTTTAATTGCCGCCATAAATGCCAAATTCATTAAGCATCAAAATCAGTTCTAATTGAAAATCTTAAACCTAACAAAAAAAAAAAAAAAATGAACTAAGTATGTGCATGTGCACTAGTATCAAAATGTGGTCAAAAACAAAGGTATTTTCTTTTACATTAACTCACTATTCACATTCGAAATGTCAACCTTTAAAGATTTTGGGGGTATGCTGACAAAGAATATCACAGTTAAATTTGGAGCTGATAAGTAGTTTACCAGATATGAAAACATTTGTTATCCAAGCTAATGTAATCCTTGGCAGCCATTTTTTTTTTTTTAGTCGAGGAATTAGTAAAAACGGCATTCGGAATAAACACCCCCATTTTTTTGGAGGGAGGGGTTAACAAAAATATTTGCTTTATCATCTACTTGAGTTGCACGCATACACATTACAAACTGTTAGATTGTGAAAACAAAATGGTTATCAGGGATTATAAAAAGTTCTATTTATATTGTTAAAAAGTTTTTAAAGTTTTGTATATATTGTTTAGAATTAAAAGTAAAAAGTTTATATTGTTTAAAATCAAAAAAGTTCTATTTATATTGTTTAAAAGCAAAAAAGTTTATATTGTTTAAAATTAAAGAATGTTCTATTTATATTTAAAATTTAAAAAAAGTTCTGTATACATTGTTTAGAATTAAAAGTAAAAAGTTTATATTGTTTAAAATCAAAAAAGTTCTATTTATATTGTTTAAAAGTAAAAAAGTTTATATTGTTTAAAATGAAAGAATGTTCTATTTATATTTAAAATGTAAAAAAAGTTCTGTATATATTGTTTAAAATAAAGTGCTTAATATTAAAAAAAAAAAGAAGCTCTGTTTATAGTGTTTATTTTTTTAAAAAATGTTCTGCTTATTTAACTTCTGAAATACCTATATTATTGTTTACATATTATTTACATAGTAACATAATGGTAATTTTTATGTGATTCAGGGATACTCAATCTCTAATCTTGTTTTTGAATTTAAAACCATACATGCTATAATCAAAAGCATTCGTGCATGATATTTGTTACAAAAAATTTATCTATATAATTATAAAACTCAAATGACCTTGTAACGGGTGTTGTAACCCAACATCCTGTTTATGACTTCCAGTTGTGCATGCATACATAAACCCATAACAGCATAAACAAATGGGTAAATCGGCGTTGCAAAATGCTCTTATGGTTGTCAACGGGTTAAAGTACATTTATTTGTAAGAAAATTGCGTTAAAATAACTTAAACGTAATACGGAAATGAACGATGTAAAAAAAAAAAAGCAGAAAGTATTAACAATTGTTTATTTGGATAATTCGAAAAAAAAAAAATTGGGATGCTAAAAATGTACACAGTAAAACAACATGTTTTATTGTCACGTTGATTATTTATTTGTAACACAAATTTAAACAAACATATTTTCGGGGTTATTTATTTATGTTGGTAGTGTAAATCCGAAAACATTTATTTTTTTAAAGTTACATTTTATTTTCATTTTCTATTTAAAAAGCTATTCTTAACATGGGGAGAGTGTTTTTAACTATTCTGTACTTTCAACTAACAATTTCATTTAAAAAAGATATATCAAAATTTGAATTTAACTTTAAGTATTATGGTATCTGTTCAGTGTACATTTACCTATAAGTATGGCAAACCACTTATAATTCAATGGCTGTAAGTTTGTTTGTTTTTTAAATAATCAATTATAATAAACAGAACGACTCATAGAAATCTATCTATATTCTCTTTTTCATTTTAATATACTTTCATAAAAAATTTTCAGTTATGTCACAAAATCTATTTTCTTTACGTCACAAGTGTCACGCTCATGCATTAATTCCATAGCTAATATAACATACTGACCCAACGGGTCACGGGTAGTCTAGTCTAGTATATATATATATAAATATAACGTTGTTATATTTGTATTTTTTTGTCTAAATAAAATCACTTTCATACAGAAAGGGAAACTTTATATAGATAGAGATGAACAAATAGTCAATAGTTTCCCCCACTCTTCATCTGTGTCTAAGCCTAATCGTAGATCCCATGAACAAAGTTTCTTTCTTAGAACTGCACACCTGTGGTGCTCCTTTCCTTTTGCTTGCTTTTGGTCGTCTTCAGGTCCAACGTAAACAAATTCTTGATGAGCCGTTCCCCTTAAGTAAGCCAATTTTCACTACTAACGATTATTACGACATTGTCCCATTGACCACTGTACGCTTATTAACCCTTATCCTCAAGTGGCCTCCGGGCCTTGATAAGTGCTGACTCCTTTGTAAAAAAAAAAATGTATAAATAAATTATTGTTATAATACACAAAAAAACTCGTCTAGTTACAACCACTATCAACAATTTCCTCCACTCCTATCTGTGCTTAAATCTAAACCCAAATTCCATGAACAGAACTTCTTTCCTAGAACTGCCTGCCTGTGAAACTCTGTTTCACTGGCCTGCTTTCCAGCTGGCTACAGTATTGTCATCTTCAAGTCCAATGTAAACAAGTTCTTGTTGAACCGTCTCCTTAAATTATCAAATCAAATCATACGTAATTTTAACCGCAATGATTGTTGTCTCGGTGACTACTGTATTCTAATTAACCCTTATCCTCGAATGGTCTTTGGGCCTTGACTACCTTGGAAAAAAAAATATAAGTGTTCTGGAGTCAGAGTTGTTTAGTCAGAGTTGGAGCTAATCTGTAATATATTTGGGATCTTTTTGTTGCGTTATTGAATGTAATTTCCTAGTTCACACTATTCAAATGCTTGTGAAATTATATATACACCTGACAATTCTTTTATCGTTATTCTCTAAATCAACACAGACAAATTTACTCAACATAGTTTATTTACATTTAAATTTTGGCCATTGACAAGAGAGAGAGACCCTGACCATAACAACTGTGTTTAGCTGTGAGAGTGAATGTGTATGTGGCAGGTGACGGCAGAAAATGTCAGTCACACTGGACAACTGTCGGTTTTCTCTTTTCCTCTCTCTTCGGTTGTTTCTGTTATCTGTGTCTTATAAAGACATCAAGGATGTGTATTACTATACACATAGATTCGAAAAAGTTGTCAAAAAACAAATATATAACAAATAAATCTTATCAAAGGCAAGATAAGTTACATTTCTACCAAAGTGGATAATTTTTTAGTGTTTTTATTTAATGTAAAATGTTTAATCAGCTCGAAAAACACACAGTGTTTACCAATATACTTGAAAAATACAAATGGTGGCTGACTCTGTGTTGAACACGTTACGTTTGGGAAAATGAGCTAAAACTAAAAAACTATTCAAAATACTGTTAGGAACTCACTCAATATATGTTACCATGACATAGGCTGACATATATTTGGTGGGTTTTTAACAGTATTTTGTATAGTTTTTTTTTTCTTAGTTTTAACACATTTTCCCAAACTTAACATGTTCAACACAGAGTTGGCCGCCATTTGTATTTTTCAAATATATTTGTAAACACTGTGCTTTTTGGAGGCAAATAAACATTTTACATTGAATAAAAACACTAAAACATTATCCACTTTAATAGAAAAGTAACTTATCTTGCTCTTATTAACATTTATTTGTTATATATTTGTTTTTTGACAACTTTTCAAGTTTATGTGTATAGTAATACAAACCCAACATCAACTGACATTCTTGAAATGTAAATATTTAAAATATTTAATTGTTCTTTCTTATTTTGCATTATGAAATTCTAACTTCCAGACCTGTAATGTAAGTCCTTTTTTGTTTTTGGTGATGAATTTAGGCCACTTTTATGGGACACAAGAATGTAGATCAAAGTCTATCTGGAATATGTGTGTGTGTGTACACCTCCGAATTTATCGGCATCACCCCGACTCAATATCTAACATTTTAAGTAGCAATTAAGATATTAATTTTTAGCAAGGGTCATATTAGTACATGTCAATATAACTTAGGCAAACAAAAAAATGTACTCAGAAGCAGGTGGCGTGATTTGAAGCGGAGGCCAAAGGTCAGTTTCCTAGACAAAATAAACTAAATAAAACAGGTGTTCCAAGGATATGCGATGGTCATCACATGCTCAGGCGAAAGAAAAGGGTTTCTAGTCAGTCCCCTGGAGAAACCATAGAAACAAAATGGTCCAAGAATGTAATGAGCTAGGTTGAATGTTACCGATGCCTCTGCCCATCTGTGTCTCTCAATATCGAAGTTAAAAAAATTAGGTTAGAAAGGAATTAATTTTAGTTAGTCTTTTCCTCTCCGTAAGTAGATTCTCTCTCCAAATAAAATTTTGAAAACTCAACGAGTCTCTTGTATCATTGATGAATGAAATATTTATTTTGCCTAAGTTAAACATACACTCACAGCTCAAGTTAAACAGACAATCACAGCTCACACATAAAAAGACAAGGAGAAGTGACGATCAGGAGAATGAAAAGACCAGCACATGTAAAAAGGTTACTTATATATATATATATATATATATATATATATATATACACATTACCATGATTTTAATGGACAGGATTCAAGTAAGGGCAGACGATCCACAAAATTTTATTTATATACATATACTAGCAGCGAGACCCAACATTGGCCAGTATTGAATGAGGGTCAACTAATGTTTTACCCTCCCATATTTTATTGTCATCAAAACCGATGAAATCGTCCATTTTTCAATCAACTCACTTAAATGCCTGCTCTAGTTGGGGACCCACTGTGGGGAACTGGGAGGAAGCTTCACATGTCTCCCCACATTGACTTAGTCCACAATGCCTTGTAGTTTACATTGCACTGTAGAGAACCTACTATTGAGTTTATAAAATTATTTTTACATAATGGCTCAAATTAAAGTTTAAAATGCCAAAATCAAGTATCATGGTTTACCTGTGCTCTAAACAGAAGCATTCATTTTGGACACGTCCCTGTCATATCAACGAACCTGCTGTTGATTTTATAAGCCAAGCCTTTTGGCTTGTGCGGTAATAAAACTTTTCAAATGCACTTGTGATGATAGATTGTGTAAAGTGTTGATTTTGGTCAAAATCACTTGTTCCTTCTTTCATCGAATTATTTCAATTATCGATACTTATCAAAGATACAAAATCTTTCTAAGAACACTGCCAGGCACATAAAGTACCTTCATGTGAATTTTCATAAAAATCAACCCAGCCATTTTCAAGTCCATAGGGAACGAGGACACAGGCACACACAAAGTTCCTTTTATATAATAGTAGATAGATATAAATATCTCCGTGTGTTAGAACTAAAATTCTATGCAATTATTCATAATGTAGAAACTATGCATAAATAGAATTCAGCGTAATAGTGAAATGAAACCAATCACCTAATAAGAAACCATAAAAAATTAATAATTAATGCTCGTTTTTCAAAAGAATATGCAAATTAGTTAACCTTCATGTAGTCGCTCACATATCTATGACTGAGTATATTAAAAAGTTCGTTTTAATTATTTTTAAATAGAAAAAGTAGGCTTTTAATATCAATGTCAGAGCGAGAAAGAAACTCAACTTTTTAGGTATATAGATAAAAATAAAATGATGCAAGGGAGATAATCCTGATTAGTACTATTGTACTACTTGAAAAGTATTTTCTTTTCCCCTTGACTTTAATATTTTTCCTGATTTCGTACTAAATTTCCAATTTCAATCTATATATCTATAAAAGAGAAAGTGTGTGTGCGTGTGTTTGTGTGTGTGTTTGTGTACATTTCCCTATACAATAATTCTGTCAATTTTCAGTCTACAGCCTTGAAATTTGATATACGGGGTATGGAGATTTGGGAAAATCTTTGTAATCCGTTTTCGGCCAGAAATTGGCTGTTAAGGGGTCAAAGTTCTACGTTTGACCTTTGAGAACTCTACCAAACTCCTCCGCCAATTTGGGTATAAACAATTCAAATTTTAGATACAGGTTCCTTAGACATGGATCTAACTTAATAACTTGATTTGAGCCCAAAACAATAAATATTAAGCGGTCATAATAGGGGTCAAAGTTTTAACAGATTTGACCTCTGCGGTCTCTACCAAATTACTCCGACAATTTCTGGTCTAAACATTTGAAATTTTACATAAAGGGTATTCAGATATAGGACAAGCTTTTTAATCAGTTTGGGTCGAAAATTTGGGCTACCAATATATAAATGTATGTATGTATGTCTGTTTGCATGTCTGCCTAAAACTTTCAGCAGAGGCAATGGATTTTCAGAAGATCAGTATCGTTTTGAAGCTCGACTCTTCAGATGACACCGAAAAATTGGCTGAAAACATTAATTTCTTCACCCTCAACTGGGCACTTTTCTACAGGGAGGGGTTGTTTTTTTTCACCGATATTTTCGAAAGTCATCCCCTCGTTTCGATTGTCTAGCCTTAATTTAAACCTACGTCACTTCCGGTTTGGTGGTGGTCGTAATAGCAAAGACATCACGTTTTTTCCCCATTCTTTTCCTGCTTCACGGTACGGACTCAAGCCTGCCTACCTACTACCACTTTTTATTTTTTTGCTCAACACATACATACAAACACCCAGGAAACGCCGGCCACCCATGCTAGTTCTTTATAAATCTCTAAAGTTCTTATATTTTCCCCCAATTACCACAAAACCACATATTAAATGTGCATATATTTTCGCAAGCGTAAAAACTACTGATTGGACGATTCCAATATTTTTCCCGATTTTGATTCTTTATAAATTATTTACTATAAAGTTGTTATTTTTTTTCCAGTTACCATAAAAACACATGTTAAGTATGCAGATATTTTCTTAAATGTGAAAATACACTTGTGGGGTTCAATATTTTGTATTATATAATTACTATCAACTGCAAAAGATTTTGTTGTAATTAAAATCAAATAAAAAAAAAAGAGAGAGATAATTAAAAGAATTGTTTTGGCATCAGAAAATAAATAAAAAATTTTCCGATACCCCAAAAAGTTCCAATTCTGATTAATTGTCCTAACACTAGTAAAAACACACTTGCTGGGGGTAAGCTATAGATTTTAGTTCAAAATCAATAAATTCCAACAGTGGAAAATTTTGTTTGGGACAAAATCAAATAAAAATATAATTAAAGGAATCGTTTTTGGCATCTAAAAATAGGCACAAATTTTTCCGATACCGATTTTGATATTACCAAAAAGTCCAATTTTTTTTCGATTCCCAATTCCGATTAATCGTCCCAACACTAGCTTTGTAGTAAAACCGCAGTTTAGTGGCCTGAAAATAATGCAAGGAAAAATTGTTTTAATCCTGTTTTTGCTAAATAGTAAATAAAGGAATCGAGGCAGAGAAGTGATGATCAAAGAATACAGAGGGGGGGTTAGGGTTTAATCGATTTTTATTGATTGGGGGAGGGGGTCTTGATTGCTTATGATTAGGGCTATGACAACAGCATATTCTTTTCCTTGTTTTGATTCTCAGGTTTATATCCATTGATATCTTGTATGTTTTTGTGTAGAATGATGTGGTTCTCGGTTGATTAATTGTATCTGTGTTGGATATATACTCAAGAACAAAACAATGAAAAGAATATGCTGTTGTCATAGCCCTACTAATGAGCCAGAGCATCAGATGTACAATCTTCGTGTTTTTGAGAAAATGTCCGTTTTGATTTCTCATTGAATGAAAATTGTAACGCGTGTTACATTTCGTTTCAGATGAAGGTGATGGCGAGGTCCGCCGAAGAAGTCGGGGAATGCTGAAAATGTATTATGGCATTGATGAAGAAAAACCCGGTTCCACTACGGTCGACCACTGTGATATTGATGGTGCTCATTTCAAACATGATGTCTTTCTCAACAAACTCATACGAGAGAAATCGCTTACCGAGCTCATGGACAGAGAAACGGATGTCCTACGACAAATTCGGGCTTTGGACAGCGAGATGCAGACATTGGTCTACGAAAACTATAACAAGTTCATCAGTGCTACGGATACAATAAGAAAGGTCGGTAAAATCACAATTTAGTGGCCTGCACATTATGGCATGAAAAATTGTGCACAGACAATAAATATTGTTTTGTTTGATTTTTGTTGGGTCAGTATGTTATATTAGCTATGGAATTCATATATGAGCGTGACACTTGTGACGTAAAGAAAATAGTTTCTTTTTGCATAACAGAAACATTTCTATGAAAGTATATTAAAATGAAAAATCACAGACGGATCACTGAAACATGAAAAAAAAATCCTCCCTATTCGTGTAAAGTTACCTATTTTTCCGAATAATCGCTCAAAAATCAAAAATTAAACATGATTTTCCTATGAATCAAATGCCGACGAAAGTCATTTAGCAGCAAAAATGCACATGAACCTACCGATGAGAAATATAAGAATGAAAACCCTATATTGGAATCCTTCAACCAAGTTATAGAAACTTAAAATCTAAAAAAAAATAATTAATAAAACCTGAAGCAAAAAAATAAAACCTAAATAAATAAAATAAAACTAATATTGAAACAGATTAGTAAATGTGTCAACAAATTCACCGTTCACACACAACTATTTTGTATCTAGAAATGTAAACAAAAAATAGAAAAAAGAAGGAAGGAAGGAAAAGGGACGGATAGAGAGTAGTAGTAGTAGTAGTTTTGGCTTTACTACAATTGTTCTTATGTTTGTCAATGAGTTAAAGTTGTTTAGTTGTAAGAAAATAGCGACAGTATAGTTATAATAAAGAATAGTTGCCAAACACCCCCACTCTTCCCATGTTAAATAATAATTTCAATATTTCAGTGCACAGGTCAAAATCTGCAAAAGAAATGATTTGTGTTTATTTGTTTATGTTGTTATGGATTAATGTTTATGCACGCATGCGCAACTGGATGTTGTAAACCGGGAAGTGGGTTACATCACTCGTTACAAGGTCATTTGAGTTTTATAATTATATAGATTAGCACATGAGGAAGTATTTCAAGTTAAAATCTATTTAGTATTACGCTTGTAATCTTAAGAATGTGGTTAAAATCTATACATATGCTGAAATAAACACAAACTTCTGTTTGCATGAAGACTCCATTTTTTTTTTTTTTAGCGATGAGGCAATTCCAACAATACTTTTACCAATTATGCTACAATAACGGATTTCATACTAAATTACTGATTCCCATTCTTTATAAATTTTTAGATATTTAACTATAGGCATGTTATTTTTTCCCTGATTACCATACACATGCTAAATGTGCGTATATTTTCTCAAACATAAGTATACACTTGTAGGGGGTATGATCTATAAAGTTTACTTTTACAGATAGTTTAAAATCAATAAATATTGATTATTTTATTATTATTACCAGCAGAGGAAGATATCACTTTAAAGAAAACCAAATATAAAAATATAATTAAAGGAATCATTTTTGCCATTGGAAAATAGACACAAATTTTTCCAATACCGATACCCCAAAAAGTTCCGATTTTAACGATTCGTGATTAATCGTCCCAACACTAATACATATACATTTCAAACGTGATCTTAAGATTAAAAGTGTAATACTAAATAGATTTTAATTCAAAATGCTTCATCATCTATAAATATAAAAGCGAAAATGTGTGTATGTATGTATGTATGTATGTATGTTCGCTTTTTTCCAAGAAGCGATCGATCGACTCACTTCTTCTTAAAACTTTTTATATCACATCTAAATGATAATATCTACAAGTTAACAACGGGGGTCGCCTGTCTATTTAATTTGCTCGACTTTGAAAAGATAAATATTCAACATTTTTCGATCGCTGCATGTGCATTAAGCTTTTTTGTATAATAAAAGCGAAACTAATTCTGGTGGCATTTTTCCGGAAACGTCCGAAAGCAATCAGCTTTGATCAATGTGGAGTTTCTCCTTATATCAGACAATTGCTATTCAATTTGGACAATCCCCTTTTTATGGAGAGCTCGTTTTTCCCACAACATCTTGGGGAAACAAAAAAAAAATAAAAAATCCTGCCCTGCCGTAAATAAAATACTGCCCCACAGTCAAAGTTTACCTCATTAAATACGGGCACCTGCCAAGTTTTAATACTTAAATGAATCCAAACATGTTTCCGTTACTATTTCGTGGTGGCCCAGTGGTTAACGTCGCACGTTTTTTTTTTCACACTTTAATTTCCAACTTCGACTCAAGGGTTCGGGTTTGCATCCTTCATACTTATTTACCAAAACTTTTTCTTTTTATTTTACCCCCCTCCCCCCGACACAAACACCCGGGTGTTTTGATTTACCTAAAACCACACACACCTCCAAACACTCGGGCAACGCCGGGTACCCCCCGCTAGTCTATAATATAAATCTCACCTGTCTGTTTAAATGTATGTATGTTTGTATGTCTGTGCAAAACAGATTTTTACAAGATCAGTATCGTTTTGAAGCTCGATCCTTTGGAAAACAAATATCAAAAAATTGGCTAAAAATATGAATTCCTACACCTTCAACCGGGCACTTACCTACAGGGAGGAGTTGCTTTTTTTGCTGTTATTTTCAAAAGTCATCTCCTTTTTTCGATTGACTAGCCTTAATTTAAACCATTTGAACAGAAACCATATTGCATGTCACTAAGGAGGTTATTTCTGCTGAGGTGGTTGACTACTTCTTTATTTAATATGGATTCCAGTAACTTACTCATAACACACAGGAGACTTATTGGTCTGTACTGAGAGGGGGATGATTTATCACCTGAGTTCTTAAATACAGGGCATACTGACGAGGTTTTCCAGGGTGTTGGAAAGCACTTCTCCTTAAGGCAATGCTTAAACAGTTTTGTAAGTATGGGAGCAAGTTCTGGTCGAAGCTTTTTCAACACTATAATTGGAATGCCGTCTGGGCCAGTTGCTTTACTGGAATCAAGGTTCTTGATTAGTTTGGCGACCTCGTGCACAGATATTTGTATGTTGGATAGGGTGTTGTCTGTTGTAGGAGGAAATACGGGTAGTTGATGCCCTTCGTCGCAGAGGGTAGAATTAGCTGCAAAGTTCTTGGCGAATAGTTTGGGCTTGTCTGATGCTGATGAGATGACCTCAGGTCCATTGATGATGGTTAGGATGGAACGCACGCTTCTGTTCAGGATCCTGTTTGCTATTTGCCAAAACTGGTGGGAACCAAGCCGCTGCTCAGCTACTTTGGATTTGACGGACTGAGTTCATGTTTATTTTTAATTTTTAATCAGTTCATATGTGTGTCACGTTGGTACAGTGGTAACATCACCAGCTTTGAATGCTAGTTTTGTTTTCAGTTTCGATTCTAACTGATGGTACCCCCCCCCCAATGCTTTTTTACTTTTGAAATCCTGTCACGCATTTTTCTTTCTGCTATCTTACAACTGCTGCTGCTATTTTCATATGCGGTCTGTTACATTAATCCTAAAGGGTCAACCCCTCATGGAGAAAGAAAAGGATATATCCAGTGTTGTTGACGGTTGTTATAAATCTGAAGTTGGTGTTTAATTGCGTGGTTTCGTACACATTTTAAATAGAAGTTTGGTAATATCTTTGAAAATATTTTGTAAGGTTAATTTGAAAATATTAGAAAACTAAAAAAAAATGTCAGGAAATATTTTAAATAATGAAAATAATTTGTTTTTTTAATTAATTTTTGTCGTTTATTTTTAAGATTTTCAAGATGTGCCCTGATGAACTTGTTGCAATTGTGCCCCCCCCCCATGACATACATATCCCCAACAAACCTGCTTAGCAACAAAATCACACCCCATCACTGTTAATGTCCCTAAAGCTAGAAAGCTTTCTACTCTAATAGTTTCTTTCTTTGAAGAGCTAAACTTTGGAATTCCGTTCCTGCTGCCTGCTTCCCTGACGGTACTGATATGCAGAAGTTTAAATGTAATGTAAACCAACATCATGTAAATCTTTCCTAGGCATAGTCCCAAATTGTAGCCCCGTACGTCCAAGTGGCGATATGTTTTGTTTTAGGTGAATGTGAGAAAAAAAAAAATGATTTTAAAATGTAAATTAGATATTCTTTGTAAACGCTTCCCATCTGTGAAAAAGAAATATATTATTGCGGAACTACTTCCTAAATTTTTATCATCAAAATTAAAATTCAAGTTCGATATTCCCAAATTTGAAAAGATGCACCAGAAGTAGGTTGGAGGTTACATCGGCCGAAACGTTGTGAGAATAATAACCAAGATGAGAAGGGCAGTCAAAATTATCGGAATATCTGCCACAAGTCTTTCGCTCATAGACAGGGTTAAAAAAAAAAATCGCCAACCCAATAGGTCCCGCACTAGCAACCAAACTCTAACCTCTGTCCCACCACTGAAATGTGGCATCTTTGTACCTGTTTTACAACTATTTTAATGAAATGTGCTCTGACAAACAGCAAAATCCCACCCTTACACTATAGAGATCGTTAGATGTCGAAAAGCTTTCTAATCAAATAATTTCTTCCCTCAAACTGCTAGACTTTGGAATTCCCTCCTGAGTTCCTGCTTCTCTGATTTTACTGACATGCAGAAGTTCAAGGCTAATGTGAGCAGACATTTTGTTGTTCAACTCTCTATATAATATCCCTGTAAAATTTTGTCCTAAATAGTAGTTCCTTATGACAAAGTGGCTCTGCGCCTTGTTTGAGGTGAAATAACAATTTAAAAAAAAAAAAAAATTATTAATCCTCATCTTAGAAATTACAAAGACATAATACAAATACTTTTAAAGTGAGGAAAGATTAGACTTTAGGGATGCTGCTGCTGTTTCTACTGTTTTTTGTTGTTTTTTTTTTTCGGTTTTCTTTTTTTCCTTTTTTTCTTTCTTTTTTTTTTTTCAAGACTTTCAAAAGTAAATTAGATGTTTTACAGTGAGGAAAGATTAAACTTTAGGGATGCTGCTGCTGCTTCTACTGTTCTTTCGGTTTTCTTTTCCTGTTTCTGCTGGTCTTTTGATTGAAAAAAAATTTCTTTTTTTCTTTCTTTTTTCTTTCCTTTTTTCTTCCATTTTTACTTTCTATTTTTCTTCCTTTTTTCTTTCTTTTTCCTTTATATTTTTCTTCCTCTTTCTTTCTTTTTTTTTCAAGACTTTCAAAAGTAAATTAAACTTTTTTTTTGTTTTTATTTATTTATTTTTTTTTTCTGTTTTGGCTTTACCAGTTTAGAATCCCCTTAAAGATTATCTGTCAGTTTGGTGGACCAAGAGGCATTACTTTGCGTAATGCTAATAAAGAGTTGTTGCTCTTTGTGTAAGACGGGCACCGTCGCAGGAACAAACTAACAAAACAAGGAAAGAAACAAAAATCCGACTCGGCTTTCTTTTCTTCTGTTTTAGCAAAAGGCATTTATTACCGTTACTTTCCAAACAATGCCTGCTTCTTGTTTTATTTTTTTTTAATTTACTGTTCATTTCATCTGCCGTCAGATTAACAAAGCCCCGCTGTCTCGAGACCAGCTTAAAAGTCTCTCGCCAACACCACTTTGCTTCTCTACTGCTAATACCTTCACCAGCCAACTATCCTGTGGCTCCTGCTGATATTTTCATACACACTCATACGCGCTCTGTTACATTTGTTCGATAGGTTTAACCCGACAGTATATCTTAGGACATATTTACCATCAAAAAGGCATAGAACAGCTGGTATTGACTGGTAGAATGCCAAGATTGAAAAAGCAAGGTCGACCAAGGTGCACTTTGATCGACAACTTGATCGACTGGACGGGATTATTGTCAAAAGTTGAGCTGTTTCGTACTATGGATAGCTACGATTACTAATGCTATTTAACGGCAGAACCGCAGATGATGATGATGATGATGATATTTATCAACCCTTTTTATTTTATTTCTTATTTATATTTTTTTCTGTTTTCAGATGAAAAACGATTTCAAAAAGATGGAGGACGAAATGGATTTGTTGGCAACGAATATGGCATCGATTACAGAATTTAGTGCAAAAATAAGCGACACTCTCCAAGATCAAAGACAACAAATTACTAAATTGGCAGGTGTGCATGCTCTGCTGAAAAAGGTAAAAAAATTGTGGTTCTTGTCAACATAATAAAAAAAAACAAATACTCCAAAATCTTTATGATGTGCATACTCGTCACAGACCATAAATATAAAATTGTGTTCCAAAAATCATGTAAATTGATCAAGTAGTATTTTTACTAAGAAAATTAAATTTTATGAGGAAGCAAGGATTGTGTCTTGATCCGCCATCTTTAATAAAGGGAGACAACTCAATTTGCACCAGGGCATCACAACACTCTTCAGCACATCCAGGTACACTTTGGTGTTGACTTTCAAGCTGACTTCAAAGATGTAAGGTTGCATGATGTGGCCCTTACTTAAAATTATACCAAAGACAATAACCGTGGCTGAAAACTGTTTTCCTCGCCCTGGCCATGTCCCTGTTATTCATGGCAATCCAGCGATGCATTTTGAGGGCTCTGGCAAGTCTTGTTGTAATAACTTGGATTGGTGGTGAGCATGAGTTGTATAGCAGCCGTTCTCCGATCTCTCTTGTTGAACATAATACACGAATGATGATGGTGATGACAATTCTTAGGGGACATTTATAACACATAGTGGGGAGGAGATACTTCACTTATGATGATGGTGGGGAGGACACATAGTACTTGGAAGGGTTATACAAGAGTTTGTTATAAGATGACTGATAAAAACACATTTACCTTTTCTGGTTGTGAGTAATGACGACACGAGACAGCAGTTACAACATAGTTGGTTTCTTTATTCTTCAATCGGCCAATCGGCGGCATCAGGAATTCAAACTTGGTCTAATCTTCTACCCTTTGCTTCTAAAGGGATCTCCTCTCCAACTGACTATCTCTCATCAACTCTTAGTCCTGGATATGACCTTAAACTATATCCGATGGTGAGGCTCCAGCTTGCGGGCTCTGGGGAGTGTGGAGCCACCCTTTAATTGCCATTGCTCCCAGGTCTACTCTGACCCGGAGTGGTAGTACTTGTTAGGGTCCCAACTATGGGTTAAATAGAAACAAAAAACAAATATATTCTATTAAAAAATTTTCTTCAAAATCACCGGATTCGGCATTAAATAACCTGAAAAGGGTTGATATGCCGTAAAACAAAAACAACCAACCAACCAACTCATCAACTCTTGACTCTCAACTCTGTCTTTCAATCCTAACTGACAACTCCCTTCTAACTTCGAACCCTTACATTCCTATATTGAGAAATCTTTGTTTATGACGTCAGAAGTGTGGTTTTCAAATGTGACTAATTTTCACGTGGCTTTGCATATGTTTGTCCAAACACACTTTTGGCAAACAAAAGAATCTTCAATTCTAATTCTAACTTATTTTTAAACAATATATTTTTAATTTGCATTGTTCATTCTTTTAACTGGCATATTTAATATCCAGATTTCTAAAAGAATGGACAATCGACTCTTTTTCCGACATAAACAATATTTAACTATTTCTAATAGAATTAACAATGAACTTGATTTCTAACATTCATTTCGCATTATTATCTTTAACACTTGCCTACAGGGTTCGATTCTAATCTTATCCTAATATCATTTTCACATATCTAGTATATCTTCTTACTTTCATAAGAAGGGGACAGTCCTTCATGTAACACTCCTTTTCTTCCTATTTTTCAAAAAATGTAACATGTTCACAACTAATCAGTATTTTTTTTTTCTTCCAGTTGCAATTCCTTTTTGAATTACCTGCACGTCTCAAGAAGTGTGTCGAAATGGAAGCTTATAGTCAGGCAGTGAGGTAGGATGTCTCCATAGAATTATCTATCTATCTCTCTATTTTTTTTTTATATTTTCGACTAGCAAAGGGTACCCGGCGTTGCCTGGGTGTTTGGCGGTGTGTGTGGTTTTGGGTAAATCAAAACTCCGGAGGGGGTTAAAATAAAAAAAATGTTTTGGAAGGTAAGTATGAGGATCGAACCCGAACCCTTGAGGCAAAGTTGTAAATTAAAGTGTGAAAAAAAATGTGTGACGTTAACCATTGCGCCACCGTGACATGCTGACAGGAACACGTTTAAATTTATTTAATAACTTAAATTAGCAGGTGCACGTTTTAATGACTTAATGAGGTCAACTTTTGACTGCGGTGTAGCGTTTCATTTAGTGCGGGAATCCTTTTTTCTTTTTTTTTTTTGCCCCAAGACATTGGGGGTAAGGGGAAACATTATAGAAAAAGGCCTAACCTACATGCGGCGAGCGAAAACTGTTGAATATTTATCTTCCCGAAGTCGAGCAAATTAAATAGATAGGCAAGCTCCGTTGTTAAATCTGAGATATTACGATTTACATGTGATATAAAAAGTTTTAAAAAGTTGTTAGGCGACCGACCGCTTCTCTGAAAAAAGCCTTTCTTGGACATACACAAAAAGCGAACATACATTTTCGCTTTTATACATATAGACTAGCGAGGGGTACCCGGCGTTGCCTGTGTGTTTGGAGGTGTGTGTGGAAATTCCGGGGGGGGGGTTAAAAAAAAAAGTAAGTATCAGGATCGAACCCGAACCCTTGAGGCAAAGTTGTAAATTAAAGTGTGAAAAAAAAAATGTGCAACGTTAATTATTGCCCTACCGCGACATGCGAACGGAAACGCGTTTGAATTTATTTAATAACTTGGATTTAGAAGGTGCCCATTTTAATGAGTTAATGAGGTCTAGTTTGACTGCGGGATTTCATTTACTGCGGAACGCTTTTTTTTCCCCCAAGATGTTATAGGAAAAAGACTAGCCCACATGCAGCGAGTGACAAATGTTGAATATTTATCTTCCCGAAATCGAGCAAATTAAATAGACAGGCGAGCTTCGTTGTTAACTCTGAGATATTACGGTTTATATGGATATAAAAAGTTTTAAAAAGTTGTGAAGCGAGCGACCGCTTCTCTGAAAAAAGCCTTTTGTAGACACACAGAAAAAGCAAACACACATACATACATACATACATACATACATACATTTTCGCTTTTATATACATAGATAACCTTCTGATTTGATAAGGGGATGAAGGGTGGCTTTAAACGGGATTCACCACAAAGTTTAATGAGATCACCTGGTGTAATTGGAAGTGCAGGATAGTGAATAAGAATTATAATTAAAATGATCAGCATTATATTATATGAATCCAAAGATTATGTTGTTGGCATTGGTTGCCCCAATCTTTTTTCATGGTCAGAAATCTTTCTAAAAAGACATCATGTACTTATGGGAGGAACCACAATGAAAATAAGTTTTGTGGAATGAATTAGATTTGAACGCGGGACACCCAGGGTGTCAGTCCATGTTGTTAACCACTGAACCATTGATCACCTCTCATAAATTCAGGTGGTAATGAGATGTAAATGAAAAACAGTGTATGAATAGACATCACATGGTAAATGATGAGGTTGAAGGGTCAAACACTTCCTTCAGAAATTTGGATAGAATTAGTGTATAGGCATTATATATATATATATATATAGAATTAGTGTATAGGCATTATATATATATATATATATATATATATATATATATATATATAGAATTAGTGTATAGGCATTTTGGCCTTCGGGACAAGATCAAAGTGTAGTATCTGTTCTTCAGATGCTGCACTTCTATTTCTTGTTCTCTTTCGGTGGAGGAGAAATCCTTCACGACTGAGACAATTTTTATTTTTGTACCTTTTCTCCACGTTAAAAAGCGACCCTGGTGTCTAACTCTGTCCAGTGGGGAGGCATAGTAAATAGGTATATATATATGTATATGTATATATTAGTGTATAGGCATTATATATATATATATATATATATATATATATATATATATATAGAATTAGTGTATAGGCATTATATATATATATATATGCATATGTATATATTAGTGTATAGGCATTATATATATATATATATATAGAATTAGTGTATAGGCATTAATATATATATATATATATATATATATCTTATTGAAAATTAATTCAAATTTAAAAAAAATATATATATATAAACCTGTAAAGAAGTTTACAGAATTTTTAATTATTAGACAATAAATACAGATAAACTTGAAAGACCTTATTCTGCCAAGTTTCAAAAAATGCAGTTCGTCTCATCAGAGAAAGGCAGTTATCAAAATATACAGTAAATTTTGCAGATGAATTGAATCATATTTGCATAAAAAAGTTTTTAACAGTTTGTAAAAGTTTATAAAGTTTCATAATGATTATGAAAGCAGGAACAAGGAAAAAATTTAATGTGTTAAAGGATATGCTAAAATCCATTGAATAAGGAGATAAAATCCAAGAAGATAAATCCAATAACATATATATATATATATATATATATATATATATATATATACCATCATTTCAGCCCGGCGTTGTCCAGGTATTTGGAGGTGTATGTTGAGCAAAAAAGCAAAAGCAGTCAATTTTTTTTTAACTTTGACCCCTATTATGACCCCTTAACATTTATTGTTTTGAGCTCAAATCAAGTTATTAAGTTAGATCCATGTCCAAGCAACCTATATCTAAAATTTCAATTGTTTATACCCAAAATTGGCGGAGGAGTTTGGTAGAGTTCTCAAAGGTCAAATTGTTGAACTTTGACTCGTTAACAGCCAAATTTCTGGCCGAAAACAGATCATAAAGATTTTCCCAAATTTCAGTACCTTGTATATCAAATTTCGAGTCATTGACAGAGTTATTGCATAGGGAAATATACACAGACACACACACAGACAGACACCTTCACTTTTATAGATATATATTTGTTGTTTTCGTAAAAATGTTTTTTTCAATTAGATATCACTTTTTGTGTATACCAATCCTTCTTATTTAGAAGTGACCCCTTGACATACATATCCCTGACACACCTGCTTAGCAACAAAATATCACCTCTCCACTGTTGAGGTCCCTAAATGCCAGAAAACTTTTTACTCTAATAGTTTCTTCCCTTGAACAGCTAGACTTTGGAATTCCCTTCCTGCTTCTCTATCTGTACTGATATGCAGAGGCTTGAATGTAACGTAAATCAACATCTTGTTACTCTTTCCTAGACAAGTGGTGATATGCTTTGTTAGGGGTGAACGTGAGTGAAAAAAAAAAAACTCAATGTCTGTCAAATATAACAACAGAGCACATATATAAGAATAACAGTATAGTTACATTCCAAGATCCAAATATTTATTTTTCATGCAAAATAGTTCCTTGATCACATTAAAATTTCGGTACATTTTTCACGGGTCTGTTTCATGATGCAGAACCAAACAGTTATTATTATGTTAATACCATCTCTTTTCGTGCATATACTCTTCAGAAAAATTAGAAATTCTTTGTTTGGATAGAGAGAAATGCATGACAATATAATTCTGCAAGAAGAAAAAAAGATTCATAGAAGACTCAACATCGTGTGTTTGTTCCGACAGCCATCTTTTCTTTTCATCTTGCAGCATTATATTGTCATTCATTTTTTTTCTATCTCAGCAAAGAATTTCTAATTTTTCTGAAGAGTATATGCACAAAAAGAGATGGTATTGATATAATAATAATCGTTTGTTTCCGTATAACATATCTGTAAAAAAAAAAAATGTATCGAAATTTTAACATGCTGAAAGAACTGTTTTGCATAAAAAATAAATATTTGAATCTTGACTAATGACGGTGTCACTATAAACCAAATTGGCCACATTCTCGTCAAATCCCATTGGACCTCAAATGTCCTAAACTGTCTGGCATTCCAGGGAGCTGAAACAGGCAGTGAACATGGCTCAGACCATGTCATGGTTTATCAAAGCTGCACCTTCACATGAAAGTCAACCCACTATCTAACCGCCCTGTGAAATACAATATCTTGTGACTCAGATGCTAGCAAACCAAAGCCGAGTTCCAGCACCAGTTATCAAATTTCTTTGCCAGTCTCTAAGCAGTTCAGCCGATTGAGTACTCAGCGGAAGAATGCTGGCAGTCATTTAAAATCAGCATTAACGAAGTCGCCTCACAGACTCTGGGTAAAACTAGATGCCAAGCGAAGGACTAGATCTCTGGTTGCATCATAGAACTTGCCAATCAAACCAAACAAGAGAATGATGACTTCCACTGATTGCGTCGCGAGACTGCTTGTTCTGCGAAGACTGATCTCAATACCTACTGGTGAAATGACGCTGAAGAGATGGAGCAAGCTGCCTAAGTAAGAGATTCCTGAAAACTTTACCAAATCCTCAAAATGACAACCAAAGGAAACAGCAATCCAAGTGAAATGTTGCTGTATGAGAATGGAACACCTATTTCCCAAATGGCAGACATTAGAAACAACATTTTGAAATTATCCTTCCTTTCAACATCCCCTGCCCTCCCTTACAAACTTTCCTGAGTATGATGCCAACTGCGATCCGTTGATAAAAGATGTATTCAGAAAACTAAAAAATAACAACGCCATAGGAGAGGACGCACTTCCAGCAGAACTCTACAAGAGCTGTCCCAACCTTATAGCCAGTTACTTACACCCAATTTTTGAATGCTGCGTGGCACTCTGAACAACTACCTCAGGACTGGAGTAATGCAATACTCCTCCCTTCTTCAAAAAAAGGCGACTGTCACAATTGCCACAATTATAGAGGTATTAGTTTGATTGATGCTGCCTCTTAAATCTTCTCAATTATCCTTCTGTGTTGCATCCAGAATATCCGAGACAGCCAAACCTGACCAAACCAAGTAACATTTCATAGAGCAGAGGACGTACAGATCAAATTTTCTCCCTCAATTAGAACAGTGGTGGGCAGCAATCCACTGTCATCTGCTTCATTGATTTTACCGCAGCCTTTGACTCTGTGGATCGCAGAAGCTTCTGGGATATAATGCTCCATGATGGCTTCCCAGTCAAGTTTCTCAACCTCATCAAGGCATACTACATACACACCCAAATTAGAGTGAGGTGCCACGGGAAGAATCCAATTCCTTCATCATTCAAACAAGTGTCCGCCAAGTATATATGCTCTTCCCCATCCTGTTCAACTACATCATTGACTGTTCTATCACGACATTTTCAAAAATAAACAATTATGAACAGAACAACTCATAGAAATCTATCTATATTCTTTTTTTCATTTTAATATACTTTCATAAAGATGTTTCTGTTATGTCACAAAAAAACTATTTTCTTTACATCACAAGTGTCACGCTTATACATTAATTCCATAGCTAATATAACATGCTGACCCAACGGATCACAGATACTCTAGTATATATATATATATATATATATATATATATATATATATAATGTTTTCACCAATGAGCAATCAATAATTCAAATAGAATAAGAAGCTCTTTAAAGTCATGCATTTTTCTTCTATTGATTTTGATAAATGTTTACCTCTTTCTTTTTTTATCCTTTGTCTTTTCTTTCTTTCTTTTCTTTTTTTATCCTTTGTCTTTTCTTTCATTCTTTTCTTTTTTTATCCTTTGTCTTTTCTTCCTTTTCTTTTTTTATCCTTTGTCTTTTCTTTCTTTCTTTTCTTTTTTTATCCTTTGTCTTTTCTTTCTTTCTTTTCTTTTTTTATCCTTTGTCTTTTCTTTCTTTCTTTTCTTTTCTTTATCTTACACTTTTCACTTTGTTTATGTTGACCTAATGGTTAGAGTTGACGACTCCCAACTTGATTATTGAACGTTCCATCTTGGCTTGGGAGAGGTGCTAGTGTGGCCATACTGAAGAGCTGTGATAGAACAAAACTTTCTGTGAATGACTATATAAGTCCACCCTTCCCTTTTCGGGTCGAGTACTTTGGTTAAGTGATATCTCCTGCTTCTTCTTAAACAAATTGAGTATGGTGGAGCGGCAGTCATGGTCTTTTTCTTCTCTTCATCGTCATTCCATGTGTGGCCATGATCGTCTCGTCTCTTTAAAACTTTTCATGCAGGAAAGACAAAAGGAGACATTTGCTAAGTTTTCTTCAAGGTTTTATTGGACTTGAAGAGAAAGAAACTAAAGTTATCTTCTGGTTGTTTACTTTTTAATTTCCTAACTTAAGAAATGAGTGATGCACAGACAGACATTTAACCATTTTGTTTGTATCGCTTCATGCACAGACAGACATTTGTTGAGTTTTTCAATTCTCTCCATCATTTAACCATTTCGTTTGTATCGCTTCATGGAGAGAATTGATTTGAAAACCTTTCCTTCTCGCGCTTGTCATATCATATCCTCAGGTTGTTTGACTATGTTTTGTCTACCGCGTTTAACGTCTGGTCTCTGCTTCAACTTTAAGTTACCCGTCTCTGGGTAGAATTCTGTTTGCAAATCCTGTCATCTAAATCTGTGAAATTGACCATCTTTCAATCAAATCGATTTATTACCTGCTCTAGTCAGGAACCCACCGCAGTGCACCAGGAGGAAGCTTCACTTGCCTTTCTTCAATAACTTAGTTCATAATACATTGTAGTCTACATTGTATTGTAGAGAACCTACAGCTGATTTTATAAAATTATTTGTGTATACTGTTGATTTTATACATCCAGCCTTTCTACTGTGCAGTGATAAAACTTTCAACATGCATTCATGATGTAAAATTAAAATCGAACTGTTCCTTCTTTAATCAGATTTTTTTTTTCAGTTATAAATTTTAGATGCTTATTGGATGTATTCTGATATAAAACGTATCTAAGAACACTACCAGACACATGAAGTACATTTATGTGAAATTTCATAAAAAATTGTCCCAGCTGTTTTGGAGTCTATAGGAAATGGACTCACACACACACAAACTCTCTTTTATATAATAGTACATTGATAGTTAGATAGATGATACATTTTTATTTGTATTGTTTCTCTTAGAAGAATAATAGATTTATTCAGCCAGTGATCGTTTCATAGCTGAAAAGTCATAAATGGTGAGAGAGAAAGAGAGTTACTTATATTTTAAGTGCATAGCTTAATTAACATTTATCTTTACTTTCTTCCCTTCTAAGTGGTTTCTTCTTTGTACATAGCCCTTAAATTCTCACTGATTTTTTCCCCTTGTAAATGGAAATCGCTTGTGCGTTTATTGTTTGTCAATGTTTGAATGAAAAGTTGTTATGTTACATCATTACTGGTATTGTTTCTTTTTACAGATATTACACGAAAGCTGAGAAAGTGTTGATCCAGTACAAACACATGCCCAGTTTCAAAGGCATCCATGAAGATTGTCTCATCATTGTTGGGCAACTTAGCCTAAAACTCAAGGAGAAATTCCAGGAAAAAGATGTGAGTTCCCTTCTTACTATATTATAGAAATGTTAAATCTCCTGTTGTGAACGGTTTTAATCTGGATCACACATGTAAGCTTTATCAATATTTTATGGTGTAACTTATACTATGAATTGCTTACTGTCCTGTTTAGTTTTATTTCATTTACTGTGTTCAAAATTTGCTGTAGGCAAACTGTTAATAAATGAAATGTCTTTGGTCACCACATGTTTTTAAACTGTCTTTTATTTTCTATATGTGTGCATAACTAACGTAACACACATAGATATTTACTAGAGCAGTAGAAAGATTCAAGTTATACTCTTCTGAAGGTTGAAGGTTAAATCCTTAGTGCAGGTGACAATCAAAAGAGCAATAAATACAATAATATTAATGGCAAAAAACAAATATATAATATAATGAATATCATAATATTAATGGCAAAAACAAATATATAATATAATGAATATCATAATATTAATAGCAAAAACAAATATATAATATAATGAATATCATAATATTAATGGCAAAAAACATATATATAATATAATGAATATCATAATATTAATGGCAAAAAACAAATATATAATATAATGAATATCATAATATTAATGGCAAAAACAAATATATAATATAATGAATATCATAATATTAATGGCAAAAACAAATATATAATATAATGAATATCATAATATTAATGGCAAAAAACAAATATATAATATAATGAATATCATAATATTAATGGCAAAAACAAATATATAATATAATGAATATCATAATATTAATGGCAAAAAACATATATATAATATAATGAATATCATAATATTAATGGCAAAAACAAATATATAATATAATGAATATCATAATATTAATGGCAAAAACAACTATATAATATAATGAATATCATAATATTAATGGCAAAAACAAATATATAATATAATGAATATCATAATATTAATGGCAAAAAACATATATATAATATAATGAATATCATAATATTAATGTCAAAAACAAATATATAATATAATGAATATAATAATATTAATGGCAAAAACAACTATATAATATAATGAATATCATAATATTAATGGCAAAAACAACTATATAATATAATGAATATCATAATGTTAATAGCAAAAACAAATATATAATATAATGAATATCATAATATTAATGGCAAAAACAAATATATAATATAATGAATATCATAATATTAATGGCAAAAAACAAATATATAATATAATGAATATCATAATATTAATGGCAAAACAAATATATAATATAATGAATATCATAATATTAATGGCAAAACAAATATATAATATAATGAATATCATAATATTAATGGCAAAACAAATATATAATATAATGAATATCATAATATTAATGGCAAAACAAATATATAATATAATGAATATCATAATATTAATGGCAAAAAACATATATATAATATAATGAATATCATAATATTAATGGCAAAAACAACTATATGATATAATGAATATCATAATATTAATGGCAAAAAACAAATATATAATGAATATCATAATATTAATGGCAAAAACAACTATATAATATAATGAATATCATAATATTAATGGCAAAAAAACAAATATATAATATAATGAATATCATAATATTAATGGCAAAAACAACTATATAATATAATGAATATCATAATATTAATGGCAAAAACAACTATATAATATAATGAATATCATAATATTAATGGCAAAAAGCAAATATATAATATAATGAATATCATAATATTAATGGCAAAAACAAATATATAATATAATGAATATCATAATATTAATGGCAAAAAACAAATATATAATATAATGAATATCATAATATTAATGGCAAAAACAACTATATAATATAATGAATATCATAATATTAATGGCAAAAAACAAATATATAATATAATGAATATCATAATATTAATGGCAAAAACAACTATATAATATAATGAATATCATAATATTAATGGCAAAAAGCAAATATATAATATAATGAATATCATAATATTAATGGCAAAAAACAAATATATAATATAATGAATATCATAATATTAATGGCAAAAACAAATATATAATATAATGAATATCATAATATTAATGGCAAAAAACAAATATATAATATAATGAATATCATAATATTAATGGCAAAAACAACTATATAATATAATGAATATCATAATATTAATGGCAAAAAGCAAATATATAATATAATGAATATCATAATATTAATGGCAAAAAACAAATATATAATATAATGAATATCATAATATTAATGGCAAAAACAAATATATAATATAATGAATATCATAATATTAATGGCAAAAACAAATATATATAATGAATATCATAATATTAATGGCAAAAACAAATATATAATATAATGAATATCATAATATTAATGGCAAAAACAAATATATAATATAATGAATATCATAATATTAATGGCAAAAACAAATATATAATATAATGAATATCATAATATTAATGGCAAAAAACAAATATATAATATAATGAATATCATAATATTAATGGCAAAAACAAATATATAATGAATATCATAATATTAATGGCAAAAACAACTATATAATATAATGAATATCATAATATTAATGGCAAAAACAACTATATAATATAATGAATATCATAATATTAATGGCAAAAACAACTATATAATATAATGAATATCATAATATTAATGGCAAAAACAAATATATAATGAATATCATAATATTAATGGCAAAAACAAATATATAATATAATGAATATCATAATATTAATGGCAAAAACAAATATATAATATAATGAATATCATAATATTAATGGCAAAAACAAATATATAATATAATGAATATCATAATATTAATGGCAAAAAACAAATATATAATATAATGAATATCATAATATTAATGGCAAAAACAACTATATAATATAATGAATATCATAATATTAATGGCAAAAACAAATATATAATGAATATCATAATATTAATGGCAAAAACAACTATATAATATAATGAATATCATAATATTAATGGCAAAAACAACTATATAATATAATGAATATCATAATATTAATGGCAAAAACAAATATATAATGAATATCATAATATTAATGGCAAAAACAACTATATAATATAATGAATATCATAATATTAATGGCAAAAACAAATATATAATGAATATCATAATATTAATGGCAAAAACAAATATATAATGAATATCATAATATTAATGGCAAAAACAAATATATAATGAATATCATAATATTAATGGCAAAAACAAATATATAATGAATATCATAATATTAATGGCAAAAACAACTATATAATATAATGAATATCATAATATTAATGGCAAAAACAACTATATAATATAATGAATATCATAATATTAATGGCAAAAACAAATATATAATGAATATCATAATATTAATGGCAAAAACAACTATATAATATAATGAATATCATAATATTAATGGCAAAAACAAATATATAATATAATGAATATCATAATATTAATGGCAAAAACAAATATATAATATAATGAATATCATAATATTAATGGCAAAAACAAATATATAATATAATGAATATCATAATATTAATGGCAAAAACAAATATATAATGAATATCATAATATTAATGGCAAAAACAAATATATAATATAATGAATATCATAATATTAATGGCAAAAAACAAATATATAATATAATGAATATCATAATATTAATGGCAAAAACAACTATATAATATAATGAATATCATAATATTAATGGCAAAAACAAATATATAATGAATATCATAATATTAATGGCAAAAACAAATATATAATATAATGAATATCATAATATTAATGGCAAAAACAACTATATAATATAATGAATATCATAATATTAATGGCAAAAACAAATATATAATGAATATCATAATATTAATGGCAAAAACAAATATATAATGAATATCATAATATTAATGGCAAAAACAAATATATAATGAATATCATAATATTAATGGCAAAAACAACTATATAATATAATGAATATCATAATATTAATGGCAAAAACAAATATATAATGAATATCATAATATTAATGGCAAAAACAACTATATAATATAATGAATATCATAATATTAATGGCAAAAACAAATATATAATGAATATCATAATATTAATGGCAAAAACAAATATATAATGAATATCATAATATTAATGGCAAAAACAACTATATAATATAATGAATATCATAATATTAATGGCAAAAACAACTATATAATATAATGAATATCATAATATTAATGGCAAAAACAAATATATAATGAATATCATAATATTAATGGCAAAAACAACTATATAATATAATGAATATCATAATATTAATGGCAAAAACAAATATATAATGAATATCATAATATTAATGGCAAAAACAACTATATAATATAATGAATATCATAATATTAATGGCAAAAACAAATATATAATGAATATCATAATATTAATGGCAAAAACAAATATATAATATAATGAATATCATAATATTAATGGCAAAAACAAATATATAATATAATGAATATCATAATATTAATGGCAAAAACAAATATATAATGAATATCATAATATTAATGGCAAAAACAACTATATAATATAATGAATATCATAATATTAATGGCAAAAACAAATATATAATGAATATCATAATATTAATGGCAAAAACAAATATATAATATAATGAATATCATAATATTAATGGCAAAAACAAATATATAATATAATGAATATCATAATATTAATGGCAAAAACAACTATATAATATAATGAATATCATAATATTAATGGCAAAAACAAATATATAATATAATGAATATCATAATATTAATGGCAAAAAACAAATATATAATATAATGAATATCATAATATTAATGACAAAAACAAATATATAATGAATATCATAATATTAATGGCAAAAACAACTATATAATATAATGAATATCATAATATTAATGGCAAAAACAAATATATAATGAATATCATAATATTAATGGCAAAAACAAATATATAATATAATGAATATCATAATATTAATGGCAAAAACAAATATATAATATAATGAATATCATAATATTAATGGCAAAAACAACTATATAATATAATGAATATCATAATATTAATGGCAAAAACAAATATATAATATAATGAATATCATAATATTAATGGCAAAAAACAAATATATAATATAATGAATATCATAATATTAATGACAAAAACAAATATATAATGAATATCATAATATTAATGGCAAAAACAAATATATAATGAATATCATAATATTAATGGCAAAAACAACTATATAATATAATGAATATCATAATATTAATGGCAAAAACAAATATATAATGAATATCATAATATTAATGGCAAAAACAAATATATAATATAATGAATATCATAATATTAATGGCAAAAACAACTATATAATATAATGAATATCATAATATTAATGACAAAAACAAATATATAATATAATGAATATCATAATATTAATGGCAAAAACAAATATATAATATAATGAATATCATAATATTAATGGCAAAAACAAATATATAATATAATGAATATCATAATATTAATGGCAAAAAACAAATATATAATATAATGAATATCATAATATTAATGGCAAAAACAAATATATAATATAATGAATATCATAATATTAATGGCAAAAACAAATATATAATATAATGAATATCATAATATTAATGGCAAAAACAAATATATAATATAATGAATATCATAATATTAATTGCAAAAACAAATATATATAATGAATATCATAATATTAATGGCAAAACAAATATATAATATAATGAATATCATAATATTAATGGCAAAAACAAAGAGCAATGAGGGATCTTTTTTAACAGTTTTTTTTTATATGTTTTTGTGTATTTTTTAATATATATTCCAATCTGCATAGAATTTCGAATGACACCGTTTATTTAATACATGACTTAGCATGTTCTTCTATGGTCAGTCACGACTAGGTAGAAGTTCTCAGTAATTTATCCAGTAAAAATTTGTGTTGAAATATTAAAAATAAAATCAAAAGAAACACGATTAAACTGGTAACATTTATTTTATTTTGACCAGTTTCGAATCACTGTGGAATTTTGTCTTGATTAACTTTGAGAAGTCCTTGAAAATATGTATGTAAAATCTGTTTCATCAGAATTTTCAATTGTATTTGTTTTATGTCTATTGCAGTCGAGTCCAAAGGAACTTGCCGAGTGCGTTGATTTATTGCTAGAGTTGAACGAACCGGCAGAAGTTTTATGTGACGAATTCTTGGCACAGTGAGTTTTTTTTTTTTTTTTTAATCATTAATTTCTGGATCAGAGTTTTTCCAAAAAATTTTTTTTTCTTAAATGGTTTGGTTGCAAAGTCATCATCATATTTAACATGAATTTTACCTACTGTTAGATTGTTTTAAGAAATAGACTTCCAAACTAACCTATCTCTGGCCAGGTCATTATTTATCCCTCTTTCTCCCGGTTCATTTTTATCACTTCTTCCCGTGTTTCCTTGGTTGCACTGAACCTGCTACCTCAACTGTTTTACATTGTTTAACCCAAAAACTATAATCCATTCTTATAGCATTGAACTCTACTCTTTTACATCTTACCACACTGTCCATAATTAATCTTCCTCTGAGGTCATCAGATCTAAGCCTGACTTTGAGACTCACATTACAAATTCTTTGTATCATTCTCATATCATTTCTCTCCATGCAGCGCATATCCTCAACCATCACTGGTCAGGTTATTTGTCCATAATAACTAATTGTCAACGACTGCAATTCGTCAGAATAACACAAGATAAATGATGCAGATATCGATCCAAGGGAGATAACTTAGACAATTCTATTCTATGGCAACAGGGTTATATAAAACAGAAACGTGATAACCACTGTAGTAAATGAATCATTGTATACGATTAATTGAACATTAGACTCGTAGCTGAGGGGAATTGGGGTTCATACCTTTAACAATAAGATTAGTTCCAAAGATATCATGCCTCCCTCCTATTTATATTATATTTAGTCGGGCAGATTGCTGAAACAATCTTTCACTTGGTGATACAAGCACCAAAATTGAAATTTGTCAGGTTTGCTTCTGCAGCTATCTTGAAAACTGGCAGCCATCTTGAATTTTCTGATGGTTAACATTCTTTTCTTAAAATGTATTTTCTGAACGTTATTTGCGCCAATTTTGGTGCTTGTATCACCAAGTGAAAGATTCTTATGGAATATTGAGATAACCTGCCCCACTACAAAGCTGAGGGGAATTGAGGTTCATACCTTTAACAATAAGATTAGTTCCAAAGATAGTATCCATTTGGTCAATCATGCTTCCCTCCTATATTTAAAAAAAATATTCAAGACCTTACATTTAAAATATTTATAATTTATTACTTATATTAATAACCTTGGCCCCTTGATTTTTTTTTTAGGATGGGGTGGGTGTGGGGTCAACATGTTCGTTGAGTATGCCAAGTACTAAAAAGAAACGCTAACCTGTCCTTCCATTTACATTACTGGAAGTATCTTACTCTTATTTACACATCATGACATCAAATGAAATGAACAATGAAAATTCCTTTTGTGTTTCTTGAGTCTTCACATGCCCGGAAACAATTTTTTTATCAATCATCTCATTCAATATTACAATGCTTTCTCGCACTTTTCTATTTTTTGTGTTTGGGGAACAAGCATTTTTGTTGAAGACATTTTTAGTGCTTCTTCGTTATTAGACAGAAATTCAAACAATCGAAATATTGTAAAACCAATTGTCTCTACTGAGTTGTCATATCGCAGTAACAAACAAATCCAACAATTATGAAAAACCATTTGGTAGAAAATTATTAATGAAAACAGTTTCTGAAGACAATTGGCAAGAATTCAGTTTTCCTAAAATAAAATAAACAGGAGAGTTTAAATCATGACAAGGGAGGTAATTATTTTCTAAAATCTTTGAAAATCTTAGGCCAATTTAGCAAGCCTCAATTTTCACTAATTGTCTTTGAAAACTGCTTTAATTAATAATTAATTTTCTGTCTTGTTGTTTTTCGTAATTTTTTGATATATTCATTACTGCAACATGACAATTAACTAGATACCCTTGGTTTCACTTGTAATTTAATGTTTTGAATTTTGCTATTATAACTGGAAAAATGGGGATGAAGGAATGTTAGATATTGGCCTGGTACTGCCGAAAGATGTACTGGTCAATGACTATTATTACGATCATTATTGATATTTAGTTCTTGATGCCCAGATGTGGCAACAGTACTCCATTGTTGGCCATAATTGGCTTTTATATAGATAGAGAATTGTATCAGGAGTGAGATAGAAGGGTCCCACCATTTTTCCAGCAACCTTGGCAATAGACTTGATATATGTGTTCCATTTATGGTCAGGAGTAAAGGTCAAACCCAGAAGCTTATCAAAACATGGAGCCTCTACAAGACAAGAGCCATTCATTTCAACTGATGCCAGATTGGCATCAGAGCGTAGATGGTGTAGAGATAGAAGCTTGGTTTTAGATGCATTAAAACTAACCAGTAACCTGTTTCCCCATTGTATCACATGCTCAAGATCAGAGGAGAGAGAATCAGAGAGAACTTGGTCGTTTACGGTCTTTGATGTGCAACCGTAGATTGTAGTATCATCAGCATAAATGTCTACGAATGATGTAAAGATGTGATTTGGAAGATCTTAGAAGCAGCTTATCCTGCCTTGACAGAGTTCAGAATAGACTTTGTAGCTTAGTGGGGGATGCCCTTTTCTCTTCCTTGCAACCTCTTTCTCACAGAAGAGATGTTGCAAGCCTGTCTTTGTTTTATCGTTATTTCCATGGCAGGTGCTCGTCTGAGCTCCAATCCCTCGCCCCCCCCCCCTCACCAATCTTTCACGAGAAACACCCGTCTGGTTGAAACTACTATCAATAATTTGCCACACTCTTGATCTGTGCTTAAACCTAAATGCAGATTCCATGAACAAAGTTTCTTTCTTAGAACTGCACGCCTGTGGAACTCGCTTCTGATTGCCTGCTTTCCAGCTGACTACAATCTAATTGTCTTCAAGTCCAATGTAAACAAGTTCTGATGAACCGTCCCCCTAAGTAATTCAATTTACAAAATTCCACTACTTATGTTTACTACGCTATAATCACAATGACTAATGCATACCCATTAACCCTTATCCTCAAGCGGCTTCTGGACCTTGATAAGTGGCGATTCCTGTGTAAAAAAAAAAATTTTTTTAACAATAAATTATTTATATTAAAATAATAGGAAATTCTCTGTTGGAGAAGCAATCGCTATTAAGAATTTAAAATTAACGGTTGGAAGACGAGTGCAAAATTGATTTTAATAAACATTTCTATTTATTAAAATAGTATTGAAATTGAATTTTTTTTTTCAAATTTTTTAATGAAATATTCTTTTTCAGGAAATACAGACAGATTTTTTTTTTTTTTTTCTTATCTGTCATGGTAACACTTGACACGTTCTCACAGGTTGGAAGTTGAGGTTGAATGATGTCTAAATATTGCGTAACAATGTTAAACGTTTGGTCGAACACATGGGGAGTGCTTCTCAAACAGTGGATTTCCTATTATTGACCCATACGTTCGACTAAACGTTAACACTGTTACCGGACGTTTAGACATTATTTAACCTCAACTTCTAACCGCTGAGGACGTGCCGAGTGTTACCTTCACCATGACACATAAGTAGAAAAAAAAAAAAAAAAACTGTCTGTATTTCCCGGAGAAGAATATTTTATTATTCAAAAATTTGAATAAAAAAAATTTCAATTTTATTTTAATAAATAGAAATGTTTAAAAATCAGTTTTGCACTCATCTGGTCTTTTAACCATTAAATTTTATGTCAAAATGTTTTAATAGAAAGGAATGTTAGTTTTCATAACTAGCACAAACAAAAATGCTAGCTTGATGTTAATTTGATAGATGGAATTTAAGCTAAAAATAATAAAAGATATGTGACAGAAAACCAGCAAGGATCTTTAGGTTACATGTAATGATGATTCAATGGATTAGATAGGATTTGAGACATAGAGATTTAGTTATGAGGGAAATTAGTTCAATACACAACAGGTTAACAGACGGATAGAGCTTTTGGACAGGACACCCATGGAAGTCAGAAGGGAGCGACTTAGAAAAATGTGATCTTATACAAAGCGTGCCAACTCTGAAAAGGAATTCAGTAAGGAATAAATGATTATATCAAAATATAATTCCTGCCTGAGCGTTTTCATTTTCGGAGAAAATCACCTTTAATTTTAGGATGCATGGAAGGAAGATTTGAGTTATGTTTTTGCTGGTGTTCCTACCGACAATGATATCTATAAACTGTCAATAATATGTATACACACATCAACACACAATAGAGAGTGCACTAGACAAATCACATATCGGAACGTTTAGCAGTTATAAATTAGTAGAGACAACACACACACATATATGTATACACAAAACACACATATATATGTTCACTATACATCCCATACACCCAATATACAACTGAAGAAGTGCCCATTTTTTGTATACTACAACGAGTATCTATCTAATTGTTTGTTTTCATACATACCTTGGATAACCCACAAATAATTTTTGTTTATTTCTCAAATTGACGCACAACTCGCAAAATTTGTATTCAAATTCCATCCACAAATTTTTCACTAAATTCCTAACGCATTTTATCATAGGAAAGGGATGTTTTCTCCTCACTATCTTTTGCGTTACGGAATGGATATATTTATTCGTATAAAAATATATGAATAAATACACATTGGTCTTTATTATAGAGTGGCAGATATAAAGGTATCTTGTAGATTTTTCAAACTCAGACCCAAATAACAATACATCTGATATATTGCTACTTGATTCAAACTAGCCTAATTTTTTTTCCTTCCACTATGGTATTGACAAAGAATATATTTTATTTTGCGTCAGTTTCTTTCTCAAAATACTTATTCCAGAAAAACGTTTAGAATGAACACTTTTTACCTTACTTACTAAATACGTTAAAGAGAAGTAATCATGTCATGACAGACAATGCAGCATTCACCCTAGTAAGGTTGAACCATCATGGGAATATTAAATTCACAAGCGGTCACCAGTCACATGTATATCCGGGTCAGAGGAGATGATGACGTTAGGGCCATTCATTAATATAGTGGGCTTAATATTTAAAAAAAAAAAAAAAATTCAAGTTAAAAAATTTCATCAATTTTTTGCCCTATTATCAAATTGTTTAGCACTTCTACATAATTGGGACAAGATTTTATAGTCAATAAATGGAGTTTTCAGATAAAAAACAATGGTTTCTACTGATTTTTTTTTGTCAATTCTTATAAATTGCAATGTTAGCTTCCAAATTATGCAGTCAAAATTACCTGAACATTACTGAATTATTAAAAAAAAACAACTTTAATCGTGTTAGCAGGTGAAAAATTGTGGCCATCTTGTTTTAATAAAATAAATCGAAATGGAAAATTACCTCCCTTTTGAACTCTCCTGTGTCTTACATAAGCAAGTACGATCGTTTTTTTTTGTTTTTAAATTCTATTTTCTTTAATAATAAATAACTTTCTACCTTATCAATTTTCGTAATTTTTAGATATAATCATCTTAAAAATACGAGGAATATGTAGATACCACTGTTTTCATGTAAAATTCAGTTTTACGATTTCTGAAATTTCGTTCTGATTGTATAGAAGTGTCAATTGTTTTTACATAGTTCAAAATCTGAAGATTTTTTTTTATTGATTTACTTTAAAAAAAAGTCTAGCTTAATCTCTTATGCACTATGAATCATATTAAGAAGATCCTATGTCTTAACTGTTGAAATGAATCTTATATGCCATCTAGGCAGATTGAACCAGCTTCCTCCAAAGGAGAAAGTGTCAAGGGAATATTAAATTCACAAGCGCCCTGCCATCCAGTTGCTTGTATATCCCGAACAGTGGAGATGACAAGGCAAGGAAGCGTCAATGGATTTCCTCCTACATATAGCGTCTGGTATTACCAAATGGTCACCCATCTGGTACTGACCAGGCTCAACATTGCTTAACTTTGATGATCTAATGAGAACTGGTATGTCAATCTGATTATGACATATAGAATTGAAAACTGCCGGGTCCTTCAGCCTCACTTCCTTTCTCACTTTGAGCCGGAACTTTCTTTAGGGAGAGACTTTCCTCTCCTCTCACTGTTTTCTCTGCTTGAACAAAAGCACAGTTGTCTATCCGTCCAAGTTCGGTCTTTTAATCCTTCTCAAATCTCGGGAATTCTCACGGTTAGTCTCGCTCTCTTTCCCATAAAACCAACCACTCCTACCGCTTCTTCTTCTTCCTCTTCTAGCCCCTGTGTATTGAGAGCAAACAGAACAGACTTTCTGCCTTTTGAAGCTGAGTGCGTTAGAATTACTACTACAAGAATCATGTCATGAGGGTATGATAACTACTAGTCACTTCATTATCCATTTTTTTTTTTTTTCTTTTATCAGTGCCAGGCAGAAGATTGACGAGGATTTAGCTGTGCTTGACAAGCAGATCCGATTACAGTCTGGTGAGATCCCAGAACTGGAAGATGGTGACCGACCAGCCCAGGCTTACATGGCTGCCCCCATGGTAACTTAATCATATTTATTTATTTGCTTTTGATCATATTTCATGTTATTCGTTATCAGAAGTGACTTTTGACTCTTCAGTCTGACATTTTCAAAGAACATGAGTTAAAATAAGTACGTAGAAGGTGTTGGCAAGTCTGCTGCAAAGAAGTCAGGATCCCTCTACCAAGCTAAAAAAGTTCTCACATCTGCCAGTATTTTATATATTCATAAAGTCACCATTCGGCTGCGCATGAATTATTGTTGCCACATCAAGGCTAGTACACCAACCACTCTCGGACAGAATGCAAAATCATTTCTAACCTGTCTGCCATGCTCCAACCCCTGTCCCATCACCTCAGTGTTGCTTGTTTTAGAAGTACTTCCGCAAAATGTGCTCTGATGAACTTGTTGCACTTGTACCGCCTCAATATAAAAACCCTCTACCCACCCAACTAGTAGTAAAATCTCATCCCTTCACTGTAGGACTTTCTACTCTGATAGCTTCTTCACTCCAAACAAGGCACAAATGAAGACAGTAGTCTGAATGATCCAAATAATATGAATATCTCTTAATCTATAAATATAAAAGCGAAAATGTATGCATGTATGTTTGTATGTGTGTTCGCTTTTTCTGTATGTCTACAAAAGGCTTTTTTTCAGAGAAGCAGTCAGTCAGTTCACAACTTTTTAAAACTTTTTATATCACATATAAATCATAATATCTCAGAGTTAACAACGAAGCTTGACTGTCTATTTAATTTGCTCGATTTTGGGAAGATAAATATTCAACATTTGTCGCTCGCCACATGTGGGTTAGTCTTTTTCCAAGCGTTCAGCAGTAAATGAAATACTATCCCGCAGTCAAACTTGACCTCCTTAACTCATTAAAATGGGCACCTGCCAAATCCAAGTAATTAAATAAATTCAAACGTGTTTTCGTTAGCATCTCGCGGTGGGGCAATGGTTAACGTCGCACGTTTTTTTTTCACACTTTAATTTACAACTTTGCCTCAAGGGTTCGGGTTTGGGTTCGATCCTCATATTTACCTACCAAAACATTTTTTTAACCCCCCCCCCCCCCCGGAGTTTCCACACACACCTCCAAACACCCGGGCAACGCCGGGTATCCATTGCTAGTCTATTATATAAAGGAGAGTTGCCTGTACATATGTATATTTTAAATGTTGTAAATTACAAGTCACTAACTTTTCTTTAGTTTCTCTTTGGACAATTGTCATTATTGACTGGTGCATGTAGCCATTAGAATATTTGATATTCTATTTTATCAAGATTAGCAACGCATACGTAAAGAATTTTAATTTATTTTACGAGCATGCAAAGTGTTGTTTAAATTCAGTTAAAATTCAATTGGTTACGTGCATATGTGGAAACTAAAAGATGCTTTTAAAAGTCTGTCATGTACAAAGACATTTCATTTATTAATAGTTTGCCTACAACAAAATATAAGAACAGAACACCAAACATCAACCAGCCTTTAACTCATTTAAACTTCAATGGATGAATCAACTAAAGGCTACAAGTTTTCAACAAACACTGCCTTCCCTAAGTTCCATGAGACATTAAATGGTTTCTGAATTCGACACTTAAATGAAGAAGGCCTAACAGTAAAACAGTTGAAACTTTGTAATAGCAAGAATGAAGTTGATTAAATTAAAAAAAAAAAAATGAATAAAATGTAATTTTTCAAATCTCTTTTCTTTTCAACTATAGGACGTTCTCGAGTTTGTGGATCTGGGCTGCAACACTTTTCTCAGCAACATTTGTCTTGTGATTGCATCCTATAACGATATGTTCCTCACTCGACTCCATGACGAGTAAGTTACGATTTTTTTTTTTTTGCATTTGTGTGCATTTTAGGTTTGTTGCATTTTTCTATTTTGAAGAATTGTAAGGGGACACAATGAAAATATAAAAATAAAATTATTGAAATCGAAATAACAAAACTTCAAACACTATAAAAACATATCCAATACATGATATTCTCAAAATAGTTTGAAAGATTTTAAAAACTGTTTTCAATAATTCTTTAAAAAAAAAAAAAAACTAATTTCAATAATTCTTAATCAAAATAAGACCAAAAAACTTTTTAATGATTATTAAATTAAAAAAAAAAAAGATTAGAAAAATGTAATAAAAAAGAGTTCATGCACAGGGAGATATAAGCGTGAGAGAAAAAAGCGAAGGAACTGATTTGCCTTGTCACTGCTTGTATTACGTCATTCATTTTTACTTGCTTCAATGAAAGAATGACTTATCTCCCCTCCTTTACGGCAACTTCCAGTACTTCCACAGTTATCAATATCCTATCAAGAATATACAATAAGACTGATTTTTGTTTATAACTAGTGGAGGTGTCCAGCATTGGCCGGATGTTTGGAGGTGTGGGTTGAGAAAAAAAAAAAAAGAAAACAAGTGGTAGTAGGCAGAGGCAGGCTCGAACCCGTACCGTAAAGGAGGAAAAGAATGTGAAAAAAAGCGGATAGTGAATTAAAGGAGTTCGTAATTAACTTTTGCCCGGGTGAAGGATATTGGCACAAAGACAAAATAAAAAAATAAGATAGAGAGAGATGGGGTTGAACTCGAAAATGTAGGGTAATTAGTCTTCCTCGCTAACCATTACACCATAGCAGATAGTAAAATCAATGAGTTGGTAATTAACTTAATAATCATAGGAGTTGTAACGCACGCACAGAAATGAATGTCACTTTTAAATATTGCCGGAGGCCAGTTTAGCTTCCTGCTTTCTGCTGTTTTATTTATTTGCTTCCCCACAAAAGCAAACTAGACACAAGGTCGTTTTTAATGTTGGGGAAAACCAGCCCCCCTTCCCCCCAAAAAAGGGGGCACTCTGGCAGTATCCAAATAAATAGTAATTGTCTCAGTATGAAGAGTTTCCCCTACACTGACCAAGGACCAATTATAGAACAGATACTACCCGGCCGGAAAAAGCATAAATATGTGAAGCTAAAAATGGGCAACATTTAAAAAACATTATTTTTCATAAATAAAGATTGTTTGAAGTTTGCATTTTTTTTTTTTTAATTTCCCAATGTCTAAATTGTGTTAAAGTTACAGAAAAATATCGTCAAAAGTAATGAATCAATTTAAGTTCAAAACGCTTCAGTAACTTTTTGGACACTGTATGTCAGCAAGTCGAAATGCAAAATGTTCATTTCAACTTGTTGATATATTTCTATTACTTTTTTAGTTCATGTGATGAGGTAATTTGATTTTGGAACAATTCATTTAAAAATAGGTAAAGTTGGAATAAAAGGCAATCACATATCATTTTTATGGATTAATTAATATACACTAGTGAGGCGACAATTTCCATATTTTATCAAATCTGATACAATTACTGATTCTGTTCTAAATCTCTGATTCCGAAACAATTACCAATTCTGATTCTAGTTAATTTCTAAATTTTTTTTTTCTTTACTTATCACTAGGGCTATGACATGAGAATATTCTTATCATTGTTTTGACTCTTTAGTATATATCCGACACAGTTAATCAATTGAGAACCATATCACTCTATCTAAAAACATATAAGATATTAACTGATATATACTCGAGTCAAAATAATGAAAAGAATTACATAAGTACATAAAAATGTTTTACTTTTAGAAGATGACTGTACAGGTTCAACGGGCTCTCTCTATCCAATTTAGTTTTTCAATAGAGCCTCTATAATATCAGAGAGATACTAACAGGTGTGAGAGAAAAAAAGCAAAGAAAATTATTTGCCATGTCACTGTTTCTAGTAGCACTATGGCAGAAGTTAGGAAGTACATTAGATGACTATAACCAGATTTTTTTTTTTTTTTTGATTCAATTTGGTGCCATATATTTCTTTTTCTTTCAGTGAAAATCTGGATGCAATCGCTCTGAAAAAGCTTGTCAATTTTGTGAATTCTCTTATGGAAAGATATTTTGATTGCGTACATCAAAGAGTTCTGCTTGAAGTAAGTTTCTATGTTTTATATTTTACTAGCATGGATACTCATGGATACTCGGCATTGCCCGGGTGGACATGAATTCCGGTTTGGACACACCTGCTATACTAAGGATATTGAGCAACCTCCCACAACAGAACGGAATCACCCCCCCACCCAAAAAAATAAGAAGGTGACAGCTTCCCCACCCATCAAACCACAACGAATTATGACGTCTTGACCCTGCAAAATAACATTTTTAAACATAATTTTAGCCTGTGCACTGGAACCCCCCCCCCCAACTAAAGAAAAATTAATTAAAACAACTTTTCTTTCGATCAAAAATCAAAATAGGTGCAAGTGCCCGTGCGACTGCAAAAAAAAAAAAAAAAAAAAAAAAATGAGCTGCAGTAGACAGGCTCAAGCCTGAAACGCAAAAGAGGGAAATAATGGGAAAAAGTTACTGGCAAACGCTTTTGCCCAACGGACCACGACAACTTATGACGTCATGACCCTGCAAAATAACGTTTTTAAACATAGTTTCAGTTTGATACGCATGTGTGACTTGCAAAAATCGCGACATGAAAAGTAACCTTCCTTGTAAGAAATGGTCCAGTGGACCACCACAGAATTAATCTTTTTTTCTAATTTTCACATATTATGCATCTGAGGCATCGCTTTTTCAGATGGTACCATTTTTGACTCGGTCTGATGCAACTGATGAAAGTTTTTAGCAGACACACAAACACAAAACTGACGTTTGAAATTTATATAATAGATTTTATTTTTAACTTTAAATTAAAAATTTTTGAAATGTTTTATTTTTTTATTTTATGTCGTATACATGGAATATTAACAACTGTAAATTTTGCTTATTATTAAGGTTATTTTTATTTTTAATTAAATTTTTTTTCACTTTTTTTAATTGAAAATTAGTTGAAAATTTCAGATTTAAAATTTCGTGTTATTGTTTTAATATATTTTAAAGTTTTTAATTCTTAAATTATAAAAAAAAAATTTTTTTATTATTTTTATTGCTGTAGTATTAATTGCTTTAATTTTGTTTAATATATTTTAAAGTTTTTAATACTTAAATTATAAAAAAAAAATTTTATTTTTATTATTGTTGTAGTATTAGCTCCTTTAATTTTGTTTATTTATTTTATTTTAGTTTCTAATTTAAAACCTTTTTTTAACTTAAACTTAATTTTTTAAATTTTATTCAATTTGAGGTTTCTATGTTAAAGTGTAAAGTTGTTATAGTTTGATTGTCAGGGTTTGATTTAAGATTCACTGGAGCATATAATATGAATGTAGAGAGCTGATTGGTTGGTTTTATTAAGCGTATTATATGTAAGCACAAAACTGATTGGTTGATTTTAGGTATATTGTAATTGTATTAGGCAAGACAAGGATTTTGAACTGAAATATTGTTTTTGATTGTTTTCCTTATACTTTCTTTCACTATTCCGTTCTTTTTTTTTCTGCATTGTTATTAGCCTTCATCCATGGGATTTTTTCCTCAGTTATCAAAGCCCACTGAGTCTATGCAGTATATTGCTTTTTTTTTTTTGTACAGGTCTAGGTGGTTCATCCTCTCAGGCTTTGCCTTCTCTCTTTGAGAAGGGGTTAGTTTATTGCTAATCTCCTGAGGTGCCCCTATTGGGGAATATCAATTGAACTACCCAGGCATATTTTGTAGACCAGATTGCTTCTCCTCTGGGATGCTGGCTCTTTAATCCTACTTTTTGACTCTTGTGTCACATCTTCCCGCCGTGGAAGAGAGATAAATAAATCAGTCTTCATAAATACCTACATACTTATATCTGTTTTTTTTTTTCTTTCAGAAAGAAACAGGTGACAACACAATTCTTGTGCGCGCATTAGACCGATTCCATCGACGTTTACAAGCAATGAACAAACTGTTACCTGACACAGACTTTTCTCGGTGAGTCGAATTTGTTAATGTTCTCTCAAAATCTTCGTGTTTGTTTATGCTTTGAGTTGCTCTAGTAGGGAGGGCACAATTTGTGAGATTTGGAAAGTGTGAGGTCTTTAGTTAGAACTGCTTCAAATATTAGTTTTTCAAATGAACAAATCTAATTCTGGGTAGTCAAAACTCCAAACCAGACATATTTCCCATTAAAGTAGCATTGCTTCTGGGTTAACTTTAATTCAAAGTGGCACTACCTCACAGTTTCTCATCCTAACACATATACTTTCTCTCTCTCTCTCTACATATATATATATATATATACACTAGCAGTACAGCCTGGCTTTGCTCCAGCCCTATGTACTGTTCATAATTTTATGTGCATCTGTATATATATATTAAAAAGTTTGACTCATGATCAGGTAACCTATATCTAAAATTTCAAGTGTTTGGATCGAAAATTGGCGGAGGTGTTTGGTAGAGTCTGCAAAGGTCAACTCTTTCAACTTTGACCTCTTGGCAGTCAAATTTTCGCCCAAAAACTAATTAAAAAGCTTGCTGCATGTCTGAATACCTTTTATGTAAAATTTCAAATGTTTAGACTGACAATTGACTGAATAGTTTGCTAGAGACCGCAAAGGTAAAATCTTTTGAACTTTGACCCTTGGAAGCCAAACTTTCAGCCAGAAACCAATTAAAAAGCTTGCCCTATTTCTGAATAAACTTTATGTAAAATTTTAAATGTTTAGACGAAAAATTGGCTGAGTAATTTGGTAAAAATCGCAGAGGTCAATTTTTTTTAACTTTGACCCCAATTTTGACCCCTTAACATTTATTGTTTTGGGCTCAAATCAAATCAAAAAGTTTGATCCATATCCAGGTAACTTACATCTAAAATTTTAAGTGTTTATACCAAAAATTGACGGAGGAGTTTGGTAGACTTTTCAAAGGTCAAATCGTTCAACTTTGATCCCCTGACAGTAAAAACTTCTGTTCGAAAACCCGATTAAAAAGATTTTCCCAAATCTCAATACCCTCTATGTCAAATCTTGAGTCTGTATACACACACACACACACATACAATTTCTCTTTATATATGGAGTTAATAAAAGTAGAAAATGAAGTTATTCTCTATTTTTACTGACTCCTATATAAGCTCCAAAGCAATTTGTTGAGCTTTGTATTATCCCGATAAGTTTCCTCTTAAGGAATTGAATTCATTCTCTTCCTTTAACTCACCAAGTTATATATATATATATATATATATATATATATATATATATATGACAAAAGTCTATGTTCCAAGTTTCATGATGTTGGCCATCTTACAATTTATTCCTTTAAGTAAATTGGCATTCACAATTCTTGACAGCACCTGTTTCGTAGCGCAAAATCATTCATTTAATTATTATATCAATCCATGAAATAGATTCATTGATTGATATAATAATTAAATGAATTATTTTGTGTCAAGGATTGTGAATGTCACATACTTAGAGAAATAAATTATAAGATGGTCAGTATCATGAAACTTGGAATATAGACATTTGTCATTTATATATATATATATATATATATATATATATATATATATAACCATTTATAGGCAATTAAAAAAACAGAAAAAATTATAAATACACCTAGCATCAAGGAAAAGAAAACAACAACAATTGCTCCTGACGATAATCGGATGCACCGATAGAAAGCGCTTGAGAAAAATATGACCGAACAACAACTTTTGGACGCCATTCTATATAATATGCCTGCCAAAATTAAAAAAAGACCGCTGGGCAAATAGAAAAGCTGTCCAGAAAGATCGGAAAAGGGAATAACTCCATCATGTTCAATCAGACGTGTCTAAATAATGACTTGCTGCCAAAATATACAAAAAGATATATATATCTTCTTAAATGTTACTACTTCATAAGGGACAGACCCTCTTAATATTAACTTTTCAAAGTTTTATTATTTTATTGGTAATAACTTGCGTACAATTGTTTTGGCCCAATGTTGGCATACATGTATATAACAGTTTATAAATTATAACTTTGCACAACTGGGGAATCTCATCAGCTCATATTTATAAAACCACTTCTAAGTTTTTTTCTTCAAGCAGGTCTATTGAGCTATCTCAGTTGAAACTGTGTGTTATATAGTATCATAATTAATAAAATTGCATGTAGAAAACAATTATATATTAAAGATTAAAAATATCCAAAAGCAAAAAACCATTGAGTTTAACAAGATAGTTGATAATTACCATTAGTCATGACAATAAATCTACTGTTTCAATCTAAAAAGATGAAGACTGGAAGCCTTTGTCACCTGATGAAATCTTTTTAAATTGAAACAGTACATTTATTGTCTACTGTTTCAATCTAAAAAGATTTCATCAGGTGAAAAAATAATCATTTCTGCGACCGGATAATGCCATCAAGGCTGCCCAGGCAATTTTTAACAGGCTAAAATGTAAGGAGCGTTGGTTTTATTCTCCACAGCATCCAACCCTGTGCTATATCTTCCTGCAGTTAGAAAGAAGTAAATATACCTAACTTCAAAGCAGTTTCAATCATGAATGCCGAACAGTCTTTGTTTCATCAAATTTTGGCTGGCACAATACAAAATGGTTATAAAAGGTCAAGGAGAGTGTAAAGATTGAAGGAGAACACCATCCAGACCTCCACCAGAAGGGTAACAAAAGTATTGGAATCTTGGGATGATTGGGGGATTGTTGCCGCTCAAATTCCAGAGTAGGATAATGATTATTGCCACTGAGGTTGGTTGGTTGTTTTGTTTTATGGTATATCAACCCTTTTAAGGTTATTTAATCCCAAGTCCAGTGATTTTGAAGGACAATTTTTTAATAGAATATATTTTTTTTCAAGTCAGTTTCTATTTAACCCATAGATGGGACCCTAACAGGTACTACTACTCCGGGTCAGAATGGACCTGGGAGCAATGTCAATTAAAGGGTGGCTCCACACTCCCCAAAGCCCACAAGCTGGGGCCTCACCATCGGATATAGTTCAAGGTCATATCTAGGACCTTGCCACTAAGAGATCAATGGTAAACGGCTGTTGCAATAACACAAAATAATTTGCAATGGTTTCGCTTCAAAACTTCTAGCTGACTGTTCACTCTTCTTTTAACGCCTCTCTTTTTTAGTCATGTGACTTTACGTCCACTTCTAGTACATAGGAGATCAAGCTAATCCAAGTACATCACAGGGTGGAATGATAAAAATGTTGCCCTAGAAAAGACGATATGATTCCATTTCCATTTGATGAAAACCAGTTTTCTTTTTTGTTGCAAACCATTTACTAGTTGGCCAGTTGTGTAAAAATCCCAAGAGTGATAGGAGCCTTCTATCATGTCTGAAAGTGACACAATGTTCAACAAGCGAGATTGGAGATGTGCTGTTCTACAAATTATGCTCTCTACCAATCCAAGTTATGACAACAGGACCATTGCCAGCACCTTCAAAATGCATCACTGGATTGCCATGAATAATAGGTGCGTGCCCAGAGTGATGAAAATAAAGTAAACGTTCATGGTTATGGTTTTTGGTGTGATTTCAAGTAAGAACCACTTCATGCCACCTCACATCTTTGAAGCCAGCTTGAAAGTTAACACCAAACTGTACCTGGATATGCTGGAGAGTGTGATGATCCCCTGGTGCAATCAGGTGGCCGCTAGCAGACCTTGGGTGTGGTAGTCGGACTCAGCGCCAGCCAACAATTCAAAGAAGACCCAGGTTTGGTTTCAGAAGGAGTGATACGACTTTGTACCTTTATCTCACTGGCCCCTGACCTGAACTTACTGAACTACTTTGTGTGGTCATACATTGAGAACATCACCAACATAACCTCCCACAATACCAAAGCCAGCCTGATCTCCGCCATCCACCGAGTATTCGTTGAGCTCCTGCCAGCGCTTGTGGAAAAGGGATGCTCCCAGTTCTGAACCTGTATCAAGGCAGTGATTGAAGCTGAAGGCGGCTACATTGAATAGATGTCAGCTCAACTACATAGTCAAGTTATCTGAATTGATTTTTTCAATAAAAGTTTTAATATAAAGCTGTAATGTTGTTTTCTTTAGGGCGACAATTTTATCGTTCCACCCTGTACTTGACCCCCCCCCCCGACTGAACCCTATTTCCTGTTATCATCAAATAATAAAAATTATACACACCCAATATTTAACATCTCAATGTCATCTTAATTTAATTAACCTTTCATACGCAAATTGGAAATTACTTTCTACAACTTTCATGTCTTTTTGTGTTTATTTTAGAGCCGGAACTGAAATTGTTTCGAAAGCAGCCCGGGAACGAGTCGGTTATTATCTACAAATGTTGAAACAACATTTTTCAGGTAAATACCACAAAACCTTGTGTCTTATTATATTTTGCCTTTATTTTCTTCTAAACCAAATTAATGAAAAAGGGTGGTGTTACACAGTTATCTTCCTTGGTTTCATCATCCGCGTACAGCGTATGAAGGACTTAACAACCTCGATTTTTGTTGAACATAAAAATAAATTCCAAATTTTAACGCATTTTTATTGATACATGAAACTGTAGTCCCCTTCGAAGTAATGTCCTCCTGTTGCAATGCACTTATATCATTCCAACAACTTCTGGAAAGCCCCATGGATGTCCTCTTGTGTGAGCATGTCAATGACCCTTGCACAGCCTCTTTCATCACCTCATAACGACAGCCTCTAAAGTTTTCCTTGGGCTTAAGGAATAACAAAAAAGTCACAAACAGCAAGTCTGGGCTTTAGGTGAGTGTAAGGAACTGTCTTTATGCCTATCTTGGTCAAATAGTCTGTCATCTTCTCTGACCACCTTTGGGACAAACTTTGTGCAAATCTTCCGCATCTTCAGTTCCTTGTGAATAATCCTGTGTAGAGTTCCCACACTGAGATCAAACTGTGCACTTATTGTCTCTATAGACATATGACGATCCTTATCCATGAAATTCTTTATTTGGCCAATCAACTCTGATGTACTGACTTCCTTACTCCTCCCACACCTCTCATCAACCCTCACAGACTCCCTGCCTTCCTTGAATTACTTATGCCACTCAAAAATTGATGCTCGTTTCATGCAAGATAGTCCAAAAGCAGTCCGAAGCATTCCATATGTTTCTGTGGCATTTTTTCCAAGTTTAAAACAATTTTATTGCATACCATTCTTCTAAAGTGTCATCACATCCAGATTGCATTTTTGAAATTCACCAGCTGTGACAATCAGGCTTTAGTAGGATGTATTCCAATTCCTGCTGTAACTGTTCATTTGAACGTGAAATCATAAAAATTGATCAGTCATCTCATAAGATATATAGTAATAACATACTGAATTTTCAATTGTCTACGACAATTTTAACTGCCTGTACAAAAAACTCTGGAAACTTATTTAATGCACCTTGTATGAACTGTAATTACATTTAAATAAACAATACAATTGTTCTGGTGGGGAACATCTTTTCAAATTGAATGGGTCTAGTGAAAAAAAAATGTGTATTCAATTCAATTTACATATTTCGTTTATTATTCGTTTTACATATTTTTCTCTGCCCCCCCCCCCAACTACCAGAGTCTCAGCCATTATTGAGATAGCTTGTTCTCTTTGGCTGAGATATGGTCCTGATACTGTGCAGTTCTAGGTGGTTCACTCTTTCAGGCTTTGAAAAAGGGTTAGTTTACTGCTAATCGGCTGAGGTGCCCTAACTGGGAAATATTGATAAGGCTGACCAGGCAATTTTGCTCATCAAAGAGTGCTCTTCATCTAAGGTGCTGGCTTTTTAAATCTCACTTTCCCGACCTTGTGTTGCATCTTCCCACCATGGGAGGGAGATAAATATGCTGTTTTACATGTGTTGAACTGGAAAAAAGAATTCAACTAACAAGCCCCAGTCTATGCCTGACTTGTCCACCAAGTTTCATTCACGAATATCCAACAGTATTTGTTTTATTGGCATTCAATTAAATGGAGGTAGGGATGATTCCAGAATCAGAAGAATAATGTTAATACATGGTGATTCCCCTAAAAAATTTTGCCCCATGATTTGTGAGAGTAGGGAGGGGAGGAAAACGTGGGAAGAAATGGTGGCTTTAAAGGAAAAAAATAGGTGGTGGGGTGAGGAAAGAAACACATGGGGGAAAAAAATGATAGGAATAGATTTGAGAGAAAGAGGGTTTGAATAAAGACCTGGGCAGAGATATGTCAGTTTGTAAGTCAAAGCAGTCCATCTCATTTCAACATGTAAAAATTAGTGTTGGGAAGATTCCAATATTTTTCCCGATTCCGATACAATTACGGATCCCAATTCCGATTCTTTATAAATCTCTAAATATTTTACTATAAAGTTATTTTGTCTCGATTACCGTAAAACACATCTTAAATGTGTATGCATTTTCTCAAACGTAAAAAACACTTGTGAGGGTGATACATAGAGATTTTAGTCTTACTGGAAGTTCAAATCAATAAATATTTATTATTTTATTATTACTACAAGCAGTGGAAGATGTTTTATAAAAAGAAAATTAAATAAAGTAGATAATTAAAGGAATCGGTTTTAGCATTGGAAAATAGGCTCAAGTTTTCTTGGTTCTGATACTCCAAAAAGCTCTGATTTTTCCGATTCTGATTAATCGTCCCAACACTAGTAAAAATGGACATTAGCTGATCATGATCATAACAACGATGATGATGATGAGGATGAGGAGACTGTTTGGATTAATAAATGTGTAACAGTTGAGGTGAGAGAAGAAGGAAAATGTGCAAAGAAATGATAGGGTTAGATTTTAGAGAAATAGAGATAAAAACCTGCCAAGAAAAAAGTTAGTTTTGGAAGTCAATTTCTAAAATCCATCTAACATGTGTCAACAGGATGAGTGTTAAACCGATGATGATAACCACGACTCGTTTTTAACTTGAATTTGATCCAGGATCAAAGATATTTTCTTAGCAACATTGCCAGCTAAATATTGACAATCTTAAATGATTCACTTATTTTAATCTGTGTTAATCTTTTTTGTTCAATGCCAGATTGCTTGACTGATATCCGCCAGAATCTGGCTGCACCTAAATTGCTGAGTAAACAGGATAGTTCAGATAGCTTGTCGGAACTTTTGAATAATACGGAAGCTTCAGTACTTGAACAGATCAAGTCCGTACTCGCTAATCTACAGGTAAGTCAGTTGAAATTTACATCCACACTCCCGACTCTCTGCTTGACAGATGCAAGCAAATAAAGCAAATGGTCAACAATAAAATCGATCCATTCAGAAAAGAAGCAAAACAAGAAATTTGAATAGATTTGATATTGGTGAACGGATGTTGGATGGATTTGATGTTGGTGAACGGATGTTGGATGGATTTGATGTTGGTGAACAGATGTTGGATGGATTTGATGTTGGTGAACGGATGTTGGATGGATTTGATATTGGTGAATGAATGTTGGATGGATTTGATATTGGTGAATGAATGTTGGATGGATTTGATATTGGTGAATGAATGTTTGATGGATTTGATGTTGGTGAATGAATGTTGGATGGATTTGATGTTGGTGAACGGATGTTGGATGGATTTGATGTTGGTGAATGAATGTTGGATGGATTTGATGTTGGTGAACGGATGTTGGATGGATTTGATGTTGGTGAATGAATGTTGGATGGATTTGATATTGGTGAATGAATGTTGGATGGATTTGATGTTGGTGAACGGATGTTGGATGGATTTGATGTTGGTGAACGGATGTTGGATGGATTTGATGTTGGTGAACAGATGTTGGATGGATTTGATGTTGGTGAACGGATGTTGGATGGATTTGATGTTGGTGAACAGATGTTGGATGGATTTGATGTTGGTGAACGGATGTTGGATGGATTTGATGTTGGTGAACGGATGCTGGATGGATTTGATGTTGGTGAACGGATGCTGGATGGATTTGATGTTGGTGAACGGATGTTGGATGGATTTGATGTTGGTGAACGGATGTTGGATGGATTTGATGTTGGTGAACGGATGTTGGATGGATTTGATGTTGGTGAACGGATGTTGGATGGATTTGATGTTTGTGAACGGATGTTGGATGGATTTGATGTTGGTGAACGGATGTTGGATGGATTTGATGTTGGTGAACGGATGTTGGATGGATTTGATGTTGGTGAACGGATGTTGGATGGATTTGATGTTGGTGAACGGATGTTGGATGGATTTGATGTTGGTGAACGGATGTTGGATGGATTTGATGTTGGTGAACGGATGTTGGATGGATTTGATGTTGGTGAACGGATGTTGGATGGATTTGATGTTGGTGAACGGATTTTGGATGGATTTGATGTTGGTGAACGGATGTTGGATGGATTTGATGTTGGTGAACAGATGTTGGATGGATTTGATGTTGGTGAACGGATGTTGGATGGATTTGATGTTGGTGAACGGATGTTGGATGGATTTGATGTTGGTGAACGGATGTTGGATGGATTTGATGTTGGTGAACGGATGTTGGATGGATTTGATGTTGGTGAACAGATGTTGGATGGATTTGATGTTGGTGAACGGATGTTGGATGGATTTGATGTTGGTGAACGGATGCTGGATGGATTTGATGTTTGTGAACGGATGTTGGGTGGATTTGATGTTGGTGAACGGATGTTGGATGGATTTGATGTTGGTGAACGGATGTTGGATGGATTTGATGTTGGTGAACGGATGTTGGATGGATTTGATGTTGGTGAACGGATGTTGGATGGATTTGATGTTGGTGAACGGATGTTGGATGGATTTGATGTTGGTGAACGGATGTTGGATGGATTTGATGTTGGTGAACGGATGTTGGATGGATTTGATGTTGGTGAACGGATGTTGGATGGATTTGATGTTGGTGAACGGATGTTGGATGGATTTGATGTTGGTGAACGGATGTTGGATGGATTTGATGTTGGTGAACGGATGTTGGATGGATTTGATGTTGGTGAACGGATGTTGGATGGATTTGATGTTGGTGAACGGATGTTGGATGGATTTGATGTTGGTGAACGGATGTTGGATGGATTTGATGTTGGTGAACGGATGTTGGATGGATTTGATGTTGGTGAATGAATGTTGGATGGATTTGATGTTGGTGAACGGATGTTGGATGGATTTGATGTTGGTGAACGGATGTTGGATGGATTTGATGTTGGTGAACGGATGTTGGATGGATTTGATGTTGGTGAACGGATGTTGGATGGATTTGATGTTGGTGAACGGATGTTGGATGGATTTGATGTTGGTGAACAGATGTTGGATAGACTTGATATTGGTGAATAATGTTGGACAGACTTGATGTTGGTGAATAGATGTTGGATGGACTTTATGTTGGTAAACGGCTATTGAATGGACTTTATGTTGTTGAATGGATGTTGGATAAACTTGATGTTGGTGAACGGATGTTGGATGGGCTTTATGTTGGTGAACAGATGTTGAATAGACTTTATGTTGGTGAATGGATGTTGAATAGACTTGATGTTGGTGAAAAGATGTTGGATGGACTTGATGTTGGTAAACAGCTATTGAATGGACTTTATGTTGGTGAACGGATGTTGGATGGACTTTATGTTGGTGAACGGATGTTGGATGGACTTTATGTTGGTGAACGGATGTTGGATGGACTTTATGTTGGTGAACAGATGTTGAATAGACTTTACGTTGGTGAATGGATGTTGAATAGACTTGATGTTGGTGAACAGATGTTGGATGGACTTGATGTTGGTGAACGGATGTTGGATGGACTTGATGTTTGTGAATGGATGTTGGATAGACTTAATATTGGTGAATGGATGTTGGATGGACTTGATGTTGGTGAACGGATGTTGGATGGACTTGATGTTTGTGAATGGATGTTGGATGGACTTGATGTTTGTGAATGGATGTTGGATAGACTTAATATTGGTGAATGGATGTTGGATGGACTTGATGTTGGTGAACGGATGTTGGATGGACTTGATGTTTGTGAACGGATGTTGGATGGACTTGATGTTTGTGAACGGATGTTGGATAGACTTGATGTTGGTGAATGGATGTTGGATAGACTTAATATTGGTGAACGGATGTTGGATGGACTTGATGTTGGTGAACGGATGTTGGATGGACTTGATGTTGGTGAACGGATGTTTAATGAACTTGATGTTAGTAAATGGATGTTGGATGGACTTGATGTTGGTGAACGGATGTTAGATGGACTTGATAAATGGATGTTGGATGGATTTTATGTTGGTGAATTGCTGTTAGTAAACAGATGTTGTATGGGCATGGTCAATAGACGTTGGATAAACTTGATGTTGGTGAACAAATGTTAGATGGAATTGATGTTAGTATATGGACATTGGTGAATATGTGGCAATTATGATGGATTAAAAGGGTTGGTATGCCACAGAGGCAAACATTGGTATTCAGTCAGTGGAAAAGAAAAAAGAAAAGGCAGAAAAAGAAAGGGAAAGAAAGAAAATGTTTACAAGACTGTGCTAAATGCGTGGGAGGGGAGGCAAAACAAGAAAAGATTTGATGAAAAAATATGTTGCTTTTACTCCAAGAAAACCTTCATGCTATCCAGTAAACTTTCTATTTTTAATGATGCTTACTTAAATCAAAAAATGCTTCCTAAATACACACTGACCCCCCTTCTGTGTGTGTGTGTATATATATATATATATATATATATATATATATATATATATATATATATATACACACACTAGCAGGCCGCCATTATAAGATACTCTTAAATATGATAATATAATTCATATCAATTACATATTTATTATTATAGGGAAATTTCTCTATCAATTATTATATTATATTATTATATTAAACCTAATATACCAGGTAGAACAATAAAATTGTCGCCCTAAAGAAAACAACTCTACAGCTTTATTTAAAAAATTTTATTGAAAAAATCAATTCAGGTAACTTGATTATGTAGTAGAGCTGACATCTATTCAATGTACCTGCCTTCAACCTCAGTTACCGCCTTGATATGGGTCCAGAACTGGGAGCATGCCTTTTCCATAAGCGCTGTGAATACTTGGTGGATGGCGGAAATCAGGCTAGCTTTGGTGTTGTGGGAGGTCATGTTGGTGATGTTCTCAATGAAGTAGTCCAGCAGGTTCAGATCGAGGGAGGAGTGGGGCCAGTGAGAAAAGGGTATAAAGTCATAGCACTCCTTCTGAAGCCAAGCCTGGATCTCTTTGGACTTGTGGGCCAGCGCTGAGTCCTGCTGCCATACTCAGGGTCTGCCAATGGCCACCTGATTGCACCAGGGGATCACCACACTCTTCAGCACATCCAGAGATATATTGGTGTTGACTTTCAAGCCGACTTTGAAGATGTGAAGTGGCATGATGTGGCCCTCACTTGAAACCACACCAAAGACAATGATCGTGGCCAGTAACTTTGTATTCATCACCCTGGGCACACCCTCAAGCATTGAACAGTCTTAATTTGCATTTTGAGGATGCTGGCAATGGTCTTGTTATCATAACTTGGATCGGTAGAGAGCATAAGTTGTATAGCAGTGCATCTCTGATCTCACTTATTGAACATTGTGTCACTTTCCAGACATGATAGAAGGCTCCTATTGCTCTTGGGATTTTTACACAACTGGCCAACTAGTAGATGGTCTGAAAAAAAAAAACGGTTTTCATTAAATGGAAATGAAATCATGTCATCTTTTCTAGGGCAACAATTTTATTGTTCCACCCTGTATAGTAGTGAGATCAAAACTAAAACATATATATATATATGACTTGGATGCCATCAGCTCAAATCGAAACCAAAACATCCTCATTCCTTAGCCTCTGAGACATGTCCATATGCATATATATATATATATATATATATATATATATATATCCTCCACCCACCTTTATAACCAATAAAAAAAAAACTGTAAGTACCCCAAGCCTCAAAGAAAAATAAAACAACAACAACAACAATCGCTCCTGATGATAATCGGATGCACTGATAGAAAGTGCTCGAGTAGAATATGGCTGAACAAGAACTTTTGGGCACCATTTTATACCACATGCCAGTTGAAATAAAAAAGAATGCTCAGTGATTGGAAAAGATATCCAGAAAAAAAAAAAAATCACTCTGTTGTGTTCAAGCAGACATGCTTGAATAATGACTTGCTGCCAAAATATAATATATATATGTATATATATCATTCAACTGTCATCCCATTTTTAAAAAAGAGGAATTGTCCGATCGTTAAAGACAAGATGGAAGCAAGTTTCACAGTTTTATATATATATATACAGATTCGAAGAAGTATTTACGAATACTTCAATTCGATGACTTTGTGTGTGGTATATACTACGAGACCTGCTTTTCCGTCTTTCCGCAAGGATAGTTTGCCTTACATCCAAAATAGTAATATTGTATATCAGTTTAGATGCCAGTGCGATGCTGGTTATGTTGGGCGAACATCCTTGCACCTTTTGACTCGTATAAACCAGCATGTTCCATCGAATATCAGACAAGGGAGGATGGGGTTTGGTGGTCTCCCTCCTTCTGCAGCCTTGGACTCTGCTATTGGCCAGCATTTGGTTGACAACCCGTGCTGTGCCGATAGATATAAAATAGATTGGTTCGAGGTGCTACATAGAACGGACTCCAAAAACCATTTAAAGATTTTGGAGGCCGTCTCTATCGCGGTGCGTCAACCTTCTTTGTGGCGGCAAAAAGAAACATCAAACGCATTGTTTCTCTTTGGGGAACTTTGAATTTTTTTTCTCCCGCTTTTTTTTTTTTTTTTTTCTCCCTCGTTGTGCCAATATTTTTAATCGTTTTTAAACGTAAATAAATTTAATTAATGTCCCCGTACGTTGGCACATTAAATAAGTTCCCCAATAGAACTCTTTATTTTCGTTACAATATTATTTAGATTGCTATCGATTTACTCCTGACGAGATGATAGCCGAAAGAGCTCTCGAGAAACTTCCGCCTAGTATTTTATTTAAAACTATATACAAATTCTGTACCTCTAAACATTTATATATATATATATATATATGTATATATATATATATATGATGACGATGTGTCAGATGTTTTTTGTTGGTGGGAGTGAGGTTTCTCTGACTATCATCTTTAAAGTGAGTCGTTTGCATGTTTGATTTGCCATTCTTTTCATCTTTTTAAATCACCTTTCTTTTTATTTTGTTTTGAAATACTATGTCTATTTTTTTTTTTATTAATATTTGATCGTCTCTGAAGATCAGCCAAATCAACTACACACAATACTTTTCATTATGGGTTCCGAAACGTACATAAGAGGGTAACGAAGAAAATATAAGCATTTGCTGAAATAAAAGATAAAATAATAAACAAAAATAATGATTGTGAGCTGATTTTTTTTTAATAGTCATTGTGATGCAACCACCTATCATGTTTATGCATATATTTATTATTAATTAGTAGACCACCTGACGTTGCCCGGTTGTAAAATATGCTTATTATTATAGAGCCAATCTTCTACTGATTATTATATTGTACCCAATATATAGTGGTGCCACCCTCTGGCGTTGCCTGGTCATAAAATGTATTTAAATATATTTTATGTACATTTATTATTATTATAGATCCAATTCGCTACTAATTATTATATTGTACCTAATAATGGTGAGTTCAAAAGTTAAAAATATATATGACTTGTGTGCCATCAGCTAGAACCGAAACCAAAATATTTAACACTCCAGCCTTAGTTATTACCATTTGAGCTATCGACAAATAAATAAGAAAATGGTAAAAATTAATCGACTATAAGCTATTAATGTACATTTACGCATGCGCAGAAGTAACAGGTTAAATCGACTTACTCCTGCCAAGTTCAATTCTTTTTTCAATTATTATCCCTTAGCAACTATTTTTATTAGCTAAAAACTAAATTGAATTTGTTCCACAGGTCCAAATCCCCTATATATCAAGTTTCTAAACCAAACATTGAGAGAGGAGTTTGGTAGAGACTGTTCTGCACATACAGACAATATATATATGTGTGCATATACTAGAACTGTTTGCATCCTAAATACTACTCAATTATACACAATGTAGAAAATATGCATAAACAGAACTGAGCGTAATAGTTAAATGAAACTATTTATTCAATAAGAAACCATAACAAATAATTAATTAATGAAAGTTCGTTTTTCGAAGGAATATGCAAATTAATTAACCATTATGAAGTCGTTTGCATACCCATGACTGAGTATATTAAGAAGTTTGTTTCAATAATTTTTTTAATAGAAAAAGATCACAGTGTAGTATCTGTTCTGATGTTACACTCAAGTAAATTTGCCCTTAGTCAATGTAGGGGGAAACCCTTGTATACTAAAGCAATTTTCATTTTTGCCCACTTCCAAAGTGCCCCTTTTTGGGAAGCTGGTTTTACCTCCACATTAAAAACGACCTTGTGTCACATTTTGCTTTTGTGAGGAAGCAAATAAACACGAATAGAAAATGTAATCTTTTAATATCAGTGTCAGTTCGACAAAAACTCAACTTTATATGTATACTAGCAGAGAGACCCGATGTTGCCCGGGATAGTATAATTTACACTCTCATATTTCTGTTGTCATCAAAACCGATGAAATCGCCCATTTTTCAATTAAATCAATTGATTACCTGCTCTTGTTAAGGGGCATAGCACGGCGCACCTGGAGGAAGCTTCACATATCTCCTTGCAGTAACTTAGTCCACAATACATTGTAATCTACATTCGATGCCTCTGTTCAATCTCGAAAGACAAAAAATACCCCCTGTAGGGGCAACTCTGCTGTACTTGTGAGGCAAGGGTTGCGCAATCTCCAACCATACCTCTCCTGAATCGACACTGTTTGAGTCCAGTGACAAGGAGAAGTCCAGGACAACTGGAAACAATGCCAAGATAAGCGGAGAGCACATACAGCACCTGGACCTCCCAAATGGTCACCCATTTAGTACTGACCAGATTCAATGTTGCTTAACTTTGGTGATCCAACAGGATCTACATTGCACTGTAGAGAACCTATTGTTGATATAATAAAATTATTTTTATATATAATGGCTTGCATTAAAGTTAAAAACGCAAAAATCAAGTATGCTTCAGATGTACTCTAAGCAGAAACATTAATCTTGAACGCACCCCTATCATATCAAAGAACCTGCTGGTGATTTTATATGTCTCGCATTACTGCTAGTGTGGTGATAATGGCTTAATGCATGCTAACCTTTAACAATCTATATATATAAAAAGCGAAAATGTATGTATGTATGTATGTGTGTATGTTTGGATGTCTGCTAAAAACTTTCGACAGACGCGACGAAAATTCACAAACTTGGTATTACATCGAAGCTCCATCCTTTGCTCGAAAAATATCGAAAAAGTTGGCCAAAATGTTAACTTTTTCACCCCAAAATCAACAATTTTCGACAGGGGGGGGAGTCAACAAAAACGGTCCTCTCCTGACAATGACCAATTCTACGCATGCGTCAGATGACGTCGTGACCTGATTTACTTTAAATAGTTGAAAAACCGAACAAATTTCATGTACGTCGTGTTAGCTCAGTTAGTTAGCGCGTTTGTTCATTATCTAAACGTTTTGGGTTCGAATCGTGGTGTGAGATGTTTGGGTTTTTTTTTTTCGATTTTTTAAATTTAAATATAGAACCAGTGTTATTTAAGCCATTTTTCACGTAACGTTCGTTTTTCTGTGGTTTTTTTTTTTTTTTTTACTTCGCTTATTATTAGCGACACCCAAAAACACCTGGGTACCGACCGATTTTTAAAATTTTAATATCGAAACAGGCTTATTTAAGCCATTTTTCACATGTTCGTTTTTCTGTTTTCATCGTTCGTTTGCCTTACGTTAGTTTTTTTTTGTGTGTTTTTTTTCCCCGCTTAAGTGTTAACGTTGTTTTTTTTTTTTACTTCACTTATAACAAACAAACCTACGTTGTCGTCGTAACGCTCAACGACTTCCGGCCGCACACCTGTCAATTTCGTTCTTAAATAAATTCACACATCTTTCACTAACTCATTCTGGCTGGCCGATTTTATTTTCAAACTTCGCTTCAGGGCTTCGGATTCGATCCTACTACCCCCCCCCCCCCCGGTTCTTTTTTATTTAACACCACACACACCTACAAACACCCGGACAACGCCGGGTAACCCCCGCTAGTAGATAAATAAATAACAATGCTTAAATAAACAATACGTGTATATAATTACTGTTACTAATCAAACTTTCAAGGTTAAAGCTTGATCGTATATAAATAAACAATACTATATAAACAAACATATTATATATTTATAAATAAAGGGTCCTGGACATGACCTTAAACTATATCCGATGGTGAGGCCCCAGCTTTCGGGTTTTGGGGAGTGTTGGAGCCACCCTTTAATTGCCATTGCTCCCAGGTCCACTCTGACCCGGAGTGGTAGTACCTGTTAGGGTCCCAACTATGGGTTACATAGAAACTAACTTGAAAAAAAAAAATATATATATATATATATATTCTATTAAAAAGTTTTTCTTCAAAATCATTGGATTCGGCATTAAATGACCTAAAAAGGGTTGATATGCCGTAAAACAACCAAACCAAACCTATAAATAAAGAATACAATATATAATATAAATAAACAATACAATGCTAAATTCCAAAAACTATTTCTTTACTCATTTTTTCATAAAATCCTTATAACTTTAAAGCTGACTACAACATAGTCGTCTTCAAGTCCAATGTAAACAAATTCTTTTTGAGCCCTCCTCTTAAATAATTAGTTTTCGACTAGTTAAAAATCCCCTTGATGCTTCACCAATCACCTGACGAACTTAATGACCTTTATCCTCGAGTGGACGTTAGGTCTTGCTAAGTAGTGACACGCACGTTAGTTTAAAAAAAAAGAAAAAATCTAAATAGTTGCACTTAGATGAACGGTCAATCCTTAAATGAGTACTCGGTTGGAGCAAGAAAAATGAAATTTAAAAAAAAAGCACTAACAGGAAAAGGAGCCATGACCCTTTAGATTGGGAAATTCATCTTGATTTCAAGGAAAGATGCTGGGGCATTGGCTATTTAATGTTTATCAACCTCCGATGTCGGAAAGATGTGACAAGGTCAGAGAAAGTGGGATTTGAAAAACCAGCGCCCTAAAGGAAGCGCACTGGCCTGCAAAAAATGCCTGGGCAGCCCCATCGGCATTCCTCAAGTAATCTATATTACCTATAAAGCTGAGTTATTTTCCCACCCTGACATTGATATTAAAAACCTACTTTTTCTATTTAAAAATTATAAAAACAAACTTTTTGATATACTCAGTCATGGATAAGTGGATGACTTCATGAAGGTTAACTAATTTACATATTCCTTTGAAAAATGAGCATTAATTAATTACTTATTTATTTTTTACGGTTCCTTATTAGATGATTGGTTTCATTTCACTATTACGCTGAATTCTATTTATGCATAGTTTCTACATTATGCATAATTGCGTAGAATTTAAAATGAAAACATTCTAGCATACGGAAATATTTTTATGTATATATATATATATATATATATATATATATATGTGACCTTGTCGCTGTGTGTGTGTGCGCGTGCAAAATGTCTCTATCAAACTCCTCTCTGCATATTTGGTCTATAGAGTTGAAATTTGATGTATAGAGTATTTGAACTTGTAGCACACTTTCGATTTGGTTTTTAGCCTGTAAAAATAACTGCTAAAGAGTCAAAATTGAAAACAAAACAGTTGACTTTGGCAGAGGCAAATCCAATATCTTCTGAGTATACGTACATATTAATTTTTAGCCTTTCTTTTTTTTATCTATCTAATGATAGTTCAGACATTATCAACAAAGGCTGAAGTGCTGAATGTTTTGGTTTCCATATAACAAGGGCGCGTTCTATTCTAACTGATGGCATCAAGTCATTTTTTTTTTTTTTTACTTTTGAAATGTTTACTACATATTGGGTACAATATAATAATCAATAAAAAATTTGCTCTATAATAATAAATATGAAATCTGCATAAATTAAAACATATTTCAGCATATATTATGACTAGGCAACTCTGGACGACCTGCTAGTTAGTAATAAACTAACTCCTTCTCAAAGGGCGAGAAGGTAAAGCCTGGAAGGTTGGACCTCCTAGAACTGCACAGGACCAGAACTATACCTTCGCCAACAGGGAACAAGCCACCTCAACAATCATCTTGACTCTAGTGATTGTTTTTCATAAAATCATATGACTTTACAGCTAGCAATAACATGATTGTCTTCAAGTCCAATGTAAACAAATTCTTGTTGAGCCTTCCTCTTAAATAATCAATTTCTGACCAGTTTGAACTATTGTTGGAAACCCCCTTGACGTTTTGCCATTCACCTAACGAACTTAATGACCCTTATCCTCGAGTGGACTTTAAGCCTTGATAAGCAGTGACATGCATGTTGTTTTAAAAAAAAAGAAAAAAATCCAAGTAATTGCATGTAGATGAACAGCCTAAATCCTTAAAGAAGTATTCGGTTGGAGAAAGAAAAAGAAAGTTTTTTTCAAAAAATACACATAGGAAAAGGAGCCATGATCCATAAATCATCTTGTATCTAGTGATATTGGCTACTTACATCCCTGTTTGTGACTCATTTTAGTAAAAAAAGAGAGAAAAAATTTTGTTGTATATGAGGGATATTCTCTGCTCATCTTAGCACTGTTTATAATCGATCTCGCCTTGCCACTAGATTTAAGCAAATCTGGTTCAGGAGAGGGGTACTTCTGCATTTACTGACCCCATGGTTTCCTTGAAGTTTCTCTGGTGTGCTCGGCTGCTGACAATAACTGGAAGTATCCATCACAAAATGTTAAACTGCTGTAAGAAAATTGTAATAATAAACAAGAATAACGTGAAAACACAATAAATAAAATTACAAAGAGGTATCTCAGCCAACCTGGTTAACCCAAAACACAATAAATAAAATTACAAAGATTTATCTCACCCAACCTTAACCCTTAACCCAAAACACAATAAATAAAATTACAAAGAGGTATCTCACCCAACCTTAACCCTTAACCCAAATACAAAGAGGTATCTAACCAAACCTTAATCCTTAACCCAAAACACAACACAATAAATAAAATTACAAAGAGCTATCTCACCCAACCTTAACATTTAACCCAAAACACAATAAATAAAATTACAAAGATGTATCTCACCCAACCTTAACCCTTAACCCAAAACACAATAAATAAAATTACAAAGATGTATCTCACCCAACCTTAACCCTTAACCCAAAACACAATAAATAAAATTACAAAGAGGTATCTCACCCAACCTTAATCCTTAACCCAAAACACAATAAATAAAATTACAAAGCTGTATCTCACCCAACCTTAACCCTTAACCCAAAACACAATAAATAAAATTACAAAGAGGTATCTCACCCAACCTTAATCCTTAACCCAAATACAAAGAGGTATCTCACCCAACCTTAATCCTTAACCCAAAACACAATAAATAAAATTACAAAGAGGTATCTCACCCAACCTTAACACTTAACTCAAAACACAATAAATAAAATTACAAAGAGGTATCTCACCCAACCTTAACATTTAACCCAAAACACAATAAATAAAATTACAAAGAGGTATCTCACCCAACCTTAATCCTTAACCCAAAACACAACACAATAAATAAAATTACAAAGAGCTATCTCACCCAACCTTAACCCTTAACCCAAAACACAATAAATAAAATTACAAAGATATATCTCACCCAACCTTAATCCTTAACCCAAAACACAATAAATAAAATTACAAAGAGGTATCTCACCCAACCTTAACCCTTAACCCAAAACACAATAAATAAAATTACAAAGATGTATCTCACCCAACCTTAACCCATAACCCAAAACACAATAAATAAAATTACAAAGAGGTATCTCACCCAACCTTAACCCTTAACCCAAAACACAATAAATAAAATTACAAAGAGGTATCTCACCCAACCTTAATCCTTAACCCAAAACACAATAAATAAAATTACAAAGAGGTATCTCACCCAACCTAAACCCTTAACCCAAAACACAATAAATAAAATTACAAACAGGTATCTCACCCAACCTTAACATTTAACCCAAAACACAATAAATAAAATTACAAAGATGTATCTCACCCAACCTTAACCCTTAACCCAAAACACAATAAATAAAATTACAAAGAGGTATCTCACCCAACCTTAACCCTTAACCCAAAACACAATAAATAAAATTACAAAGATGTATCTCACCCAACCTTAACCCTTAACCCAAAACACAATAAATAAAATTACAAAGAGGTATCTCACCCAACCTTAATCCTTAACCCAAATACAAAGAGGTATCTCACCCAACCTTAATCCTTAACCCAAAACACAACACAATAAATAAAATTACAAAGAGCTATCTCACCCAACCTTAACACTTAACTCAAAACACAATAAATAAAATTAGAAAGAGGTATCTCACCCAAACTTAACCCTTAACCCAAAACACAATAAATAAAATTACAAAGATGTATCTCACCCAACTTTAATCCTTAACCCGAAACACAATAAATAAAATTACAAAGATGTATCTCACCCAACCTTAACCCTTAACCCAAAACACAATAAATAAAATTACAAAGATGTATCTCACCCAACCTTAACCCTTAACCCAAAACACAATAAATAAAATTACAAAGAGTTATCTCACCCAACCTTAATCCTTAACCCAAAACACAATAAATAAAATTACAAAGAGGTATCTCACCCAACCTTAACCCTTAACCCAAAACACAATAAATAAAATTACAAAGAGGTATCTCACCCAACCTTAATCCTTAACCCAAAACACAATAAATAAAATTACAAAGAGGTATTTCACCCAACCTTAACATTTAACCCAAAACACAATAAATAAAATTACAAAGAGCTATCTCACCCAACCTTAACACTTAACTCAAAACACAATAAATAAAATTACAAAGAGGTATCTCACCCAACCTTAATCCTTAACCCAAAACACAATAAATAAAATTACAAAGAGCTATCTCACCAAACATTAACACTTAACTCAAAACACAATAAATAAAATTAGAAAGAGGTATCTCACCCAACCTTAATCCTTAACCCAAAACACAATAAATAAAATTACAAAGAGGTATCTCACCCAACCTTAACCCTTAACCCAAAACACAATAAATAAAATTACAAAGATGTATCTCACCCAACCTTAACCCATAACCCAAAACACAATAAATAAAATTACAAAGAGGTATCTCACCCAACCTTAACCCTTAACCCAAAACACAATAAATAAAATTACAAAGAGGTATCTCACCCAACCTTAATCCTTAACCCAAATACAAAGAGGTATCTCACCCAACCTTAACACTTAACTCAAAACACAATAAATAAAATTAGAAAGAGGTATCTCACCCAACCTTAATCCTTAACCCAAAACACAATAAATAAAATTACAAAGAGGTATCTCACCCAACCTTAACCCTTAACCCAAAACACAATAAATAAAATTACAAAGATGTATCTCACCCAACCTTAACCCTTAACCCAAAACACAATAAATAAAATTACAAAGAGGTATCTCACCCAACCTTAATCCTTAACCCAAATACAAAGAGGTATCTCACCCAACCTTAATCCTTAACCCAAAACACAACACAATAAATAAAATTACAAAGATGTATCTCACCCAACCTTAACCCTTAACCCAAAACACAATAAATAAAATTACAAAGAGGTATTTCACCCAACCTTAACATTTAACCCAAAACACAATAAATAAAATTACAAAGAGCTATCTCACCCAACCTTAACACTTAACTCAAAACACAATAAATAAAATTACAAAGAGGTATCTCACCCAACCTTAATCCTTAACCCAAAACACAATAAATAAAATTACAAAGAGCTATCTCACCCAACCTTAACACTTAACTCAAAACACAATAAATAAAATTAGAAAGAGGTATCTCACCCAACCTTAATCCTTAACCCAAAACACAATAAATAAAATTACAAAGAGGTATCTCACCCAACCTTAACATTTAACCCAAAACACAATAAATAAAATTACAAAGCGGTATCTCACCCAACCTTAACATTTAACCCAAAAAACAATAAATAAAATTACAAAGAGGTATCTCACCCAACCTTAACCCTTAACCCAAAACACAATAAATAAAATTACAAAGAGGTATCTCACCCAACCTTAATCCTTAACCCAAAACACAATAAATAAAATTACAAAGAGCTATCTCACCCAACCTTAACCCTTAACCCAAAACACAATAAATAAAATTACAAAGAGGTATCTCACCCAACCTTAACCCAAAACACAATAAATAAAATTACAAAGAGGTATCTCACCCAACCTTAATCCTTAACCCAAAACACAATAAATAAAATTACAAAGAGGTATCTCACCCAACCTTAACCCTTAACCAAAAGCATATTAAATAAAATTACAAAGAGGTATCTCACCCAACTTTAATCCTTAACCCAAAACACAATAAATAAAATTACAAAGAGGTATCTCACCCAACCTTAACATTTAACCCAAAACACAATAAATAAAATTACAAAGAGGTATCTCACCCAACCTTAACCCTTAACCCAAAACACAATAAATAAAATTACAAAGAGGTATCTCACCCAACTTTAATCCTTAACCCAAAACACAATAAATAAAATTACAAAGAGCTATCTCACCCAACCTTAACATTTAACCCAAAACACAATAAATAAAATTACAAAGAGGTATCTCACCCAACCTTAACCCTTAACCCAAAACACAATAAATAAAATTACAAAGAGGTATCTCACCCAACCTTAATCCTTAACCCAAATACAAAGAGGTATCTCACCCAACCTTAATCCTTAACCCAAAACACAATAAATAAAATTACAAAGAGCTATCTCACCCAACCTTAACCCTTAACCCAAAACACAATAAATAAAATTACAAACAGGTATCTCACCCAACCTTGACCCAAAACACAATAAATAAAATTACAAAGAGGTATCTCACCCAACCTTAATCCTTAACCCAAAACACAATAAATAAAATTACAAAGAGGTATCTCACCCAACCTTAACCCTTAACCCAAAACACAATAAATAAAATTACAAAGAGGTATCTCACCCAACCTTAACATTTAACCCAAAACACAATAAATAAAATTACAAAGAGGTATCTCACCCAACCTTAACCCAAAACACAATAAATAAAATTACAAAGAGGTATCTCACCCAACCTTAATCCTTAACCCAAAACACAATAAATAAAATTACAAAGAGGTATCTCACCCAACCTTAACCCTTAACCAAAAACATATTAAATAAAATTACAAAGAGGTATCTCACCCAACTTTAATCCTTAACCCAAAACACAATAAATAAAATTACAAAGAGGTATCTCACCCAACCTTAACATTTAACCCAAAACACAATAAATAAAATTACAAAGAGGTATCTCACCCAACCTTAACCCTTAACCCAAAAAACAATAAATAAAATTACAAAGAGGTATCTCACCCAACTTTAATCCTTAACCCAAAACACAATAAATAAAATTACAAAGAGGTATCTCACCCAACCTTAACATTTAACCCAAAACACAATAAATAAAATTACAAAGAGGTATCTCACCCAACCTTAACCCTTAACCCAAAACACAATAAATAAAATTACAAAGAGGTATCTCACCCAACCTTAATCCTTAACCCAAATACAAAGAGGTATCTCACCCAACCTTAATCCTTAACCCAAAACACAATAAATAAAATTACAAAGAGCTATCTCACCCAACCTTAACCCTTAACCCAAAACACAATAAATAAAATTACAAAGAGGTATCTCACCCAACCTTAACCCAAAACACAATAAATAAAATTACAAAGAGGTATCTCACCCAACCTTAATCCTTAACCCAAAACACAATAAATAAAATTACAAAGAGGTATCTCACCCAACCTTAACCCTTAACCCAAAACACAATAAATAAAATTACAAAGAGGTATCTCACCCAACTTTAATCCTTAACCCAAAACACAATAAATAAAATTACAAAGAGGTATCTCACCCAACCTTAACCCAAAACACAATAAATAAAATTACAAAGAGGTATCTCACCCAACCTTAACATTTAACCCAAAACACAATAAATAAAATTACAAAGAGGTATCTCACCCAACCTTAACCCTTAACCCAAAACACAATAAATAAAATTACAAAGAGGTATCTCACCCAACTTTAATCCTTAACCCAAAACACAATAAATAAAATTACAAAGAGCTATCTCATCCAACCTTAACATTTAACCCAAAACACAATAAATAAAATTACAAAGAGGTATCTCACCCAACCTTAACCCTTAACCCAAAACACAATAAATAAAATTCCAAAGAGGTATCTCACCCAACCTTGACCCAAAACACAATAAATAAAATTACAAAGAGGTATCTCACCCAACCTTAATCCTTAACCCAAAACACAATAAATAAAATTACAAAGAGGTATCTCACCCAACCTTAACCCTTAACCCAAAACACAATAAATAAAATTACAAAGAGGTATCTCAGCCAACCTTAACCCTTAACCCAAAACACAATAAATAAAATTACAAAGAGGTATCTCACCCAACTTTAACCTTTAACTCAAGCCTGCGTGGTTAAAATTCATTTTTTATTTCTTCCAGTTTATAAAAGAAAGTAGCCTTTGGGTTTGTATTACTATACAAAGATTCGAAAAAGTTGTCAAAAAAAAAAACAAATACATAACAAATAAAAGTTATCAAAGACAAGATAAATTACTTTTCTACCTAACTTGATAATTTTTTAGTGTTATGTAATGTAAAATGTTTATTCGGCTCAAAAACCAGCGTTTACCGATGTATCTGAAAAATGCAAATGGCGGCAGACTGTGTTGAATACGTAAGTTTGGGAAAATGAGTTAAAACTAAAAACACTATACAAAATACTGTTAGATACACTCAATATATGTTACCATAACATGGGCTGACATATATTTGGTGGGTTTCAAACAGTATTTTGTATAGTTTTATAGTTTTAATTCATTTTCCCAAACTTATGTATTCAATACAGTCTGCCACCATTTGCATTTTTCAAATACATTGGTAAACACTGTATGTTTTTCGAGCTGAATAAACACTTTACATTAAATAAAAACACTAAAAAATTATCCAGTTAGGTAGAAAAGTAACTTATCTTGCCTTTGATAACATTTATTTGTTATATATTTGTTTTTTTTACAACTTTTTTGAATCTATGTGTCTAGTAATACAAACCCATAGATTCATATTAGCTAAATCATTGTTGCGTCTTCATCTTTATAGTAGACATGTTCCGTGGAGATTCTTGCAGTTGAAAAGCTCTATTAAAAAGCAAACTCCTCAACTATTTTGTGTTCCTGAATTTTTTTAGATGAGTGATTATTCGTATTATGTGGATTCTTTGAACCACATTCTCATATTACTGTCATTTTCACGTTTTGGTCGATGTAATATCTTCTTCAGTTAAATCTTGTCGACCTTGGGAATCTGCATAAAATTTCAAACAGAACCCTTTATTTAATTCACAAGTCTGGGTGCCTGGCGTTGCCCAGGTGTTTGGATGTGTGTGTTGAGCAAAAAAAAAAAAAGTGGTAGTAGGCAGGCAGGCTCGAACCCATACTGCAAAGGAGGAAAAGAATGTGAAAAAATAAACGTGACATCTTTGCCGTTACATCCATTGCCAAACCGGAAGTGGCAAAGGTTTAAATTAAGGCTAGTCAATTAAAAAGAGGGATGACTTTCGAAAATATTGGCAAAAAAAGCAACCCCCTCCTTGTAGAAAAGTGCCCAGTTGAAGAAATTAATATTTTTAGCCAATTTTTCAATATTTGTCGTCTGAAGGGTTGAGCTTAAAAACAATACTAATCTCGTGAAAATTCGTCACCTCTGTCCAAAGTTTTAGACAGACATACATACATACATTTAAACAGATTTATATTATAAATGAGAGTAGTATACTCTTGTTCCGTCAGCCATAACTGAGTAGACGTCCTAAGTAATTTGCAATTATATTTTTGGGATGCCCCACACTGAGGACTGACCGTTCAACCTCCAGAAGAGTGTAACTTTTACAAGTGAATTTTACCAAATACTCTATCCACTACGCTATGGGTCACCTATTTGACAGGGAGATTGCTAGAAAAGGTGCACCAAACATTTTCAATCGATACTGGTTAGCTATTTGTGGCAAACCGTATTCAATTAAAACAGGAAGAATAAAAATAATATTAATAACTGGCGAGTCGGGGGGGGGGGCTGCTTTGCACGGGCGTAAGATACGCTTAAATATGATATTTTAATTTTTCCAAATTTCGTATATATTATTATAGTCGTGATTTCAAAAATAGAAAAAAAAAGTATTTGGGTGCCATCAGCTAGAATCGAAACCGAAACTGTAGCATTCAAAGCTGGTGACGTTACCACTGTACCAACGTGACATGCATGCAAACTAATTAAAACTTAAAAATAAACTAAGATGAATGTACAAAATGTTTAATGATTTCTTTCGAGTTTGACTCCCATTTTTGACCCCTTGAAACAATTTTAACCAGCTAAAGACCCATAAAAGAACATCTGGTAAAAAAATCCAGTCATTTGAGACTCCTAGCACCGCTCTGCAATTTTTAGTTTCGGAGGAGATAGAGTTTGAAAATATGGAGACAGGCAGGCATACAGACATATAGCCGTTTATATATTAGATGATGCTAATAACATCTGAGAAAATTTTCATATTCGGAGGAATTGATTTTACCCGTTTTGAAATGGGCTATTTTTCTGATTTGTTTTTCATAAAATGAGAAATGAAATCATAAAAGAAATTTAGGAACCGCAAAGTTAATCGAATCGCAAAATATTCACGTTAAGATACGAAAAGAAACACGGATAATAAAAGCAATATACATTTCTATAATTTTCGAGTTAAAAATAAAGTAAAAGTGTAGTATCTGTTCTAATACTGTCATCTTTACTGTCTATTCTATTATGTAAAAGGAACTTTGTGTGTATGTGTGTGAGAGAGAGTTTATTCCCTAAGGACTCTGAAATAGCTTGGCTGACTTTTATGAGATCTTACACAAATGTACTTTCAGTGCCTGGCAGTGGTCTTAGATAGGTTTGGTATCGGAATGTCTTCCATAAGTATTGATAATTAAAAAAATCTGACGAAAGGAGGAACAGGTGAGTTTGACTAAAGTTAACACCTTATACAGCCTAACATCACAAGTGCGTTTGAGAAATTTTAATACCATACAAGCCTGGCCTATAAAATCGACAGTAGGTTCTTTGATACGACAGGGGCATGATCAAAATGAATGTTTTTTTAAGGCACAATTGAACCATAATACTTGACTTTTGTGTTTTAAACTTTAATTCAAGCCATTATTTATAAAAATAATTTTATAAAATCAACAGTAGGTTCTCTACAGTGCAATGTAGACTACAATGTATTGTGGACTAAGCGACTGTGGAAAAGCAGGTGAAACTTCCTCCAGGTGCACTGTGATGGGTCCCCAACTAGAGCAGGCAATCAATCAATTTGATTAAAAAATGGGCAATTTCATCGGTTTCGATGGTAATAAAAAATGAGTGTGAAAGATTCGTTAATCACCATTCACTTGTGGGCAAGGTCGGGTCTCCGTGCTAGTAAGAAAATAAAGTAAAAGTGTAGTATCTGTTCTAATATTACATCTTTTCTGGCATCAGTCAATGACGAAAAAAATCCGGCTCAATTTAAACAACTTGACAGAATTACATTAAGCATTTTAAAATATATACATTTTTTTTTTTTACTGCTTTTTCACCCCAAACAAGGCATAGTGCTACTTGGACATAAGAGGCTACTAACTGGGACAAAATTTTCAGGAATACTATGTGGGGAGTTGAGAAGTAAGATGTCCATTCAAATGTTGTTACTGGTTTCATAGGTAATGTTATTGTTACATATGAGACCAGTAACAATATTTTAATATGTTTAATGTAACACAATTTGTTCTGTGAAGCTTATTTTGGCACTTAAATTGGTAATGCTTCTCCTGGAACTGCACCGGTTTGTTCATTTTATTGTCTGACTGACTTCACATGTACATTTTCGACGGCTTTTTGAAATTTTCTTATTTTCTCCAGTTTTTTGTTTTTGTCACTTGAAGATGATTCATCGCAGAATTGAAAATGTTTGTGATATAAACGGGGGGGGGGGCACAAATTTTATTAGAAACGACGTTTGCTTAAATGAGAGAATAATGTTTAAATGCATACACAGTATATGTTTATTTCCCTCAGTGTGTCTTTTCCACTTTTTATTTTATTTTATTTTTTTTTTTAAACTGCTGTGCCGATCTGGCTGAAATTTTGTATAGCCCTTTGTTATGGCAAGTAGCAGCAAACTGAGTATTATGGTTTCCATTTGATGTACAGTTAAGGATTAATTACTACAATGTCTTCTATAATATAAATCTCACCTGTCTGTTTAAATGTATGTCTGCTTAAAACTTTCGACAGGCGACGGATTTTCACGAGATCGGTAGCCTTTTGAAGCTCGACCCTTCGAACAACAAATATTGAGAAATTGGCCAAAAACATTCATTCTTTCACCCTCAACTCGGCATTTTTCTACAAGGTGGGGGGTCGCTTTTTTCGCTGATATTTTCGAAAGTCATCCCCTCTTTTTGATTGACTAGCCTTAATTTAAACCGTTATCACTTCTGGTTTGGCGATGGACGCAACGGCAAAGACGTCACGTTTTGATTTTTTTTTTTTTTTTTTCACATTTTTTTCCTTCTTCGTGGTACGGGTTCAAGCCTGCTTGCCTACTATCTTTTTTTTTTGTTCAACATACACCTCCAAACACCCGGGCAACGTCATGCACTCAGGTTTGTAAAAAAATAAAATAAAAATTAAACAAAGTTTCTTTTCAAGAACGATCTGTGGAACACAGTACCACAGGTCTGCTTCCCAGCTGACTATAATATGGTCGTTTTCAAGTAAACAAATCCTAAGAAAACTTCTCTTATATAATCAAAATTTCATGATCTTATCTCACTGTCAACCGAACAAACTCAATAGCCGTGATCCTCGGGTGGCTTTTGACCTTGACAGTCCAAAAAATAAAATAAAATTATTCAAAAAAAGTTGAAAAATTGAATCATTTTATTGACAAAATATCATTTTTAACTTTCTACACAAATTGGTTGGTGGGATGATCAAGTTAATATTGGGAATAATAAATCATTGTTAATAATATTAATATATTTCTTCGTTTTGTCCACAAATTTGGCTGTGTCCATCGCCATATCACAGGTTAAATACAAAACAAAAATCAAGCGGACATACGCATTCAACTCCCCCACCCCTACGAGGTGGGGGGGGGAGAAATTTAAAAAAAAAGTTTTTTTATTGGAATGGAATATTGTCGATTATATGCATCAAAATATCTAGATTAAAAAGAAAATTTCCTTGTTAAATTTTTAGCGGGGAGTTCAGTTTTCTATGCGATGTATTTCCAATAATAACGATTACTACGATACTATCCCATTGATTACTGTACAATAACCCTTATCCCCGAGTGGCGCTTCCGGGCCTTGATAAGTGGTGACTACCTTGTAAAAAAAAAAAAAAAAAATATAAGGTCAGCACTAGAAAATCTTCAGCAAAACAATAGGAAGTGGATCTTGCGTTTATTTTCAGCAGCCGTGTCACTCTCGCTTCCCTTATTTTGTCCTTTAGTCCTCACATTCCATGAATGATGTCTCTAACAAAGGGAGAACTATTTTCTGTGTCAGAATCTATTCCATCAAACACTTATCGTTGGCTGGTTTTTAACCTTGAAATAGTGTTTTTATTTTGTTAGCTCCTTACATCAAGTGCCTTCAGGCCTTGTCTGGAGCAAATTTCCATTAATATATATATATATATATATATATATATATAAAATAAAAAAGCCTTCTTTGAATTTCTAACAGGATAATATCCGGGATTATTGAAGATTTTTGCTCCCAAAAATGACTGCTAAATTTTATTGACTAGTTTTGTCTGATTTTCACAGTGGTGACAGGGCCCATTAATTCACTATGAAAACATTGTTGTCTATATTATTTATTTTTTTAGAATTATTTTTTAAATTTGTTTCTCGGTTCGTGGGGAGGTTAGCCTCCTGAACTTAGGTTACTGTTAGGGCAGGTTTATTTTTGTAATAGACAAAAAAAAAAAAAATTCAAACAGCGTTTATTTAAAAATGAAATTGAAAGAACACAAATTAAGCGTATCTAACAAAATATTCCTAAAGAAATCGTCGACGGCACTCGAGAAAAAAAAAAAAAAAGAAAAAAAAAGTGTTTCTTAGAAAGAGTCGACAAATCGATTTTTTTTTTGGGGGGGGTGCATTTAAGCAAAAACAACAGTACTAACTTGTCATGTCGAAAATAGTAATAAATTCATCGAGTAGAAAATAGTTAAAAGTAATTTTTACGGAAAATTGTGGGAAATGGCATTTTCCCTAGACGTGAACACCTTGAAGATTGCGAATACGGAGGGGGAGACATACTTATCTCGCAACTAATGGCCGACGATTTGCGATAAGCTTTTTATTAATAAAAAGACACTAGCCGTTCTACTTTATGAATTTTTATTTTTGTTTCTTTTCTCCACGTTAAAAAAACGGGTAAAACTATACAAACACCGTGACAGCGAATTAACCCTAACCCCAACCCTAACGCTGTCACGGTGTTTGTATAATAATACCAAAAAACGACCCTGTAGGCGTATCAGAATTTTTGTCACCCCTAACACGAAACTGCGAATAAAATATAAAAAACTCGTAATTTCTCTTTTAAAAGTGGGTTGTTTATTTTCTTTATGGATTATACTTCCAAAATAAACTAGTAAACTTGTTTTAAAAGTAATAGAAATATTTTTTGTTAAACAGTAATGAATTTTCCGAACTCAATATTTTTCAATTTTTAAACTTTAAAAATCTATCAATTTTTCTATTGATTCTATTTTTACGATATTTTCAGGGTCAATGTGAAATTGTATGCTCTTTCCAATAAACCGAATATAATATTTTAGACAAACTTTTTTTTTTTTAATTCACGCCCCCCCCCCATTTTCCAATGTCTATTAAAAAGTAAATAATTTACTCAAAGTGAGTAATATTACAAATTGAAGATAAAAGATCAGTAAATATATTCAAATTTAAAAAGAAAAAAAAAAAAAGTAGTGTTTTTTTTTTAGAAATTTACCTGTAAAGTCCGAATTTTAAAACCTTTTTTTTTTTTTTTTTTAACCACGTTTGTTTTTAATGAAACCTTGGTCCTTGCTCCTTTAATTGAAAAAAAAATTAGGGCTTGAATTACATTTTTCGAGTAGTTTTAAGCTTGGAAAGACAGGGGGTCGAATTAATTCACGCCTCCCATTTTGAAATGTCTATTAAAAAGTAAATAATTAATTTACTCCCCAAAGTGTTATATATCACAAATTGAAGATAGAAGATCAATAAATATATTCAAATTTAAAACAAAAAAAAGTAGTGTTTCTTTTGTTTTTTGTTAGAAATTTACCCGTAAAGTCCGAAGTTTAAAACCTTTTAAAAAAAAAATAAAATAAGAAAAAAAAATTTTTTTTTTTTTTTTAATGAAACCTTGGTCCTTTCTCCTTTAATTGGAAAAAAAAAAAATAGGGCTTGAATTACATTTTTCGAGGAGTTATAAGCTTGGAAAGACGGGGTGGAATTATTCAATATTTTTCACGAAATTTCTGACACCTGTTTAACTCTCCCATGGAGAGGTACTCTGAAATTTTCGTAATTTTGTGATATATTACTGTTTTCGACATGACAAGTAAGTATTGTTGTTTTTGCTTAAAACCACCTATTTAAAAAAAAAAAAAAAAAAAAAAATTCCTTGTGACCGCGGCGGCGCTGCGTCTCCGAGAAAACCGACAAAACTAGTCAATAAAATTTGGCAGCAAACTGTTTCAATATACGCATAAGTTTAACATGAAAATCCGGTTTTCTCCAGAATTCCCCCTATATTAAAAACTAAATTGTAGAAAATTCTTTATGATATACGTACTCGCAACGAAAAGAAAATATATTCCAAAAATTGATCAGGTAGTTTTATTTTTAAATAAGAAAATCAAATGTTATGGGTATCCGGTAAGTGACCGTCTGGCGTCTCGCCCACCATTAAAAAAAAAAAAAAAAAAAAAAAAAAAAAAAACTCAACAATACTTATAGTTATTTTGTAATGCCTGCGTATTCTCATTTAATCGTTTTAAAAATGTTAAAATAGAACTACTTGATCAATTTATCTGCTTTTTGGAATATGACATTTTCGTTTCGTCACTGGTACGTCATATAGATTTTTTTTTATGGGTGGGGGGGGGTCTGGATAAGAACCAAAAGTCCTCTCTACACCAGCTTGAGATTTTGACTCGTATTTTAGCAAAAATAAAAAATAAATTTCGATTAAAAACGTCTTTGAATTTCAAACAGGAGGAGAATTATGCTAAGCCGCCATAGAAAACTGAAACACTCCTCTCAAAATTGAACAATTTTTGGGCGCAAGTCCAGAATTCAAACTAGTTAAAAAAAAAAAAAAAAAAGAAAAAAAACAAACAAAACTATCAATGTGCGCACCCTTCATGGAACTAAAATGTAGTATTCCAAAAACCACAAATTGATCAAGTAGTTGATTTTTTCAAACTAAGAAAACCTACACCCAACTTCCCATGTTAAGAACGGTTTCGAGGTTTATTCTGAAAGCCGTTTTGAGGTCGGGGTGTTTATATTACGCTGGGTTCCTATTTACAATGCCTCCCCACGGGACAGAGTTAGACACCAGACCAGGGTCGTTTTTTAAAGTGGAGAAAAGGAACAAAAATAAAAATTGTCTCAGTCGTGAAGGATTTCTCCACTGACAGAGAACAAGAAATTGAAGTGCACTGCAGCATCTGAAGAACAGATACAACACTTTGATCTTGTCCCGAAGGCAAAAAAAAAAAAAATCAAATTTTATGAGGAAGCGAGAACGGCGTGTCTTGATCCGCCATATTTAATAAATAAAATGAAATTTTAAAATCAGCCTTGTAATAGGTGTGATACCTGTACTATTATTCGCTAAAAATAAGATTGTTTAAAAAAAAAAAAAAAAAAAAAAGCTATCAATTTAGGTGATTTTTGGAATGTGACATTTGTTTTCGTTCCGTGACGAGTTCGGAAGATTTTTTTTTTTTTTTTTTTTTTTTTTTTTGTAAATATGAAGAATCACTCACCCTCGAAAATTCCTTTAAAATTACAACTTTTATAGGTTTTCGTAAACAGAATTTTTGTGAAATATTAAACCGTTCTTCTGGTCGGTTAATTAAACTGTAGAAGCACCTGTTAAAAACTACACGTTCTATAATTGAATATCCCCCCCCAAAAAAAAAACGAACATAAATCCCCCCCCCCCAAAAAAAAAGGTGGCCATAAAGTGAGTGCATTTCTTCATATCTTGTTTCCTGGAAACGTTTAAAAACGTTAAGTGATATTTTAAAGGATTTTCCGAAGACGGAAAGAAAGCCCCTCCCCATGGTGGACAAAAAGTGGGTGCTCAGTTTACGTTGAATTATTATAGAAAAGTGATCCCCCACTTTTCTAACTAACATTTCTTCATATCTTGGAAACTACTCGTTCGCCGTAATTTTAAATGTTATTTCCGTTTTCAGCGACCCCCAAAACCTTAAAAATGGTAATTTTAAAGGAATTTTCGAGGATTGAATAAGTCTTCATATTTACCTTTTTATTTTTAGGTTGAACTTTGGATAAGAACCAAATTTTTTCTTCAACAAATTTAAATATTTGATGTTAGATAGACAAATTAATCCAATCCGACATTTTTGTTTAAAAAAAGCTTGTTAAATAACAACACCATTGGGCTCAATTCAGCAAATTGAACACGTACGAGTCAATTTAGAAAAATTCATTTGAAATGTTGAGGTTTGCTTGGCTTCATAAATCCATTTTTTTTTTTAATGCCAGAAATTAATTTGAAAACAGTTTTTACTGTGGTTGGGACAAGGGCGTTTAGTTGCAAGTGCGTGATTGAAACCGTGACGCCCAAAAGGTCGAGAGTTCAATTTCTGGTTGTACTTTTTTCTTTTCTTTTTTTTTTTTTTAGATTTCATTTTATTTATTTTTTATTATTAATAAATACGATTTATTAAAAATTCGATTTTTTATCAGTCACGTAAATTATTTAAAGTGAAATGGATTTCGGCATTCTAAGTTAGGTTTTAATTTTTAAAACTTCAAAGCGTAATGAGTTCAGTCGAACGTACGTAAAACGTATACGTTATACTGAGAAAATGTAGTCGATATCTTTAAAAAAAAGTGTCTAGCTAAGAAAGAATGATAACTCAAATTCCAAATTTTAGGACAATTATGGGATCTAGTTTCATAGTTTATTTGTTTATCAAGATGGCGACTATGTTTTCCCGGTCTAGTTTTCATTTACGCATTCCAAATATTATGGAAATAAAGAAAGTTGGGGAAATGAGTTAAAACAATTTATCTTGATTTGGCTTCGGCCTTTTGTCGCTTCCGCCCCGGTTATGTAAGATGGCTACCGCGAATTATTTAACTGGTTTCATTATTTGCAATAAATTGGCTTAAATATGGTGCTAGTGCACTTACTGATCCTCGCGATTTTTTTTTTTTTTTTTTTTTTTTTTTTTCAATAGTTATTTAAGTTTAATGATCTGTGTTTATCAAATTGTAAGATTTAAACTACAGAATAGGTACAAAACACCCTCCCCATGTTAAGAATGGCTTTCTAAATAACGTTATTTCAGCTCGGATCAATAAGTGCACTTGTACCTTAAATATTTTCTTTTAACAAATAGATCAAACATGTAAGTAAAGCTAAATAAATTGGGTATTTGTTTTTTAGATTAGGTCCACCTGAGGTGGACTCCACCTCCAATTTTTTTTAATGACGACTTCACTAGGTTTTCGACTATGCTGAATACGCAAATCACATTGAAATTTTGCAGAGATGATGAGTAGTTCTCGAGATATAAAAAGTTGTACTATGCATTTTATTCTTTGGTGGCCATCTTTGTTACGCGCGTAGATTTGTTTATGGCGCGTGCGCAACAAAGATGGCCGCCAAAGAATAAAATGCATAGTACAACTTTTTATATCTCGAGAACTACTCATCTCTGCAAAATTTCAATGTGATTTTCGTATTCAGCATAGTCGAAAACCTATTTAAGTAGTCATTAAAAAGAAAATTGTGGAGGTGGGTGGACCTAATCTAAAAATTTACCACCGTGCTATTTTTTTTTTTTTTTTTTTTTCACCATATCTTTATTAAATGAAGTAAATATTGTTAGTTACGAAGTAATTAAATACCCCCCCCCCCAATGTTAAGAATGGGCTTTTAAATAACGTTATTTCCGCACGGTCCATATTCTGCATAAGTTCATTATGTAAAAAAAATAAAAAATAAATAAGTTGCTCGAGCGGAAATATCAAAATCCATTCAACTATAAACAATTTTTGATTGAAATGAGTTAACCAAAAATTAAATATTAAAAAAATTCCAGCAGACAGACAGTTAGATCATTTTAGTAACTGAACACTCGTCTAAAAATTGAACAAAATTCTTAAAAAATATATAATCTGAAAAAAAAAAAAAATTAGCTCAATTGATTTTAAGGTGGGAGAGGGTATGCCTTGTAGTAAGTCCGCAAAAAGCATTTTAAAAAAAAAAAATTATATTTTTTATACACATTTAGTTGGGCAACCTTGTGCGCTACTGGCATCGTCGCCATTCTCCGCCAGATCCGAAAGTCCGCGGATTTTGACTGTTTGGTTTTTCCCCTTCCACTCCATCCAAATTTTGTACTGACCACGGAAGGCCGACTTGCACCAGACGGTGTAAAAGAGCAGGATGACGAACGCAATGCAGAACCATTCGACCACCACCCAGTAGTGTCCGTGCTCGAGGTATAGACCCGTATCGACGAGGCAGAGCCAGATGCTGACCCCGGCCACTAGGCTCATCACTAGGAAGTAGACGACGTTGCTCACAAAGAACTTGTTGCGCAACAGGTCGGAGATCGGCCGCGGCTGGCGGACCAACTCGAACTGGAAGCCGCACAGCTCGCACGTGCTCAGCCCTGTCGTGCTGAGCCACTTCTCTAGGCAGGGCACATGCATCCGACCCACCGACCCACTGCAGTTGCAAGGTGACACCAGACGGGACGACGGCGGCGAAGAGCTGGCCGCCGCTGCCCCTTCGGTTTCGACCCCAGCAGACGATGACGACGGAGACGAGAACTCTCCTTCTAGACAGATTCGACAGACGGGCGCTGTAGTGGTTGCAGCACTCACCCCGCTCACATAACTGCACGCATCTTCGTCCTCGTTCGCTTCTCGGTCGATGATGCCCCGCTTCGGGGCGTAGACGGGTTCCTCGCCCCGTTCCAGGTCCTCCTCACAGGAGCTGCTATGGACTACAGCCATGGAGAGAGAGAGAGAGCGAAAAACAACTTTTCCTCCTTCTACGTGCTTACCTCCACTTTATTTCGTCTAATATACAAACAGATGACGTTTTGCGCACTTCTTCAGATTTTGTGACGTTTCACGCATTTTATTCAGTGCATAAGCAGCAGCTGCACTATGCCTTATGACGTAGGCATAACTTGCACTTGGTGTGCTTTGCTTATGATCACGATGATGATGGTAAACACTATGGGTCCAAGGGAAATAACTCTCATAAAAATTCATTCTGTTTTTACCTTTTTTGTTCGTGTAGTCGTGACTCGTGCACCTGTCGATTATAACGATCTCTATTAAAACTTCAATTAAGCTAAATACATTAAAATTACCAAATACCAAATTCTTATTTTTATACAGATAAGGAATAATAGTATTTATTTATTCAAACCTACTTTCCAAACAAAAATACAGAAAAATCTTTATGATGTACGTGGTGCTGGTGCTGACTGCTGCCCGTGAACGAAAATGTCATATTCCCAAAATCACATGAATTGATCACGTAATTTTTTTTAACTAAGATAATCAAGTTTTCGGACGAAGCGAGACAGTAAGTTTTGATCCGCCGTGTTTTATAAATAATGGCGAGACAACTCAATTCGAACTATCGAGATCAAAATCAGCCTTGTGAGGGTTACAGTTTCTTATTAAAAATCGCAAAAAAAAGTATTTTCTATTTATATATATATATATATATATATATATATATATATATATATATATATATATATATTACTTGATCAATTTTCGTGATTTTTATAATATGACATTTTCGTTCCGTGAGTATACCATAAAGATTTTTCTGAATTTTTTTTTTTTTAATTTTCTTTTTTTTTTTTTTAATAGGTTGGGCTCTAAATAAGAATCGATTAATATCGACGTTACGAATTATTTTCAAGGAAATTATAAATTAATTTGTAGATTGACAATTTCAGTTACTCTCCCGCCCCCACTCTCCGCTCACATACGCACACTAAATAATAATAATAATAAAAAAATTTCTAATTAAATTATGAGCTTATACTTTTTTTTAGAGCGATTACATGGGAATCTATTGAACATTTTGGCAGAAATAATAGTTAGGGATCATTTTCATATATGCCTTATTTTCGGGCATTTAATACCCTGGAATATTTTTGTCACATACCCTAAGTCCGAGTGACAAGTTCGTAAAACCACACTTTAAAAAGTACACGCTCCCTCCTTTAGAAAAGAGCACAGAATTTATCTGTCATAGTAAATAAAATAAAATAAAATGCTAACTGCCTCAAAACGTAAGAATGGCCCGGAAATGGAGCATCATTTTAAGTTAAGTATGTGTGCGACCTCCCCCCACCCCCACCCCAATTTAATTGTTTATTACTTTTTCAACATTTTTTATTAGATTAAATGTACAACAACGGAGACCGCCAACTTGTTTGGAAATTTTGGCCTTTTTAAAGCTTGCCAGATTGGCCTTTTGGAGGCCAAATTTGACCTTTTTTACGCTCTTGCATCGACCATGGTTCCACGCAAGAGCGTAAAAAATGCCAAATTTGGCATCAAAAAGGCAAATCTGGCAAGCCTTAGAAAGGCCAAAATTTTAAAACAAGATGGGTGTCTCCGTTGTCGTACATTTAATCTAATAAAACATGTTGAAAAGATTATAAAAATTAAATTTTTCGGATTTTATTTCAGCCTTAGGGTCTAATAATGTGTTTTATATAAAAATAAATAATTTTTATAAATTTTTGTCCGAGAAATAATTTACGCCACTGAAATGCACATTAGCCGCGTTTATTTACTTTGGGGAAAAAATAATGTCAGTTAGAATAGTAAAAAAAGCCGGTTTTATTATAGCTATTTGGACCCTTGATAATCACAATCACTCAAAAATAAAAAAATTAAACAAAATACTGGTAGAAACTCGCCTACCAATCGTACAAAAATGTATTTTTTTAAGGTTTTCAGTTTTGAGCGATTATTGATGGTGGTCAGAAGGGGCCTAGGTGTATCAGAATTTTTGTAGGAATTTTATTTATGGATTATACTTCCAAAATAAACTATTAAACTTGTTTTAAAAGTAATAGAAATATTTTTTTTTATTGTTTAAAAAACAGTAATGAATTTTACGAACTCAATATTTTTCAATTTTTAAACTTTAAAAATCTATCAATTTTTCTATTGATTCTATTTTTACGATATTTTCAGGGTCAGTGTGAAATTGTATGCTCTTTCCAATAAACCGAATATAATATTTTAGACAAACGTTTTTTTTTTTTTTTAAATTCACCCCCCCCCCCCCCATTTGCAAGTGTCTATTAAAAAGTAAATAATTTACTCACCAAAGTTTTATGTATCACAAATTGAAGAGAAAAGGTCAATAAATAATATATTCAAATTTAAAACAAAAAAAGTAGTGTTTTTTAGAAATTTACCTGTAAAGTCCGAAGTTTAAAACCTTTTTTTAAAAAAAAAAACACATTGTTTGTTTTTGTTTTTTTTTCATTGTTTTTTTTAATGAAACCTTGGTCCTTGCTCCTTTAATTGAAAAAAAAATTAGGGCTTGAATTACATTTTTCGAGGAGTTATAAGCTAGGTGTGTCAGAAATTTTGTGAAAATAGTGAATAATTCCACCCCATCTTTCCAAGCTTATAACTCCTCGAAAAATGTAATTCAAGCCCTAATTTTTTTTTTCAATTAAAGGAGCAAGGACCAAGGTTTCATTAAAAAAAAAAAAAAAAAAAAAAAACGTGTTTTTTTTTTTTTAAAAAAAGGTTTTAAACTTCGGACTTTGCAGGTAAATTTCTAAAAAACAGTTCTTTTTTTTGTTTGTTTTAAATTTGAATATATTATTTATTGACCTTTTCTCTTCAATTTGTGATATATAAGACTTTGGGACATAAATTAATTATTTACTTTTTAATAGACATTTCAAAATGGGAGGCGTGAATTATTCGATCTCCTGTCTTTCCAAGCTTATAACTCCTCGAAAAAATGTAATTCAAGCCCTAATTTTTTTTTTCAATTAAAGGAGCAAGGACCAAGGTTCCATTAAAAAAAAAAAGAAAAATCAAATAACGTGGTTAAAAAAAAAAGGTTTTAAACTTCAAACTTTACAGGTAAATTTCTAAAAAAACACTACTTGTTTTTTGTTTTAAATTTGAATATATTATTTATTGACCTTTTCTCTTCAATTTGTGAGTAAATTAATTATTTACTTTTCGGTGAGTAAATTAATTATTTACTTTTTAATAGAACTTTGAAAATGGGGGGGGCGTGAATTTAGAAAAAAACGTTTGTCTAAAATATTATATTCGGTTTATTGGAAAGAGCATAAAATTTCACATTGACCCTGAAAATATCGTAAAAATAGAATCAATAGAAAAATTTTTATAGATTTTTAAAGTTTAAAAATTGAAAAATATTGAGTTCGGAAAATTCATTACTGTTTAAAAAAAAAAAAATATTTCTATTACTTTTAAAACAAGTTTAATAGTTTATTTTGGAAGTATAATCCATGAAGAAAATAAATAACCCACTTTTAACAGAGAAATTACGAGATTTTTATATTTTATTCGCAGTTTCGTGTTACGGGTGTCAAAAATTCCTACAAAAATTCTGATACACCTAGTTATAAGCTTGGAAAGACGGAGTGGAATTATTCACTATTTTTCACGAAATTTTTGACACACCTACAAGGGCTGCAATGCGACTGTCAATTTTTTTCATTCTAACTCACCAGGCTTGAAACTACTTTTGTTTCAAAGTAAATAAACACTTTAAAATAAGTTAAAACACAGAAAAGAACGTATCCAGGTAGGTAGAAGAATAACTTATCTTCTCTTTAGTAACATTTCTGTTGTATATTTGTTGTTGTTTTGTTATTGTTGTTGTTGTTTTCTACTCCTTTTTATTTCGTTGGGTATTGTAAAAAAAAATGGTGGCTATTTTGGAAATGCAAAAGAAATGGTTATTCGTTCTGTGGTTAAGGATATTTAGTTCTCTCTCACTGTAAGAACTGTGACACCAAGGTCGGAGAGTGGGATTGAAAAGTCATTACTGCCAAAGACGGGCACTCTGGCCTGCAAAAAGTGCCTGGACAGCCCTGTTGGCATTTCTAGTAAGGGCACCTCAGGCGATTTCAGGTAAGGATACCTAAGGCGATTAGCAATAAACTAACCCCTTCTCAAAGAGAGAAAGCAAAACCTGGGAGGTAGGACCTCCTAGAACTGTACAAAACTAACATCTCACCGCAAAATCAACTAGGGCCAGATTATTACAGGAATGGTCTAATCTCGGTCCTAAAATGGAGTACTGTTGCCACATCTGGGCAGGAACTCCTCAGTGCACTCTGTTTAGCCTTGATAGAGTTCAAAACTGGCTTCGAAACCTGGTAGGTGATGCCCTTTTCTCTTCCCTGCAACCTCTTTCCCACAGAAGAGATGTAGCGAGCCCATCTCTGCTCTATTGTTATTTTCATGGTAAGTGCTCAATTGAACTCTATTGTTCCCCCCTGCCAAACTTTCACACAAAATGCTCAACTAGCTACAATCATTATAAACGACCCCCCCTCTATACTGGTGCCTAAATCTAAATGCGGATTCCATGAAGAAAGCTTCTTTCCCAGCATTACTCACCTGTGGAACACTGTTTCGCTGGCCTGCTTCCCAGTTGAATACAACATGGTAGCCTTCAAGTCGAATGTAAACAAGTTCTTGTTGAACCGTACCCTTCAATAATCGAATTCTACCCAATCTGTACCATTAATGAGTACTACACTACCACCTTACATTCATTAACCCTTATCCTCGGGTGGCCTTCGGGCCTCGATGAGTGGGAACTCCCAAGAAAAAAAATATTTTTAAGTGGCGGGGGGGGGGGCGAGGATAAAAATCCTTAGCTGAAAGAACTTGGAGTGACGGTGGCTAAGTGGTTAATGACATTGACTGAAAACCTGTGTGTGCTAGGTTCGAATCCAGTTTGTTCCAGTTTGAATACTTTAATTAAATCCACCCTTGACCTTGTGTCTGATCTCGTAGAGAAAAGCTAAATGAAACAATGCTTTCTGCTTAGATTATCATATTTTGTTAGTTTAGACTTTAGTTTCTAAATTTATTTCATCTATATAATAAAGCTCAATGTCTGTGTGTCTATCTGCACATGAATAGACTCCTATATGGCAGGGACCCCTTTTTACTCCTGTTTTAAAAGTGCCCTTTTCAGAGGAATGTATTATAGGCTTGTGCCCAAACATTACTATATTTTTGCCGTTTTTTGCCCGGAAAAAAGTTCTATGCACATGACTGCTATATGGTTTATTATTACACTAAACTGACCACATGCAATGATAGAAGAGGTATCAAGGATCTGAAAAGGATCTAAAGTGGGGTCCCAGGGATGAAGGAGGGGGGTCACTTATAAGGGGGAACCCTATGCATGCTCACATTGTTTCACATAGAGTTACCAAATTTGGTAGGAAACCCATCATGAGGAAGAGGAAGTTTTGGCGGGTTACACCGCTCACCCTCACCAACTGGGGTGGGGCCCCAGCAGTGTCACTTATAACTGGAAACCCTATGCACACACACACACACACATACACACACACCATTTGATGTAGAGCTACCGAATTCGTCATGATACCCCGCCTAGGAAATGGAGTGGTTACAGGTTACATCGTTCACTCCTGCCAACAAAGGTGGGACCCTATGGAGGTCACTTATAATGGGGAACCCTAATTAGTATTCATACACTTGTGTCAGTAAAAATTCCCGCTACTGTCCCCTCATGTTTGTTTGAGCAATTGACCTACCCCATCCCCATAAAGATGATCCGAGCAGTGCTGGATCTGTCTGTGTGTCTATAGGACAATAATAAAACTCAACGTCTGTGTGTCTGCATGTCTGTACATCTATTAGATTAAAGCGAAATTTTTTTCCTTTTTTCACAAAGGAGTCGCCACTTATCAAGGCCCAGAGGCCACTCGAGGATAAGAGCGAAAGTGTGTATAGTAGTCAATGGGACAATATCATAGTAATCGTTAGTAGTGTAAATTTGTTAAATTGGATTACTTAAGGGGAACTGCTCATCAAGAACTTGTTTACGTTGGACTTGAAAACGACCATATTGTAATATAAGATACAAAAAGTATGTAGAAAATAAATATCAGTTTAAAAGAATTTAAAAGTTATTTATATTCTTATAAAAATCAGAGTTCCTTTTTTAAAGGCTATTTTTGAACCCAGTCAATGACAGGTACTTCTGCTAGTTTAAAATAAGATATTAAAATAGAAGCCAATTTAAAAAAAAAAAAGAAAGAAACACACACACACACACACACACACACACACACACACACACACACACACACACACACACACACACACACACACAGATAAAAAAATAACAGGCTATCAGTTTGTTATAATTTATAATCATATAAAAAGTGAAAGTATTTTATTTTTAGGATGTTAACGTGTAATTTCAGTTTTATTTTTCCATTGACAGCTGGAGGCTTTTTTTTTTTTTTTTTTTTTTTGTAATGAAACTAAAGTATACCATTGTTTTAAAGGTTCGGTACACTATAAATTGACGGTTCTTGTCCAGAATTCCCACTATATTAAAAAAAAAATAAATAAATAAAGATAAATATGTACACCCTGACGAAACGAAAATATCATATTCCAAAAATCACGTAAATTGATCAATTAGTTTTATTTTCATAAAGAAACTCATTGCTAAGCTATTAATATGAAATCTAATAAGTATGAATTAATATATTATCTTCCCTTGATAATTTTTTTTTCAAAATGGCGGGCAAGGCAATCATTCCACAAATACTCATAAAATTTGATTTTCTTTAGAAAAAAAATCTACTTAATCAAATTACGTGATCCGAAGTGGTTTAAAAGGAATATTACCTTTTCAAGTTTGTCAAGACAAGAGAGTCAAGCACAACACTGTTTTAATCAACCATCGCAACAAAAATAACCTTCTTAGTGACACTCAATATGGTTTCCGTTCTGCTAGATCTACAGCAGATGTGCTTACAGTTATATCTCATAGGATTAGCAAATCTCTCGACGGAGGCTACCTTTCTAGGGCAATTGCTCTTGACATATCTAAGGCCTTTGATAGGGTATGGCATAAAGGTTTACTTCACAAGATCTTTAGCTATGGTATAGCTGGAAATGTCTTCTCAATTATTAAATCATTTCTTTCTGATAGGTTCATAAGAGTAGTAGTTGAGGGGCAAAAATCAGAAGCTCACAGTATTAATGCTGGTGTCCCTCAGGGGTCCATCCTGGGCCCAACTCTTTTCCTGATCTACATTAATGATCTTCCAAATCACATCCTTACATCATTTGTAAACATTTATGCTGACGACACTACCATTTATGGTAGCACATCTAAGACAGTAAACGACCAAGTTCTCTCCGATTCTCTCTCCTCTGATCTTAAGCACGTAGTACAATGGGGAAAGGAGTGGCTGGTTACTTTTAATGCATCTAAAACCAAGCTTCTCTCTTTACATCACCAACATTCTGATCCACATCTGGCATCAATTGAAATGAATGGCTCTCGTCTTCAGGAGGCCTCAAGTTTTGACAAGCTTCTGGGCTTGACCATTACTCCTGATCTTAAATGGAACACGTACATCAAATCTGTGGCCAAGGCCGCTGGAAAAATGGTGGGATCTTTCTATCGATCCAGTAGATATCTCACTACTGATGCAATTCTCTATCTATATAAGAGCCAGGTACGTCCAAGTATGGAATACTGTTGCCACATCTGGACAGGAGCTGCTAGAAAGGACTTGTCCTGCTTTGATAGAGTTCAAAATAGACTTCGTAGCCTCGTAGGAGATGTCCTTTTCTCTTCTCTGCAACCTCTATCTCACAGAAGAGATGTTGCGAGTTTGTCTCTGATGTATCGTTATTTCCATGGAAAGTGTTCGACCGAGCTTAAGTCTATGGTCCCCCCTCGCCAAACTTTCACAAGAAACACTCGTCTAGCTGTAAACACTATCAATAATTTCCCCTACTCTTTATCTGTGCCTAAACCTAAACGTAGATTCCATGAACAAAGCTTCTTTCTTAGAACTGCACGCCTGTGGAATTGTCTTCCGTTTTCCTGCTTTCCGGCTGACTACAATATGGTTGTGTTCAAGTCTAACGTAAATAAGTTCTTGATGAGCCGTTCCATATAAGTTATCAAATTTACCGAATTTTCATTACTAATGATTACTATATTGTCCAATTTCTACTGCACACTCTTTTACCCTTATCCTTGAGTGGCCTCTTGGCCTTGATAATGTGGTGATTCCTGTGTAAAAAAAAGAAAAAAAATGCCTTTGCATTTATTTCTGGTTGGAGGATGAAGGGTTTCTTACTAACTCAACCCCATGCTATAATTTAAGGCGAGTAGAAAGTGGACTTTAGTTTTACTTTCGGCAGACGCATAATTCTCACGTCTCTTATTTTGTCCTTTAGTCCTCACGTTCCATGGACGATGTTTTTTTACAAAGAGAGAAGAATTGGTGCTTTCTGGATCAGATTCTAATTCATCTAATACTTATTGTTTGCAAGTTTGTTTGTTTTTTAGCTCATTACATCAAGTGGCTTCATGCCTTAAAGTGATTTCATAAAAAAAAAAAAAAACGAGAAGAAAAAGTACATTAACCAGGAAAGTTAAATAAAAAAAGAGCTACGATAATATCAAGGGAGGGGTAGGTGGTTGAGTATGTTGCTGGAGAGCGAAAATGGTAGAGGAAGCAGGATCGGCTGTGATTTTGTTTTCCTCATCAAAATCCGTCTTCAGATAACAATAAAACAAAAACATAAAACACAAAAGTAATAAAAAGAAGCAAATAAAAAATAAGAACGTAATGAATTAAATCCAATTTTATTAAAAGAAATAAAAGCCGTTGCTTTTATTTCCCAAAACATCGTAACTTAAGTAATGGCATGTAATTGGTGAGAATGCAGTTAGGAGATTCAGAGTTTCTATCCCGACGGAGGCCAGAGGAATAGTTGGCCGAAACGTTATGAAACAACTAATAAAGATGAGAATAATAGGCTGCAATAAATAAATCAATAAATCATACTCATCTCAATAATGAATTCCAATTAAAATAATATATATACCATTCGGTACGGACCCGACCATCGAAGATCAGATAATAAATAAACGTGGATTTATAAGACCAAAAAATTCAACCTTGATCGCCCTTCGGGGCCCGTGGTGCAGTGGATAGAGACGTTGAATCTCTACGATTCCAGATGAGAATTGTTTGAAGATAGCGGTTTCAATCCTACCCAAAGCCGGCCAGAGGCTTACTTGGCCAAAACGTGGTGAGACAACAACAACTATGGATGGCAGTAATTGCTGAGAATGCAGTTAGGAGATTCAGAGTTCCTATCCCGTCACAGTTACCACCTGACGAAGGCCAGAGGAATAGTTGGTTGAAACGTTATGAAACAACAACTAAGAAAGATGAGGATAATAGTCCGCAATAAATAAAATTAATAAATAATACTCATCTCAATAATGAATTCCAATTCAAAAATATATAGCAACTTAAGTACTTAAAACAAAAACCATATAACATGCATAAAAATGTGATCTCTACATAAAAGACAATTTATTCCTTAAAAGGAATTATCGCCTTGATCAATACTAACAGTAATGGAGAAAAAAATTGGAAAGTTGTAAATAAAGATTTGTACAAATCGAAGTCTTGATGATGATTACAGCAGCTTTATTTACCGACTGTTTTCCCTATTGCCATTTCTGATCCCCTCTACTGGGAGCCATGTTAATCTGAAGAACCTCTCTTTCTCCCTCTGGCCACCAACTCGATCTGCTCTCTCTCACTCTCGACTTTTGACTAACAAATGATACATGCCTTTCAAGCTCTGTCTCTCTAAAAAAAAGTCCACGTCACTTTAAGCGACCTATACATAATGCTATGTCAGACTCTAGAGGTCGACCTATTTTTAAATTATTTTTTGTGTTCTAACAGTCTTTTGTCTTAAAACATTTTAACATAAATAATTTTATCCGTAAATATTTATATCGCTATGATAACATTCTTTCTGACATTCTATTTTTATAAATTTAATAATGATTATCCTTGCCAATATCTAATAGTTTGGTCATGTTGAAGTTTCTTCAAAATTGAATCCTTTACAATAATAAAAAATCACTTATATATATATATAAGTGTTGGAGACGCCCCTCCATGGGATTAATGGACTATCTCATGTCGTCACTTCCGGTATCGAGTACCGGTGCCCGGCAGTCAGAGTTTGGCACACGAACTGCTTGCTGAGTGCCATGCAGGTCATGTGCAAACGCCCCACAGTTGAGGGATGGTATTACTCAACTCACTTTGTCTGTAATATATATGAATACGTGTTTCGTTCCTAAAAATCCTGTGTTCCTTTTGTTTATTACCATTTAACCTCATAACAATAAGAAAGACCCAATGTTGCTCGAACTTGAATGATAAGCAACGAATATTTCACATTCCCATATTTTTATTAATTTTATTCTCATCTCTTCTTAGTTGTTTCACGTTTCGTCCAACTATTCCTCTGGCCTTCGTCAATAATAAATTCCAATTAAATTATATATATCTCATATTTTTATTGTCATCGAAATTGATGAAATCGCCCATTTTTCAATTAAATCGATTGATTGCTTTCTCTAGTTGGGGAACCATTACAGTGCACTGGGACAAACTTCACATACCTCCCCACAATGATTTAGTCCATAATACATTGTAGTCTACATTGCACTGTAGAGAACCTACTGTTGATTTTATAGAATTATTTGTATATTTAATGGCTTGCATTAAAGTTCAAAATGCAAAAGTCAAGTATCATGCTTCAATTGTGCTCTAAACAGAAATGCTCATTTGGAACGCGCCCCTGTCATATCAAAGAACCTGACCTTACTGCTTGTGTGGTGTTAATGGCTTGAATTTAAGTTTAAAATGAAAAAGACAAGTATCATGGTGCAATTGTGCTTTCAACAGAAACATTCATTTCGAATGCGCCCCTGTCATATCAAAGAATCTACTGTTAATTTTATATGTTGGACCTTTCAACTTGTATGGTAATAAAACTTTTACAAATGCATTTGTGATGTTAGGCTGTGTAAGTTGTTAACTCTGGTCAAAATCGTCTGTCCTTTCTTTTATTGAATTATTTCGATTGTTGATACTTACCAAAGACATTCCGATACAGAACCTATCTAAGAACACTGCCAGGCATATAAAATACCTTCATTTGAAATTTCATAAAAATCGGCCCAACCGTTTTCGAGTCCATAGGGAATGAACTCCCATGCGCACGCACGCACACACACACACACACACACACACACACACATTTTGTTTTTCTTGTAATCCGTATGCATCGCTTGGGGATTGAATAAGAAGAAGCTTATCTCAAACCAAACAATGTGTCATGATCATCGTAAGTATCAGGACCTATGGAAATTCCACAGCGGACTATTTCATATGTAATATATTGATGTTGGTATTCTGTGGATGTTCAGTGTAAATGGAGATGCTCTGATATTATTGTAGCTCTTTTGTTAAAACTGCAAAAGTATTTATCTAAGCTAGCAGGGACGCTTAGCATAACCCAATCATAAAATACGCTTAAATATATTTAAACTTATGCAGATTTTGTATATATTATTATAAAGTACATTTTCTATCGATTCTTGTATATTATAAAGGTGTGATTTCAAAAATAAAAAAAATATATCCATATGACTTGAGTGCATGTAGCTTGAACCTAACCCAAACCCATGAAGAAAAAGATATATATATAACTTGAGTTTCTTCAGCTATAACCGAAACTAAAAGAATTCTTGGTAAAATTATTTATAAAAAAAATAGATGACTTAAGTGCCATCAGCTATAATCGAAACCAAAACCAAAACTTATGAAGAATTCTTGGTAAAATTATTTATTGCAAGAAATGGAACAATTAAACAACAGTCACTCGGAAGAAAAAAGATTTAAGCATGACACACAAAATAACGCGCTATCGTATTAATATATAGATTATTCATTTGAAATTATGCTAGTATATTAATAAATATATAAATAAATATTATTTTAATAAACTTTCATTTTAATAATTACCATTTTATTACATGTTATTTTTAAATAAATATTATAAATAAATATAATATACATGAATATAAATAAGTTCATAATGATTGTGTAATTAGTTTGGGAGTGAATCCTGTATATACAAATATATAAACATTAGCAGAGTGCCCAGCATTGCTTGGTCATAAAATACACATAAATATTATATTTTTGATTCATACAGAACCCGAAACATGTGCATGTGACTATTGTTTTTTTCTAAACAGTTGACTTCTTGTATATTTTGTATATTATATATATTTTGTATATTATATATATTTTGCATACTTGTATATATTTTGTATATTATATATATTTTGTATACTTGTATATATTTTGTATATTATATATATTTTGTATATTATATATATATTTTGTATACTTGTATATATTTTGTATATTATATATATTTTGTATACTTGTATATATTTTGTATACTTGTATATATTTTGTATACTTGTATATATTTTGTATACTTGTATATATTTTGTATATTATATATATTTTGTATACTTGTATATATTTTGTATATTATATATATTTTGTATACTTGTATATATTTTGTATATTATATATATTTTGTATACTTGTATATATTTTGTATATTATATATATTTTGTATACTTGTATATATTTTGTATATTATATATATTTTGTATACTTGTATATATTTTGTATATTATATATATTTTGTATATTATATATATTTTGTATACTTGTATATATTTTGCATACTTGTATATATTTTGTATATTATATATATTTTGTATATTATATATATTTTGCATACTTGTATATATTTTGTATATTATATATATTTTGTATACTTGTATATATTTTGTATATTATATATATTTTGTATATTATATATATATTTTGTATACTTGTATATATTTTGTATATTATATATATTTTGTATATTATATATATTTTGTATACTTGTATATATTTTGTATACTTGTATATATTTTGTATACTTGTATATATTTTGTATATTATATATATTTTGTATACTTGTATATATTTTGTATATTATATATATTTTGTATATTTGTATATATTTTGTATATTATATATATTTTGTATATTATATATATTTTGTATACTTGTATATTATTTTTAATTGGAATTCATTATTGAGATGAGTATTATTTATATTAATTTATTTTTCTTGCGGACTATTATTCTCATCTTTATTGGTTGTTATTTCATGACGTTTCGGCCAACTATTCCTCTGGCCTTCGTCAGGTGGTAACCGCGATGGATAGGAACTCTGAATCTCTTAACTGTATTCTCAGCAATCACTGCCATCTGTAGCTGTTGTCGTCTCACTACGTTTTGGCCAAGTAAGCCTCTGGCTGGCTATAGAATAATAGTCCACAATAAAAATAAATTAATATAAATAATACTCATCTCAATAATGAATTCCAATTAAAAATAATATATACCATTCGCAGTTGATAGAGACGTTGAATCTCTATGGTTCCAGATGAGAATTGTCTGAAGATAGCGGTTTCAATCCTACCCAAAGCCGGCCAGAGGCTTATTTGGCCAAAACATGGTAAGATGACAACAACTGCAGATGGCAATGATTGCTGAGAATGCAGTTAGGAGATTCAGAGTTCCTATCCGCCTATACCACCTGACGAAGACCAGAGGAATAGTTGGCCGAAACGCCGTGAAACAACAACCAATAAAGATGAGAATAATAGTCCGCAATAAAAATAAATTAATATAAGTTGACTTCTTGTAAGTAAAAAAATATATATACTCTGGCTGAGATCGAAACCAAAACCTAAAGACAGTGAGTCGAGTACAATAACCATTAGACCAACTTGACAAGATCTTTAAAAGTGTTTTCAAACCTACTAATTCTTAACATAAAGAATCTGTCATGAGAATGATTCACACATGCACATTCATGAAACCGTTGACAAACAGATAAAAACCCGATGGCCCACAACGTACAAATTTTTTAACTTTGACCGCTTAGCAGTTCTTTTCTTCCGGGTGAAAATGGGTTAAAATGTTTTCTACATACCTAAATACCCTATATACTAAATTTCAAGTTTGTAGATAAAAAAATTGCTGATTGTACTGGTTAAGGATTATCCTCACACGCACACACATTCTCACTTTTATAGCTATACTAGATAATGTACCCAGTGTTGCCCAGTATTTAATGTAATATTAAATTCCTTTAAAAAAATGAAAAAAAAAAAAAATGGTATATAGTCATGTGAATATTATGGGTTTTTTTTAAAAAAAACAGTTCACTTCTTGTAAGTAAAAAAAAATACTCCAGCTGAGATCGAAACCTAAAGACAGTGTCTTGGGTACTATAACCATTAGGCCAGCTTGACACGTTCTTTACAAAATGTTCTCAAACTAATTTATTCTTAATAAACGATTCGCATGTGCACAATCTTGAAACAGATGAAAATCGATAAAAAATCTGATGACTCCCACATACCAATTTTTCAATTTTCACCGCTTAGCGACCTTTTTTTTCTCCGGATGAAAATGGGTTAAAAAGTTTTCCACGTCACCGAATATCTTATATACCAAATTTCAAGTCTGTAGATCAAAAATTTGTTGAGCATATAGGTTGAGAAGTGTCCTCACACACACACATTCTCACTTTTATAGATATATAGATAGATATACACATACCTAACTTAATATATAAATAAAGAAAAATCGTCCGTCTACATTTTTTTGTTTTTTTTTTATTGATAAATTTATTTTTGGTTGCAAAAGTACCGATTCGATTATATTAATGTTTGTGTTTTCTTTTTATGCATCAGGCTTTCATCTCGCCCGACATCACGTTCGCTATGAAACCTTATTTCCGGGGCCCGTTCTGTGTGCAAGACGTCAGGGAAGGAATTCTTACAAGTTACATAAAACACATCTGCTACATCTGTACGGTAAGTCCATGTTTGAGTTTTTGTCTTTAACATTTTTAGGAATGGATGTGGCATTGGCGTAATGGATACTCTCAAAGACTATGGAATATTTTGTTCTATTTCTTGTGTCATCCTTATGATTGTCTTTGTTTTCATTTTACTTCATATGGAGTTCTCAAAATTCATGGGGGCCCCAATTCCTATGGCTAACAATTCCTGTGGCTAACAATTCCTATGGCTTTCAATTCCTATGGCTAACAATTTCTATGGCTAACAATTCCTGTGGCTAACAATTCCTATGGCTATCAATTCCTATGGCTAACAATTTCTATGGCTAACAATTCCTATGGCTAACAATTCCTGTGGCTTTCAATTCCTATGGCTAACAATTTCTATGGCTAACAATTCCTGTGGCAAACAATTCCTGTGACTAACAATTCCTATGACTAACAATTTCTATGGCTAACAATTCCTGTGGCTAACAATTCCTATGACTAACAATTTCTATGGCTAACAATTTCTATGGCTAACAATTCCTATGGCTAACAATTCCTGTGACTAACAATTCCTATGACTAACAATTTCTATGGCTAACAATTTCTATGGCTAACAATTCCTATGGCTAACAATTCCTGTGGCTAACAATTTCTATGGCTAACAATTCCTGTGACTTTCAATTCCTATGGCTAACAATTTCTATGGCTAACAATTTCTATGGCTAACAATTCCTGTGGCTAATAATTCCTATGACTAACAATTCCTGTGGCTTTCAATTCCTGTGGCTTTCAATTCCTATGGCTAACAATTTCTATGGCTAACAATTTCTATGGCTAACAATTTCTATGGCTAACAATTCCTGTGGCTAATAATTGATCTTTATACGAAATGCATAGATATTCAAATATTCCATTAAAGTTCTTGCTTTTCCTCTCAAACACCACTTTATATCTCACCAAATAACTATTTAAATATGTTATATTTATGATTAGCCTGGGTGCCCGGTGTGGCCCGGGTGCTTGGAGGTGTGTGTTGAGCAAAAAAAAAAAGTAGTAGTAGGCAGCCCGACTTGAATCCGTACTGCGAAGGAGAAAAAGAATGTGAAAAAAAAAAATGTGACGCGTTTGCTGTTGCGCCCATTGCCAAAGGCTTAAATTAAGGCTAGACAATCGAAAAGAGGGGATGACTTTCAAAAATATTGGTGAAAAAAGCGACCCCTCCCTATAGAAAAGTGCCCAGTTGAGGGTGAAGGACTTAATGTTTTTAGCCAATTTAACAATATTTGTCGTCTGAAGGGATGAGCTTCAAAACGATACCGATCTCGTGAAAATCCGTTGCCTCTGTCGAAAGTTTTTTGGCAAACATACATACATACATACATACATACATTTAAACAGACAGATGAGATTTCTATTATAGATAAGTATAGAGTTGTGAGCAGCTCCCTTCAGACAAACTTTGCACACTATTATCCATTACGCCACAGGTCTTTCTGAGAATAGTATCCGAAATGAGAACAGTGATTCAAATAAATAGAACATTTAAATGAACAAATGATGCATAATCTATTATATAAAAGGAAAAATGTGTGTGTGTGTTTGTGTGTCTGCCAAAAACTTTCAACAGGCTCGAGGGATCCTCACAAGATCGTTTTAAAGCTTGATCCTTTAGACGACAGATATTGAAATATTGGCCAAAAACATTAATTCCTCCGCCCTCAACTGAGCAGTTTTATACAAGGAGGGGTTGCTTTTTTTTTGTCGACATTTTCACAAGTCATCGTCTTCGTTGGATTGACTAGCCTTGATTTCAATGTTCGCGACTTCCGGTTTTGCCATGGATTCATCGGCTAAGACGTTACATTTTTTTTTACACCTTTTTTTTCCTCCTTTGCATTACGGGTTCGAACCTGCCTGTCTACTACCATTTTTTTTAACACCTCTCTCCACCCAAACTGCCTACTGTTGTTTTGATCCCCTTCCCCCGTTACTATTACTTTTTTTTCGGGGCTCCTTACTACACCATCTCAATACACCCAGACAACACCGGGTAACTCTATTATTACAATTTTAATGAAAATATAATGTTTTTTATATATGTTTCGCCATTTCCAATTAGACCTGTGTTCCATTTTACTTCATCGAAGTTCTCAAGAAATCAAGGAACCCCCACTTCCTGGGGCTAACAATTAATCTCTATATGAAATACATAGATATAAAGAGATATAAAGTTCTACTTTATATCTCCCCTGTTGCAATATTTTTGACTTATAATGACGTATGATCCCGCACTGTCGGGAGATTCTATTTATAAACGATGCTGCTAAGAACTGACGAATCAAATTAATTCACGTTCTGCTACCAATGAATCAGAAACCAGAATTGCTCCATAAATGTTAAACCTTTTTTGTAGCAACTTCGCATATGTTTTCTCCGTGTCAACACGTGAAGAATCTTTTGCTCTGTGGCTTCCAACTCAAGAACTGTCTACTGAGAACCCATCACCTCCAGGACTTGTGCAGAACAACTAACCATCAAAAACTGTTCTGTCTACTGAGAACCCGTCACCTCCAGGAATTGTGCAGAACAACTAACCATCAAAAACTGTTCTGTCTACTGAGAACCCGTCACCTCCAGGACTTGTGCAGAACAACTAACCATCAAAAACTGTTCTGTCTACTGAGAACCCGTCACCTCCAGGACTTGTGCAGAACAACTAACCATCAGAAACTGTTCTGTCTACTGAGAACCCGTCACCTCCAGGACTTGTGCAGAACAACTAACCATCAGAAACTGTTCTGTCTACTGAGAACCCGTCACCTCCAGGACTTGTGCAGAACAACTAACCATCAAAAACTGTTCTGTCGCTAACTATTTAAATATGTTATATATAAATCTTTCTTGTGCTCTCTTGATCTTACTAGATTCCAGGACAAGATTTCTTCTTGTCTGATGGAGTATCCAGCTTCGTGCTGTCACTTGAGGTTACATCATTTGGGGAAGGTGCACTATTCCTTGTAAAAGCCACTATGGGTTAGCCATACCAAGATCTTATTTCGACCACGAATACTATGTGATCTTGAATATTTAGTCAGGGTGTTATGTCCTGTGGGGGAGAGGCAGGGTGATGATGAGATGTATATATTCTCACGTATATATATATATATTCTTGCATATATATATATTTGTGTATATATATTCTTGTATATGTAGTGCCTATATAATTTGGACATGGTGGTCTCTGTTCTGTGTGCACATGTGTATACACAGTCATGGGTGTGGGTGTGCATCACATATAAGGAGATCTCAAAACACATACGTTTTTCTCGTTCTTGGTTAGTGCCACCTCATGATGATTCATGCCTGCTCTTCAAAAAACACGACTTGGTTTTATTGTTCGAAGAAGTCTTTATTATCGTTGACAGAGCAGCCTTGCATCATTGAATCGATTCAGTTCCTTTTTCTTCTTTATCCATTTTCTCATTTGAATCAAGATTCTCTCGTTAACTCTAGACTGTCGAACTGAAGACTGACGAACACAAACTTTAGACTGACTAGAAAACGTATGTGCATCCCTATTTATTTTTAGGGGTATGTGTGGGACGGTAAACCCTGTTACCTGGCTTGCACTCAAAAGATACTGACCTGCTTCAAAATACAAAATAGATTTCGTGGCTTAGTAGGGGATGCCCTTTTCTCTTCCCTGCAAAACTTCTTTCTTAAAAGTGCACACCTGTGGAACTCTCTTCCGTTTGCCTGTTTCCCACCTGACTACAACTTGGATGTCTTCAAGTCCGACATAAATAAATTCCTGATGAACCACCCCCCTTAAGTAAGACCCTTTATCAAATCTCCAATACTAACAATTATTACGATACTATCCCATTGATTACTGTACACGCAATAACCCTTATCCTCGAGTGGCTTCCAGGCCTTGATAAGTGGTGACTACAATGTAAAAAAAAAAAAAAAAAGGCACGTATCTTTTTCTCATTCTTGGTCAGTGCCACCTCACAACGATTCATGTCTGCTATCCAAAAAACATGACATGGTTTTATTGTTTGGAGAAGTCCTTATTAGGATTCCATCGTTGACACAGCAGCCTCGCACCACTGAATCGATTCAGATCTTTTTTTCTTCTTTTTTCGTTTTCTCATCTTGAATCATGATTTTCTCGTTAACTCTAGACTGTCGAACTGTCAAATTGACGAACTCGAACTAAACTGTCTCAAACGCATGTGCGTTCCCTATTTATTTTAATGTTTGTGTGTGAGGCAGCAATCCTAGTTAATTGGGTTGCATTCAAAATACCCTCACTTACATTTACACATGTTTAATTTGTTTCTTGAGTAAAATGGTTAGAGTGTTTAGTAATGGACTGGGAACATTATAAGATGATGAGCAAGAGTAAGTGGAGCAATCCAGGGAAAGGATTGGTGCCTTCTTCCACATTTCGGTGCAGTAGCCAATGAAATTGGAGCCTTCAGTTCACCTTTAACTATGGTCGATCCGTTTTGGTCTACATTGTGAATCTGTTAGCTTCATGGTCAAAGCACATCTTTTCTTTTTTTAATTATTACTTTTTTACTTGTTATTTTATTCTTTTTATTGTATCTTTTTTTTTATTGTTACTTTTTTAATTATTACTTGTTCTTTTTTTCTTTTTTACTGTTACTTTTTATGGTTACTTTTTTTATCCTTTCTTTATTATTGTTAATTTTTCTTTTTTATTGTATCTTTTTTATTGTTACTTTTTTAATTGTTACTTTTTTAATTGTTACTTTTTCGTTTTATTGTATCTTTTTTCTTTTTCATTGTTACTTTTTATGGTTACTTTTTTCTTTTTTATTGTATCTTTTTTATTGTTACTTTTTTAATTGCTACTTTTTTAATTGTTACTTTTTCGTTTTTATTGTTACTTTTTTAATTGCTACTTTTTCCTTTTTATTGTATCTTTTTTCTTTTTTATTGTTACTTTTTATGGTTACTTTTTTTCTTTTTTTTTGTATCTTTTTTATTGTTACTTTTTTCTTTTCTATTGTATCTTTTTTTTTTTTTTTCTCAGGAATTCTGCGAAGGAGCTGCTGAACGTGGATCGATCCCTCCGTCACTGCTTCTGATCCTGTCTCGACTCTGCCAGGATTTCAACACTTCAATTATTTCCCATTTGGTAAGTCGGTTAACTTAATTTTCATGACTTTATATTTTTGGATCTAATACTCTCATCTTTGTTGTTATTTTCTCAAAATTCTGGCTGATGTAACCTCTCAGGTGTGTCATTTCAAATTTGACAAGCTCCATTGTTCTTGTTCTGCCATCCATAATTGGATAAAAGATGCACCTCTTATCAGAATGATTTTTTGGGAACGCATGACCTGGATAGTTAACATCTCTTCGCTCTATATTATGTCATCTTTGCACTTGAAGTTTAGTAATAATTAAATGCAATTTGAAGAGAAATCTCACTGCAAAACTTCCCACTTAGAATGCCTCTATAAATATAGCTTCTAATTCACAGTAACCCCTTAAATCTCTGTCAGGTTAGTGCCTTATTTTGGGTGAATTAAAGTAAAAAAATAAGAAAAGTATGAATAGAGCTCAGTAATAATGCCTCTCCAAAAAGTTATGTTTTCTTTAAAGCATACGTTTTCAAGGAAGGCTTATAGGAAATGATATGCCCTCATAAATACCAACATTTTAGAGTTTTCTTTCTCCGAGACTAATTATCTTACCAAGGCTTAATAGTCTAAATGAGAGGTAGGCAAACTTTTCAGTGCAAGGGCCACATTAAAAAAATTTTTAATTTTACTGGGCCACATAATATATTTTCCAATATAATTGATATCTAAAATAGAGAAAATAAAAGGATTTCAAAGAAAAAATGCAATTAATTTTCACATTACTGAATATAAAATCCTTTTGGGCATTCAATATTCTGTACTTGGAGGACCGCATGAATTCTTTTGGTAGGCCGCATGTGGTCCGCTGGCCATAGTTTGCCTACCCCTGGTCTAAATCGACCATTTCTCAACTTTTCCTTCACCATTGATCTCCTCAACTTTATGTACTTCTCTTTTTACATACAAAAACTTTATAGCCATCATAAAGTGACAGAAAACAAAAAAATTCAGAAAAGTGATATAAATTGTTTTTTATGTTGATAACCTTGTTTATTAAAAAATACAATTTCTTCCTTAATTATATGTTGCTGAAAAGCAAAAGGTTTGCCTGACTTGTTTAAATCTGAACAAACTGTTTCTGTGTTCAATATCACCAACAGATGTGCATCTGTTTTGTTTTTTTAATTTTTTTTTAAACCATGATCGTTTGACATTTTTAGTCATTGCATTTTAACACAAATACAAATCAAACCTTTTACCTGTTTATTCATTCATAGAAATTTGTCTATGAAACACAAGATAAGAACAGTAGACCGAAGAATCCAAATAATTTTTTATTTTTGTTGCAACAACTTTTCGTATTTTCCTGATTTTCACAAATGATCTCCCAAATCACATCCTAAGATCATTTGTACACATTTATGCTGACGACACTACCATCTATGGCAACACTTCAAAGGCCATAAATGACCAAGTTCTCTCTGATTCTCTCTCCTCTGATCTTGATCACATGGTGCAATGGGGAAAGAGGTGGCTGGTTAATTTTAATGCATCTAAAACCAAGCTTCTATCTTTCCATCATCAATGCTCTGATCCCCATCTGGCATCAATCGAAATGAATGGCTCTCGTCGTTTTGGGAAGGCTCCATGTTTTGACAAGCTTCTAAGTCTGACCTTTACTCCTGATCTGAGATGGAACACGTACATCAAATCTGTTGCCAAGGCTGCTGGAAAAACGTTGGGGTCATTCTACCGCTCCAGTAGATATCTTACAGCTGATGCAATTCTCTACCTGTATGAGCCAAGTATGTCCAAGGATGGAGTACTGTTGCCTCCTCTGGGCAGGAGCTGCTAGAAGCAGCTTATCCTGCCTTGATAGAGTACAAAATAGACTTCATAGCCTAGTGGGGAATGCCCTTTTCTCTTCCCTACAACCTCTTTCCTATAGAAAAAACGTTACGAGCCTGTCTCTGCTTTATCGTTATTTTCATGACAAGTGCTCGTCTGTGCTCCAATCTATGGTCCCCCTTTGTCCTGACTTTCACAAAAAACACTCATCTACTTGAAACCACTATCAATAATTTCCCACACTCTTTATCCGTGCCTAAACCTAAACGTAGATTCCATGAACAAAGCTTCTTTCTTAGAACTGCACGCCTGTGGAACTCTGTTCCATTTTTATGCTTTCCAACTGACTACAATATGGTTGTATTCAAGTCCAACATGAACAAATTCTTGATGAGCTGCCCCCTTAAGTAATCCAATTTACCAAATTTCCACTACTAACGATTACTACATGTTTCCTTTGACCACTGTACACTCATTAACCCTTATCCTCAAGTGGCTCCGGGCCCTGATAAGTGGTTACTCATTTGAAAAAAAAAAAACAATGGTAAAGGAATGAAGATGATAGTCTACTGAGGCTTGATAGCTGAAAGGAGATGGATAGTTTCAAAAGGTTATTTAGTGACATGGCAGTTACTTTTTAACTGTATCATTACAGTTCAAACCTCTCTTGGACCCTCACACCGTCTGATACTGTCACAAAGGAATAAACAAACGAAAATAAAAAAAAATCCGACTCTGCATTTTTTTTTTTTAAGTGCAAATGAAATGTGTTTATTCGTGGTTCTTCCAAAACAATGCATTTCATTATTTTTCCAAAGTCTCATCGCACACACACGTGTGTTTTTCTTAAGTCTCTGTTGCCGCCACCCCATGCTGGTGCCAGCCAGCACTTTCTTGCCCTTGACTTTCACACATCCATCTTGCCTTGTGTGCCCTTTGCTTCTTTCTCAACTAAATGGAGTATTTTTCTCTCCTTTTCCTGTGACACAAGCTTGTGCACACCTGCTAATTTGCATACATACTTTAAGAGCTGCTGCTGCTGCTGCTGCTAATATTTTTACTATCTCTATCTATCCTTCAGCTGCTGCTGCTATTTTCACACGTGCTCTGTTACAATTTGTGGAAATGATGCATTTGTTCTGACTGAGTTCACTGTGCATACTATGTACTGACTCGAATTTAGTTGTTTGTATTGTTATTTTATCTCTTCTTTAGGTTGTGTTGACTGAGGAACAGCTTTTAATGGAAGACACGACCGGGGTAACATCGATCTCTGAATTGTGCCATGATGCAAAGACTGCAGCACAAAAATTGCTGAACCATTACGTTCGAGTACAAGGACTCACTATTTCTCAGGTTGGTTTATTTCATATATAAAATTTTTAAACAATTCAAATACCACAAATATATTTAGAACACATTCATGTCATTTTATTTGATATATGTGATGCCTTACACATGTTTTGTTGAATAGTATACCAAACAACTCATCAGAGACCCATATAAATCCATATATTACCACATATTAACAACTCATCAGAGACCCATATAAATTCATATATTACCACATATTAACAACTCATCAGAGACCCATATAAATCCATATATTACCACATATTAACAACTCATGAGAGACCCATATAAATCCATATATTACCACATATTAACAACTCATGAGAGACCCATATAAATCCATATATTACCACATATTAACAACTCATCAGAGACCCATATAAATCCATATATTACCACATTAACAACTCATCAGAGACCCATATAAATCCATATATTACCACATATTAACAACTCATCAGAGACCCATATAAATCCATATATTACCACATATTAACAACTCATCAGAGACCCATATAAATCTATATATTACCACATATTAACAACTCATCAGAGACCCATATAAATCCATATATTACCACATATTAACAACTCATCAGAGACCCATATAAATCCATATATTACCACATATTAACAACTCATCAGAGACCCATATAAATCCATATATTACCACATATTAACAACTCATGAGAGACCCATATAAATCCATATATTACCACATATTAACAACTCATCAGAGACCCATATAAATCCATATATTACCACATATTAACAACTCATCAGAGACCCATATAAATCCATATATTACCACATATTAACAACTCATGAGAGACCCATATAAATCCATATATTACCACATATTAACAACTCATCAGAGACCCATATAAATCCATATATTACCACATATTAACAACTCATCAGAGACCCATATAAATCTATATATTACCACATATTAACAACTCATCAGAGACCCATATAAATCCATATATTACCACATATTAACAACTCATCAGAGACCCATATAAATCTATATATTACCACATATTAACAACTCATCAGAGACCCATATAAATCCATATATTACCACATATTAACAACTCATCAGAGACCCATATAAATCCATATATTACCACATATTAACAACTCATCAGAGACCCATATAAATTCATATATTACCACATATTAACAACTCATCAGAGACCCATATAAATCCATATATTACCACATATTAACAACTCATCAGAGACCCATATAAATCCATATATTACCACATATTAACAACTCATCAGAGACCCATATAAATCCATATATTACCACATATTAACAACTCATCAGAGACCCATATAAATCCATATATAACCACATATTAACAACTCATCAGAGACCCATATAAATTCATATATTACCACATATTAACAACTCATCAGAGACCCATATAAATTCATATATTACCACATATTAACAACTCATCAGAGACCCATATAAATTCATATATTACCACATATTAACAACTCATCAGAGACCCATATAAATCCATATATTACCACATATTAACAACTCATCAGAGACCCATATAAATCCATATATTACCACACATTAACAACTCATCAGAGACCCATATAAATCCATATATTACCACATATTAACAACTCATCAGAGACCCATATAAATTCATATATTACCACATATTAACAACTCATCAGAGACCCATATAAATCCATATATTACCACATATTAACAACTCATCAGAGACCCATATAAATCCATATATTACCACATATGAACAACTCGTTAGCGACCAATATAAATCCATATATTACCACATATGAACAACTCGTTAGACACCCATATATATATATATATATATATATATATATAAATGTTTGGGGGTACAGAATTTATATACAGTTTTGAAAATAATAAGCGGAAGTTTCTCTAGAGCTCTTTCGGCTATCATCTCATCAGGAGAAAATCGATAGCGTGCAAAATAATATTATGTCGAAAATAAATAGTTCTTATTGAATGTGCCAAAAGTACGGGGACACTAAAATAGATTTATTAACGTTTAAAAAATGATTAATATATTGGCACAACGAGGGGGAAAAAAAAAAAAAAAAAACGGAAGAAAAGATTCAAAGTTCCCCAAAGAGAAACAATGCGTTGGATGTTTCTTTTTGTCGGCACAAAGAAGGTTGATACACCGCAATAGAGACAGACTCCAAAATCTTTCAATGGTTTCTGAAGTCTGCTCTATGTAGCACCTTGAACCATTCTACTTTATATCTATCGGCACAGCACAGGTTGTCAACCAAATGCTGGCCAATAGCAGAGTCCAAGGCTATATATATATATATATATATATATATATATATATGCAATAAAATAACTACAGAAAGAAAGTAATTTCAATCAATAAATTAGAGAAAAATAGTAAAAAACTAAATTAAGTAAACATATGTGATTGGATGCAAGGATAAATGAATAATCGATTGAAACTGAAAAATCGAAATACAAAAATAGGTAGACATATAGAATCGATTGAAACAAACAGAAAACGGAAAAACTCTGTGAGAAGGAATGTAGGTAAATCTTTTATCACATAGTTTTTTTTCCTTAAAAGGGAAATGGATTCCATGTTGTTCATCATAAAAAAAAGTGTTTTTCCCAACGTCTTATGAGCAGCCTTTCTTGTGAATATTTTCAAACGATATAAGGTTTGAAATTGTCCGAATGGTTGCGAAACAATTGTAACAAACAATGAAAATACACTATTTGTTGCAATCAATCCAATCTGTGTTGTCTTGATTTTATTTAAACAATATATATATATATATATATATATATGTTCCGAAATGATTTTTGCGTGTCGTTCTTATTTGTTACTCATTTACTTCTTCTACTTCTTAAACTTTCCTGTTGCTATTCTCTTTTACGTTTCTTATTACGATTCCTTTTACTCGTTTCTTTTAAGGGTACTTTTAAAGTCTGTGTGTTCTTACATATGTGTGTATGCTCTTCTTCTTCTTACCTTGAAAGGTCTCAACGTGTATGTGCAAATAATGTCATGCATGCATACATACCTGCTTGCCTTGTCCAGCGAATGATATGGCCTCCATCTCATGGTTAGTGGTACTTACTGCTGCAGATGCATCGATAACACGAGATGGATTTGAAGCTTCAATTCTTTTATTAAGGCAAGCCTATCATGTTGAAACCTGGTTGTCGCGGAGGGACCCTAATCTCCCTGTCTGCATTCTCTGCAACCTAAAACCAACTCTTACATGTGTCCATCAACCGGAAGCCTACGACCACAATTCCCGTCACCCCTAATTTCCGGTGCATTCTATCTATGTTGATATCTGTCAACCCTAACCTTCTGTGACCCCACTAAACTCACTGATGGGAATCGAAAATATACTTACATAACTTACTATTTCTCCAAACTACCTAGATAGCATTTTAGCTGGGATTCCCAATACTACATATATATATATATATATATATATATATATATATATATATATATATACTTTTTATTTGTTTTATATAAGCATTAATATGTTGCTACACATTCATGAATATCTTTCAGTTAACTAGTTATAAATAATTCTCTAGTTATTTATAATTAGTTGACTGAAACATATTCATGAATGTGTAGCAACATATGAATGCTTATGTAAAACAAATAAAAAGTATATCTTCTCCTACTTCAGTATTTAACATTCATGTATTAACCGTGTTAAAACTTCATTGATTGTTTTACCTCTGGAAAATATTAACCTGGAATTATATATATATATATGTGTGTGTGTGTTTTGACAAACATTGAGCTTTTAAAAAAAAAGGATTTGTACACACAAAAAGGTGAGATATAATTCAAATGCATATTTTATCAAAACGTGTCAATTTCTATTTTTCAGAGGAGTATATGTAGGAAAAGATTCGATATTGACATATTAATAATTTCTGTGTAACGAAACAGATCTGTAAAAAATTTTACTGAAGTTTTGATATGCCAAAAGAACTGTTTGGTACGAAAAATAAATATTTGGAACTTGGAATATAGCTGTACTGGTATTCTTTTATATCTGCTCTGTTATAAATTGTTTTGCTTAGATAAGCATGAAAACATAATGTTGGAAAAAGAAATTCCGTAGCAGCCTCAGCATCGCATATTTAATGAAGTAGCCATCTTGGTTTTAAGTTTAAAGCTAGTTAATTTTTGATTTTAAGTGTAAAACTAGTTAATTTTTGGTTTTAAGTGTAAAACTAGTTAATTTTGGAGTTAAAAATGATCTAAAATGTTTTCAGTCAACAAAGAAATTATTTATATGATAATATTACTTTACTTAACCAACATTTATTGTCTGTAATATGGTTTTAAATTAATTTTCCTCAATCATTTTATCATCCTGAAGAAGTCCCCCAAAAATGGGCATGAAATGTTGATATTTTTATCTTTCCTCTATATATATATATATATATATATATATATATATATATAAAGTGTAAATGAAACCCATAAATTAAAATTTAGACATAAAATTTATTTTTTAACAGAATACCTCAACACATAGTGAGTTGATCAATGTTTGTTTCTTTAAGGCTTCTTTCTTGTATATTTAAATCCAGCAAAATATATGCTAAAACATATGTCGCTTGCTGAGATTGAGTTACGCTTGAAGGAAAAAAAAAAGTACATTTTAATTATTTATTAATTAATCCACCCATGGAATTTCAATTAAAGCGACACTGAAAAACGAATCTATGCAATGGTCTTATGAAAAACGTTTGCTTGCAGATGCTACGCAAGAGTGTTGAGACGAGAGATTGGCTTAATACAATTGAGCCGCGCAACGTCCGTGCTGTGATGAAGCGGGTCGTAGAAGACATTACAGCCATCGACGTGCAGGTTGGGCAGTTGTATGAAGAAGGTGTACGCAAAGAGAGGAGCAGTGATTCAAGCAGACGGACACACAGTTACAGCCTGTCACAGCAGCAGAGACGGACGCAGTGGAACTTTACGCCCAGGTAAGACATCACCCGGTTTTCATACTTGAAACGATATTCATTCGCATGGTTTTAACTTGATTAGCGTTATTTAATATCTATTTAGTTATGGTCCCGGGAAATGCCCTGCTAGTCATAAAAATGTCAGAGAATAAAACGGTACCAAAAGAGCAAAAAATGATAAGAAAAACGAGTCATGAATAAGTTTGAAAAACTGGGGAATAGGAAGAAGGAGAAACGGCACAAAACAAAGAGAAAAAAGGAAAAAAAGAAAGATCTCCAGCCGCCACTGTCTAAAAGTAACCATTTTTTAAAACCGAAAGCAATTTAAATTGGCTACGATGGATGGGAACTCTCTAGAATATCTTAAACGCCTATAAACGTTTCCTTGCTCTTACTATTATTTTTCTTTTTTTGGCAAACAGCACACAGAACACAAAGTCCTTTTCAAGGTAAGATGTTTTCTTTGTGGGGAAAGGTATGAACATTAACCTATGGCTGAGAAAAGCAGCTTGTGTATAATTTCTGTTTTGTTCTTACTCTTGTTCTATTTCTTCTCCTCCTTCATTGGGTTCTTCTGATCATGCTGATGATGATAGTGGTGATGATGAATATGATGATGATGATGATGATGATGATGATGATGATGATGATGATGATGATGACGGTAGTGGTCATGATGATGATGTTTGTTGCAGAGATAATGATGTTGTTGATGGTTATGATGATGATGGTGGTGGTCATGGTGATGTTGGTTATGATGATGATGATGTTGGTAGTCGTAACGATGATGCTGCTGTTGTCGTTGATAATTATGATGATGATGGTGGTTATAATGATGATGCTGTTGTTGATGATGTTGATTATGATGGTGATGGTGGTTGATGATGATTTTTATGCTGAACATCTTTTATTATGATTTTTGTTGGCATTTGTTTCTCCGATATCTTTCTAGTTAGAATTCTTTCTCGAAGGACATCGAGTTCTTACAGGATGGATTACATAAGGTTGCTAGCATCCATAATTTAATGTTATGATGATGATCATCATCATCATTCCTGATGATTTAAAAGAATTCTTTCTAGAAAAGATATGAAGGTTGCCAACATCCCGAAGTGAAAATGTTTCTGTGGAACAAGCGGGATTTGAACTTGGCGCACCAGATTTTAAAATTGTAGGAGTTAGAGTAAAATTTTGTTAAATTTCAAGATTTGGTTGTTGAGAATTAGGCGTGATGAATTTTGTTGGAATTTGTTTCCCTGATATCTTTCTAGTTAGAATTCTTTCTAGAAGGATATTGAGTACTCATGAGATGAATCATATGAAGGTTGCCAACATCCCTAAGTGAAAGTGGAAAACGGGCTAGATGTGAACTTGGCTGTTGTTGTTTTTGAACATCTCATTCATTCATTTCGAATGAATCAGATGACTTTTTGCTGGTATTCATTTCTCAGATATCTTTCCAGTTAGAATTCTTTCTAGAAGGATATCAAGTACTTACAGGATGGACCATATGAAGGTTGCCAGTATTAACCACACTATTGTAGATTCTCCAAAAATCATGAGAGCCAACCTTTGATTGAGATGAAATAGAGGCACAGAATTAAAATTTCAGGAATTAGAAACTGAATTGAAATCCATCATTTACACCCATGATTGGTGATTTGTCCGTTTGTTTGTCATTAGTCATGTTGATTCCCCCATATCTTTAGGATATCAAGTACTTACGTCAGATTGACAAGAAAGTTCTTGCGGCCTTTAACTTTTAAATTCAAATCTCGGCTCAAAAAAAATTTATTAATTGAAATAAGCACCATCAGAATCAATACACATTTTCCAACGCAAAACGAATGTATTTATGCCAGTCACATAAAAATCTTGTGTTCTGCTGACGATGAAGTCGCTGAAGGCGGTTTTAATATTGCTTAGATTTATGAAGCATTTCTCACGCAGAAAGTGTTTGAGATGCTTGAAAAAGTGGTAGTCGACAGGTGAGAGGTCTGGAGTACAACGGACGAGGCAGAGTTTCATAGCTTAATTCGTTTAACATTTGCAGGGTCGGTTTAGCAACATGTGGTCGGACATTGTCGTGGAGAGGAATTGGGCCTTTTCTGTTGATTAATGCTGAATGTTGTTGTCGAAGTTTCCGATGCATTCCATCCATTTGTTGGCAGTACTTTTTTGCCGTAATGGTTTCGTCTGCGTTCAAAAGACTGTAATGGATGAAACCAGTTGCAGACCACTAAACAGTCAGTATGACCTTCTTTTCGTGCACCTCTGGCTTTGGGAAGTGTCGTGGAGCTTCGTCAGTGTCTAACCGCTGAGCTGAGTGTTGCTGGTTGTTGTAAAGAACCCACTCTTCATCGCAAATCACAACCCAGTCAAGAAACAGGTTGTTCTTGTTGCATAAAAGAAGGGAAGATGACATTTCATAATGGCATTTCTTTTGGTTGTTGTTCAATTCGTAAAGCACCCAATTATCAAGTTTTTTTGTCTTTCCAAGTGGTTTGAAATCGTCATACGATTCTAATTCAGAAGCAAGTTCTCAAACAGTTGTGCGTGAATTGACTTTGACTAAGGCTCTTAATTAATTGTTGTCAACTGTCAACATCTGGTGGCTGACTACTATGTTAATTATCTTCAAGACTCTTGTCACCGCCACAAAATTTCTTAAACCATCATTGTGCTGGGCGTTCAGCCAAATGCTTTAGTGATATCGCAAGCTGTTTCAGCAGCTTTTCACCCTAGCTTGAATTGAAATAAGAAAATTGTGTGAATTTGCTTTTTTCCATCTCATATTCAACATTCTGAAAAAAAGACATAATTGTTTTAAAACGATTATAGTTTAAACGATTAGATAGAACAAAAAACGGTCTTTAAACTGATATATAAAGTAAAGATATTATTAACGAAAACTTATTCGAAAATACATAATTTGAAATCAAAATTTAAAATTCCGCAAGAACTTTCTTCTCAACCTAATAGAATGGACAATGAAACAAACTGGATTTGAACTAGGCTGTTGTTGCTTTTAAACATTTGATTTATTCATTTTGAATGAATCAGATGACTTTATTGGCATCCATTTCTCCGATGTCTTTCTAGTTGGAATTTTTCTTATAAATACATTAGTTACTTACTGTAAGGTTGCTAACGTGCTTAAGTGAAAGTCATTTGATGAAACAATCTCGATTTGAACTTCACACACCCATCTTGTCAGTTCGTGCCATTAATAGGGCTATGACAACAGCATATTCTTTTCATTGTTTTGACTCTCAGGTATATATCTATTGATATCTTGTATGTTTTTATGTAGAGTAATGGTGTTCTCGGTTGATTGATTGTGTTTGTGTCGAATATATACTCGAGTGTACAAACAATGACAAGAATATGCTGTTGTCCTAGCCCTAGTCATTAACCACTTCCTAATTTTAATGTTGAGATTTTTTTGTGAAATCGTCAATTGATCGTCCTTTCCACAGGAAGGTGTTTAACTACAGGAAACTGATTGGAATATGCTTTGCAACTTCCTTGAGGTTCCATCTTTGGTATGTCTTCAAATTATGCTGCTAAGGTGGTTAGTGATTGGTTTCTTGTTGGAGTTGACACCTTCATTCCTCTATGCAAATTTCAAACAAAACCTCATTCTTCTCTTTTTTTATACTAGTGAGTGGGGGAGCGGCTTTGCCTGAGTGTAAAATACACTTAAATATGATTTAATTTCTCCAGATTTCATATATATTATTATAGAGCCGTGATTTCAAAAGTAAAAAAAAAAAAAAAAAAGAAGTATTTGGATGCCATCAGTAAGAATTGAAACTGAAACTTTCAAAGCTTGTGGCGTTACCACTGTACTAACGTGACACGTATACAAACTGATTAAAAATTAAAAATGAACTAAGATGAATGTACAAACTGTTCAACGATTTTTTTTTCAATTTTTACCCATTTTTGACCCCTTAAAAACTATTTTAATCGGTTAAAGACCCATAAAAAAATGGCCTCTAAAAATTTCAATCTTTAGAGGCCCCTAGCGCAGCTCTGCAACTTTTAGTTTTGAAGGAGATAGAATTTGAAAATATGAAGACAGACAGACATATAGCTGTTTATATATTAGATTTGTGCTTCTGCCATTGCCCATCTTAACCATTACCAGTATTTTTTTTTTTTTTACTCACATTCATTCTTAACAAGACATATAGCCACTTGGATGTAAGGGGTTACTATTTGGTACCATGCTTAGGAAAGATTAACAAGATGTTGGTTTACATTACATTTAAACTTCTGCATATCAGTACAGTCAGAGAAGCAGGTAGCAGGAAGGGAATTCCATAGTCTAGCTGTTTGAGGGAAACTATTTGAGTAGAAAGCTTTCCGGCATTTAGGAACCTCAACAGTGGAGGGGTGAGATTTTGTTGCTAAGCAGGTTTGTCGGGATATGTATGCCGAGGGGGCACAAGTGCAACGAGTTCATCAGAGCACATTTCACTAAAATACTTGTAAAACAGGCACAGAGATGCAACAAGTGGGACCTATTAGATTGAAAACTCTTTTTTGGACCTTATCTAAGAGGGAGAGGCTAGTGGTAGATGGGCCAGCCCAGATGTGGCATTAAGACTCCATGTATGGGGGAGTGGTGGCTTTGTAGGGGTACAGGATATCATAAATCTGAGGCAGAGTCTGGCTATTCTCAAAGGATTTGTGACTCTATCTAATCTCAAAAACTTACCATACCCATCCCCCCAACAGCCTTTTTGAGGAATCTACAATAGTTTTATTAATGGTGGCAAGTCTGCTATTCCTTCTCTTTTTTTAATGGTTGTCTGATTATTTCATGCCATATCTGAATACAAATCTACAAATATCTCTATAATCAGTTCGTTATAAATTTCATATTTTATGAGTACAGACAGGGGCAGATAAACTATATGCTAGAATTCTCCTAAATATACGCTCAGTCTAAAAAATATCTTATGAAAAAAAAAATGCAAACAGGACTGCTCTGGCATTTTTTTTTTTTTTAAACAGGTCAAAGTACTTTTCCTGTAAGGCACTGGCTTTTCAAATCCCACTTTTCGACCCTTGTGTCACATCAACCACCAAGGGAAAAAATAACTTCTAGACAATCCTACAGAAGAGCTAGCAATGCCTGCAAGAAAGCAACCTCTGCAGCTAAATCTAGCTATTCTTGAAAAAGTTGGCCCTCGTGATTTTTGGTGAATCTACAAAATAGTTCTGTTAATGGTGACAAGTCCGCTATTCCTTCTCTCATTCTTTTTTAATGGTCTTTAGGTTATTTCATTTTCTAATGATAATGTTGACCTCTTTGCTTGTCTTTTTGCTAACAATTCTTCTCTTACAGACTCTGGTGCTGTTCATTCGGATTTTCCTTTGAAAACTGATTAATCTCTTATTTCTGTAATTATCAATCCAAAGATGGTTGGTAGGGTTCTCTCTGATCTTGACCATTCCAAAGCTTCTAGTCCTGATAAATTATGGCACAATCACGTTGACACACCGGTTCTCGTTAGGTCACCGAAGTTAAGCAATGTTAAACCTGGCCAGTACCAGATAGGTGACCATTTGGGAAGGCTGGGCGCTGTATGTACCTTCTGGGAAGGTTGGGCGTGGGGCCAGCACCCACACCCTGTAAAAAAAAACTCCTCGCTACAAAACCATCTACAAAAGTTATAGATGGTCTATGTCCCTCCAGGGAATCAAGGACTATAGAGTCCTGATAAAATTCATTCTCAAATGTTGTGCTCCGGAACTTTCTTCTATTTTCTCAAAATTATTCAATCACCATTTGCTTCGGTCTTGTTTTCCTTCTTGTCGGAAAGAGTCCTCTATTGTCCAATCTTAAAAAATGTTGGTGATCCGTCTGAACCAACTGAGTATCATCCTATTAGTCTCCTCTCTGTTATCAGCAAAGTTTTTGAAAGGCTAATCAACGGCAAGCTTGTCTCTTTAATGATGTTTAATATGACCTTCATGGTTTTCATTCGACTGCTGATCTTTTAACTGTTGAGGACGCGTTTTCTTTCCAGCACTACATTGTTTTCTATCAAGAGCTTGTTTCTGAAACTCCAGTACTCATGCAGATCTGCTGGTACCTTGCTCTCATATGGCTACGTACATTAAATATATTCTTCCTGGAGATCTAGACTTGGTCTACTCCCAGGCCATGGCTTTCCTGATAGCTCGTTTGTTTTCGGAATGTAAAAATGCCCCAAGGAATCCAGTAAGATGTCTATCCTTCCAGATCTGTATTTTCTGGTGAAGTTGTATTCATAAAGCTTGAGCATCATTCCCTGATTTGTTTATGTGTTTGTCAGTTTATGGATAACTCAGGAAAGGGAAGGGTCATTGTACTTGACATTTCAAAGTTGTGACATTCTAGTCTTCTAAACTAACTTCAGAGTTATTGTTGGTAAGGTTCTTGATATTAGGACTCTGGATAGTGTCTTTTCATTTTTATTTTCCTATCGATGCTGGTGTTCCTCAGAACTCTATTCTCGACTGAACACTGTCAAGAAAAGTAGCATCTGTGTTGATAAAACCATTCTTTATTCTGGTGTTGCTTCTTGCTTATTACTAATGATTACTATATTGTCCAATTGACTACTGTACGCTCTCAACCCTTATCCTCAGATGGTTTCTGGGCCTTGATAAGTGGTGATGCCTATGTAAAAAAAAAAAGTTGGCACATCAAAAAAAAAACCCCAAAAAATTGATCCTGAATTTAGAGAAGAGCCATTTTATTAGGCTGTTGACATTGCCTTTCTCTCTGCTAGTGGCTGGAAGAAGTTACAGATTTCTAGTGCATGGCCTCCTCCTTTATAATCGATTTTTAAGCCATTTGTCAGCACTTCAAGTTTCCAACTTTTTTTCCCTTGCTCTGAAATCAAATTTAGCACAACAATATAAAAAAAATCTAGATTCCGAATTTGGAAAAGGACTATTTTATTAGGCTGTTGATGTTGCCTTCCTCTCTGGAAAAATATTTCGGCTAAAGATTTCTCAGACCCGTTCACTTCACTTCTGATCAATTCTTAATCATTTCTAATCACGTCTCATCACTTTAAGCTTCCGACTCACAGTCTCTGCTGTTCTATGCTTATCTTATGAATCTTGTGTGATGCAATTTCCTCTAACTCGTGTTCTCGCCCTTAAAGGTCAGCTACCTGCCTCCTCATCCGTCTAACTTTTATTACCTGTTTACATACTAATATTTCCCTTGCGAATTTAAATTGTAAAATAAGTACTAGTAGACAGTGCTGGGAAACAAACTTTGTTCGTGGAAGTTTCATTTAGTTCCAGATAGAGAGAGAGAAAGAAAGAAAAACTATTGATAGTGGTTACAGTTAGATGAGTTTTTGACCATTCTCATAGACACACATCAGTTGGTATCATTGTGCCTTTATCTTTGGGCCTTGATAAGTGATGACACCTATTTTTTTATAAGGAAGCACCACTTATCAAGGCCCGAAGACACCTCAAGGATAAGGGTTAACGAATGTAAGGTGGTAGTGTAGTAATCATTAATCGTGTAAATTGGTTAGAACTTTTTTACATTGATTTGAAGGCTACCATGTTGTATTCAACCGAGAAGCAGACCAACGGAACAGGTTCCACAGCCGGGCAGTTCTTGGAAAGAAGCTTTGTTCATGGACTTTGCGTTTAGAATGAGGCACAGATAAAGAGTGGAGGAAATTGTATATAGTGATTGTAGCTAGTTGAGTGTTTTTTGTGAAAGATTGGCAGAGGGGGGGGGGCGTTGATTGGAGTTCAGTCGAGCACTTGCCATGAAAATAATGATAGAGCAGAGACAGACTTGCAACATTCTCTTCTGTAGGTGAGAGATTGCAGAGTAGAGAAAAGGGCATCACCTACTAGGTTTCGAAAAGTCAAATAGAGGATTGCATCGGCAGTGAGATACTTACTGGAGTGATAGAATGATCCAACCATCTTTCCAGCAATCTTGGCAACAGATTTGATGTACGTGTTCCATTTCAGATCAGGAGTGAAGGTCAGTCCCAGAATCTTGTCAAGACATGGAGCTTCCCCAAGACAAGAGCCATTCATTTTAATTGCATGGTGGGTGGGGGCGATTATGATTAAAGGAGAGAAACTTTATTTTCAATGCATTAACATTAATCAGCCACCTTTTTCCCCATTGTACCATGTTCTCAAGATCAGAAAAGAGAATCAGAAAGATATTGGTCACTGCTGGTTTTTGAAGTGTTGCCATGGATTGTGGTGTCATCTGCATAAATGCTTACAAATGATCTAAGAATATGATTTGGGAGATCATTGATGAAAATCAGAAAAAGAGTTGGGCCCAAAATAGAACCTTGAAGAACGCAAGCATTAATACTATAAGTTTCTGATTTCTGCCCATCAATAGTCACTCTTGTTTACGTGCTAACATTTCCCATGGAAATTTAAACCATCGTATAAGTACTAATGGAGGTACACTTGCTATTTAACACATGGATGGATAAAAGCTATGAATTGGGTAATTCAAGAAAAAGAGTAGAACCCAATTTATATGAATGCAAACCTAAGAACAGGAGTTAAGGGAAAGTATTTTATAGGAATGGAGGGAGTAAGAACTATTTTCATAGACTGGTGCTGACTGATGTGTCTCTATAAGAACTGTTGCAAATTGTCACATAACAAAAGCTTGTCTCTCTATATTCCTTTACCTTGGCAGCACATGTTTTTATTATCGATTTTGTTGGGATAATGAATGTAGCTTTTTGTAACTATATCGTTAGTTTTCAACCCCTTTATGTATCGACCAAGCTTCAGTAGTGAACTTTTTTATTATCAAATGTTTTTATCAAATTTTTTTAATATCATTTTTTTTTATCAAATTTTTTTATTATCAATTTTTTTATCATCAAATTTTTTTAATATCAATTTTTCTTTATCAAATTCTTTTATTCTAAATTTGTTTTAATATCAATTTTTTTATTGTCCATTTTTTTATTAATATTTTGTTATTATCAACTAGGTGCCCAGCATTGCCCGGGTGTTTGTAGGTGTGTGTTGGGTAAAAAAAAAAAGAAAACAAAAGTGATAGTAGGCAGGCAGGCTTGAACCTGTACTGCAAAGGAGTAAAAGAAAGTGAAAGAAAATCTGACGTCTTACCACTCGCCATGACGTGACCGGAAGTGTAAAGTGTTCAAATTTAACGTAGTCAATCTAAAAACAAAAGATGACTTGCAAAAATGGTGGTGCTTTTAAACATGAAAGCAAATTAGACACAAGGTCATTTTTGATGTGGGAGGCAAAACCAACTCCCTCAAAAAAGGGGTACTCTGGCAGTCTCCAAATAAATAGTAATTGTCTTAGTATGAAGGGTTTCCCATACATTAACCAACAACCAATTACAGAACAGATACTACCCAGCTGGAAGGCCAGACGGTTGCGTTCTCATAGTTTTGCTTTATTTATACAAAAAAGATGCATAGATGACCGTACGGAGAGAATTTTGTTTAACTCGATCAAAAAAAATAAAAATAGAGACAATGTCCGTTTGCGAATCTGAGATATTACGATCTGGGAAGTATGCAGAAATTTCTCATGGAATCTAACCGACACGAGAACCCCAGCCAAAAAGCCTTTAATGGACATACACAAACGCTCGTGCCCATTTTGCCCTTTATATATTAGACTAGTGGGGGTGCCCGGTGTTGTCCGGGTGTTTGTAGGTGTGTATGTAGAAAAAAAAGTGTGAAGTCGGAAAAAAAAAGTGTTAGTAGTCAAGTAGGTTCGGACCCGACGCCTTAAGGCGAAGGCGGAAAAGAAAGTGAAAGAAAATGTGATATCTTACCGCGACGATAAGAGGACAGAGGAAGTGAGAACCGTTCAAATTAAACAATTAAAACGTTAAGTGAATGAGTTTACACAGGTGCATAAATTTAAAGAGGTCAAACATCACGCCGCTGCAAGCCAGTTAAGCTTGAAGCTTTCTGCGTATTTGTTTGTTTCCCCGTGATGTTGGAGAAAACCAGCTCCCCCCACTAAAAGGAGAGTGTCCAAATGAATAGCAATTGTCAACAAAAACCGTCCTCTCATGACGACGCCCGGTTCTACGCATGCGTCAGATGACGTCATAACCTGATTTAGTTTAAATAGTTGAAGAACTGACTAAGTTTCATGTACGTTGTGTTAGCTCAGTTGGTTAGCGCGTTGGTTCATTATCTAAACATTTTGGGTTCGAATCATGGTGTGAGATGTCTTCCTTTTTTTTTTTTCCGATTTTTTAAATTTAAATATTGAACCAGTGTTATTTAAGCCTTTTTCACGTAACATTCGTTTTTCTGTTTTTTTTTTTTACTTCATTTATTCTTAGGTTTTCATTAACACCCCTGACCGACCACACACACCCAAAAACACCTGGGTACCTACCGATTTTTTTAATTTTAATATCGAAACAGGCTTATTTAAGCCATTTTTCACATTTTTTTTTTTTTTAACGTTCGTTTTTCTGTTTTCTTTTTTCGATTTTTACATTTAACATCATTCGTTTGTCTTACGTTATTTTTTTGTGTTTTTTTTTTTCGATGTTTTGATTACCCCAGTGATTAGCGTCGCACTGTTTTTTTCACACTTTAATTTCCAACTTTGCCTCCGGGTTCGATCCTCATACTCACCTACCAAAACTTTTTTTTAATTTTACCTCCCCCCTCCCTCAAAACACCCGGGCATCGCCAGGTACCCCCCGCTAGTCTATATATATAAAAGCGAAAATGTATGTATGTATGTATATATGTGTGTTTGTATGTCTGCTAAAAACTTTCACAAATTTGGTCTCATGTGAAAGCCCCATCCTTCGCCTAACAAATATAAAAAAATTGGCCAAAAACGTTAATTTTTTCACCCTGAAATCAGCACTTTTCTACAGTGTGTGTGGGGGGGGGTCAGCAAAAACCGTCCTCTCATGACGAATTCGCTTCTACGCATGCGTCATACAACGTCATAACCTGATTTATTTTAAATATTTGAAAAAGCGACAGAGTTGCAGCGATGTCGTCTTAGCTCAGTTGGTTAGAGCGCTGGGTCATTATCTAAACGTTTTGGGTTCGAATCGTGGTGTGAGATGTCTTCTTTTTTTTTTTGATTTTTTAAATTTTGATATTGAAGCAAGGTTATTTAAGCAATTTTTCACGTTCTATGGTTTTTTGGTTTTTATTTTTCAGCTTTTTTAACGAAGTTTTAACGTTCGTTTTTCTGGGGGGTTTTTTCATCACATTCGCGTTTTCTTTTGTTTGATTTTTACATTTAACATCGTTCATTTGCTATACGTTAGTTTTTTTTGTGTTTTTTTCGATTTTTTTTATACTTTGCTTATTTTTATTTTTTGATTACCCCCCTCCCTGCCCGAGCACACACACCTCTAAACACCCGGAAGCCATTTTTCACTTCTTTTTTTTTTTTTTTTTTTTTTTTTTAAAGAAGTTTTAACGTTCGTTTTTCTGTTTTCTTTTTCCATCACATTCGCGTTTTCTTTTTTGTTTTTCCCATTTTTACATTTAACATCGTTTGTTTGCCTTACGTTAGTTTTCTGGGGTGTTTTTTACGATTTTTTTAAGTTTTAACATTTTAATATTTAATCATATTTACTTCACTTATTCTTATGTTTTGATTACCCCCCCTCCCCTGCCCGAGCAAACACACCTCTAAACACCCGGGCAACGCTGGGTACCCCCCGCTAGTTATATATAAAAATATTTTCATAAAATCAGCAGTAGATTCTCTACAGTGCAATGTAGACTACAATGTACTGTGAATTAAGTCACTGCGGAAAAGCATGTGAAGCTTCCTTCCAGTGCACCACAATGTATCCCCAACTAAATCAATTTGATTGAAAAATTGTCGATTTCACAGATTTTTATGACAATAAAAATATGTGAGTGTAAAACATTCATTGATCATCATTCAATCCTGGGCAACATCGGGTCTCCATACTAGTTTTTGGTTACGAGAAAACTAAGACATTAATATCATTTCAGGAAGGCAACAACAAACATTTTGTCGTTGGCATCTGTCAGTCTAGAAAACTATGGGCTTGCGCTTGTAGAAGTGGTTGAACACCATCTTCTGTGGCTGAATAAGCCTATTTTCAATCTACATTGTTGGTTGCAGACATCGCAGGTGTAAATCGGTGCGTTGTGGCAGTGGTCTGTTGAATTTTGTTGACTGGCCTTCCTGAAAAGTCTTTTGGTCTCCGCCTGTTCTGTGATGGACCTTTCACTAGTGGTCAGGTCTTTGGTTACCGTCATCTCGAGATGTTGCAGATATTAGCTTTGGGCTCCCAGCTGGTAGGGTCAATGTCTCATGCTGTCATGTCCTGTTTGCACACGTCGACATAGCGGAGGTGAGGACAACCAATTTTCCTTTTGTCAGTAATAAGTTCACCGTAGAGAATGTCTTTTGGGATTTGCCCATTGTCCATGCAGTGCACATGGCCTATTCAGCATAGGCATCTTTGGGGGAAGGAGGGTGAACAGAGAGGGGATACACAGCATTGTTTGTAACTTTGTCCATCCAAGTAATTTCAAGAATTCTCCGCAGACAACACATGTGAAATGTGTTCAGTTTCCATTTTTAGTGACAACAAACATTAAATAATGATTAACTGAAAAAAAAAAATGAGAACAAAAATGGGGAAGCAAATCTATTATATAAAAGGCCAAATGTGTGTTAGTATGTATGTGTGTTTGTGTGTGTTTATATGTCTGCCAAAAACTTGTGACACACGCAACAAACACTGACAAAATTATTATCGTTAGAAAGATTGATCTCTCGGATGACAAATATCCAAAAATTGGTCAAAAATATTAATTCTTTGACCGTCAATTGGGCCATTTTTTTAGAAGGAAGGATCAGTCTTTGCGTCAATATTTTTGCAAGTCATTCACGCCTAGCGATCCCAACGTACGTTTAAAAGATGTTATTTTGGAGGTTCGTGACGTCATAAGTGCACCGTGGGCGAGACGGCTAACGTGTTTACTTTTTTCACCTCTTTTTCCTCTTTCGCGTTACAAGTTCGAGCCTTGCTACTATGACTAATTTTTTTTTTTTGTGCTCACACGGGTACTCGCTGCTATTTTGATTGAAACAAAAGTTAATTTATTTTTTTTTTTTTTTTTTTTTTTAGAGCTGGGAGTTGGTTGCTTAATAGTCTTACTATACCAACTCTCAACACCCAGGCAATGCCGGATACCCATGCTAGTAATTAATAAAATGAATCTTCTCAAAGCCAACATACACGTATTCGGAAGTTTCATCGGATGTTCTGCTGGTCAATTATTTGATTAATTAGTTCTTGTCCAGAATTCCCCTCATATTAAAAAAAAACAACAAAAATAAAGAAAAATCTGCATGTATGTGCCCGTGATGAAATGAAAAAAAAAATCATATTCTAAAAATCACGTAAATTGATCAAGTAGTTTTATTTTTATGAAGAAAATCATGTTTAAGCGATCAATGGTGTAACGTAAAACACGTTACACACTCATGCTAACATGTAGACATTCTGGGACCCAACACGTTGTAGCAAAGTACGTCGTAAGGAACAGAAGACAAGTAATAACTCGACTCACTATTTTTCTTTGTAACAACAACATTTATTTCTGGGTACTTTCCCGAATCAAACGGGACCGTGCTCCTTCTTTTTGATATCTGTACTCTCGAACGTCATCGTCTGTCTGTGCAAACGTTCTACTTTATACCTACCGTGACGTCACTTTGCACACGACTCTGCATTTGCATTGGCAGGTCCACGCTCTGTTACAAATTATTGTATTTGTTTTGAGCCGACCCTTCATCTTTTCAGTACTCGTTAAAATAAAGTCGAAATTAGTGAAATGTGTCCTAATTTAGAAACAAGCAATAACTTGACTCAATTTTTTCTGTTGAAACAACATTTATAACTTTTTTTCCTTTTTTTCCTTTGTGGTGACATCACTCTGCATACAGTTCAGCATTTACTGTGAGTCCTGGATATCACCTTAAACTATATCTGATGGTGAGCCCCCAGTTGTGGTCTTTGGGGAGTGTGGAGCCACCCCTTAAGTGCCATTGCTCCCAGGTCCGCTCTGATCCGGACTGGTAATACCTGTTAGGGTCCCAACTATGGGTTAAATAGAAACCGACTTAAAAAAAAAAAAAAAATTCTATTAAAACATTTTTCTTTAAAAACACTGGATTTGGCATTAAATAACCTGAAAAGGTTTATATGCCGTAAAACAAAAACAACCAACCAACCCTTGCTGTGACATCACTCTATACACGGTTCAACATTTGCATGAAGCCGCCATACGCACATACGCATGCTGTTACAATGGGAATTTGTTGGTATTACAATATAAATCTTGCAAGTTTGGATTATTGAGTTATCTCCCTTTGTTTTTTTATTTTGTTTAGATTGTTTTCAAAATGGCGGACAAGACAGGCGCTCTTCTATTACTAATAAAATCTGATTTTCTTATTTAAAAATAAAACTACTTGATCAATTTACATGATTTTGGGAATATGATATTTTTGTTTCATCATACAGATTTTTCTTTATTCTTTTTTTTTTTTTTAAATATAGGGTGAATTCTAGACAAGCACCTAAAATGTTTCTGTGCTTCAATAACTTTTTTTTTTTTTTTGTCTTTCAGTATTGACAACAGCTTAATAAGCAACATCCAGAAGTTGTTTTCCGAGAAAATCGAAATCTTCAGCGCTGTGGAATTCTCGAAAGTTTCTGTCCTCACCGGAATCATCAAGATTAGCCTCAAGGTAAAAAGAAAGACGACAAATCCGTCCTGGAGATTCGTTCATTCAATTGCTTAACGATGAAAATGCTATTACTTATTTAAGTGTGATCGACTGGATTACCGACATTTCAAACTAAAGTGTGACAGACCAACGAAAATGTCATTTCAGTTTTTAACGTGACAGACCAACCAACAAAAACGAGAACCGAAGGCGTGCCTAAAAATTCTGTTTCGAAAGTGATAGAGTTTTGTTCTTATTGATGAATCACCATTTATCGAGGCCAAGAGCCACTCGAGAATAAGGGTTAATAACACATGAGGATGATTTCTGACAAGTGTTTAGTAACATAAGATTTGAAGAGGACCAGGTTGCACACCTCAGGGAAATAATCTGTCTCATCAATGTGCATGTTTGTTTGATGTTCATTAAAGCAAGTGTGACAGGCAAAATTGTACTCTGATCTTGCCTTAAAGTAAAATGGTTGATTGTAATTGAGGGCGACCCAAAGACTCCCTTTTGATTGTCTATTATGACAAGATATAGGGGAAAGCGCAATTCTTTCCCAGGATTACTCCACTTACACTTGATCTTCAACTTACAATACTGAGTATTTAAGCAGGGATGTATAAAATCTCAATTTTAATTTTGGTATGACTTGACCGAGGACTGAACGCCAGTCTCTCGGCCTATTAGCAAATACTTTAACCATTATGCCAAATAGGAAAGGCTATCTTGCCTTATCTTATTTTACTCTGCCTTATCATACCTGCCTCACCCTACCTTATCTTACTTGCCTTACCCGGCCTTATCTTACTTATCTTTCCTTATTCTGCCTTATCTTACCTTATCTAACTTATCTTGTCTTTTTTTTTTTTATTTTTTTTTTTTTATTCATGTTCACCCCTTACAAAGCATATCGCCACTTGGACGTAAGGGGGCTAATATTTGAGGTCATGTCTAGGAAAGATTGACAAGATATTTGTTTATGTTACATTTAAACTTCTGCTTATCAGTACAGCCAGGGAAGCAGGCAGCAGGAAGGAAATTCCAAAGTCTAGCTGTCCGAAGGAAGAAACTATTAGAATAGAAAGCTTTCTGGCATTTAGGGACAACAACAGTGAAGGGATGAGATCTTATTGCTAAGCGGGTTTGTCAGGCATACGTATGTCAAGGGGGAGTACAAGTGAAACGAGTTCATCAGAACACATTCCATTAAAATATTTGTAAAACAGGCACAGTGATGCAACATTGCGGTGATGGGACAGGGGCTGGAGCTTAGTTGATAAAGTGGAACCGATTAGATTGACAACTCTTTTTGGACCTATCTAAGAGGGAGAGACTAGTGGTAGATACACCAGCCCAGATGTGGCAACAATACTCCATGCATGGGCGAATAGTGGCCTTGTAGCGGTACAGGACACTCTGTGAGTAATCTTCTAGCTCGATAGAGGGAACCCACCTTCTTTGCAGCAGCCTTTGCAATGTCCTCAATCTTACTTATCTTGTCTTATGCTTTATTTGACTTATCCTGTCCTATCTTGCCTTATTTTGCTATCAACTTGAAATTTGTCATTTCTTTTCCTTGAAATGTTTCTTATTTTCGTCATTTGCAGACTTTTCTGGAATGTGTTCGCCTGCGGACTTTCGGCCGTTATGGTCTACAGCAGATTCAGGTGGACACACACTACCTACAACTTTATCTATGGAGATTTGTGTCCGATGAGAAGTGAGTACTCAAAAACCTTAACACAATTAATCTGTGTGCGTATGCATTACGGCTGAAAACCAGTTTTATAAAAATGCTTAAAACTGGTTCTCATATGCTGATTATTAAAACCGAAACTAATTGGTTTCCTTTGTTGTGCCGGGTCAAAGCCACCTGTCCATCCAGTCAATGTTGCATTGAAGACTCCTCACATCAAGCAAAACCAGTTTATAAACAAATAATATATATTAATTTATTTTTTAGCTTACAAATAGTATTTGTTTGTTTAGCTGAATGGCAGACTTGCAGCATTGAATCTTTGCTTAACCAGATTGAGACATACAAATCCTATTATAGAGTTTGTTAGCTGAGAACTCTAAACGACCAAATCTGCCCGGAGAGGCACACTCTAAACGACCAACTGGCCGCTCTCCAATGTTTAACTTAAACTCCCATTCTTGCTCCTCTTTCTCTGAGGTCTTTTCGTGCCTGACAACTTTGGACTTTGGGTACAGCACAGTCATATTAACACAACGGTTCTTGCCAGATCACGTTGAGCCTGGCCAGTACCAAACGGGGTGACCATTTGGGAAGGCTAGGCGCTGTATGTACCTTTTGGGAAGATTGGGCATGGGATCAAATTTCAATGAAGCACTTACTTTTTCCAACAAAGAATATCTCTTGGGTGATCTGACTCTGGTGAAAGATATTTTCAGCTCTCTGCGTCCCCCCCCCACCTCTTCTATTGACCAAGAATTGAACAACTGCACAATCCGCCACTCACATGCATTAGCAAAACATGCTGCACCAAACATGTTTACAGTAGTAAATTTAATGCGAAGTAAAAGGCTTCCTTCAGTCTTGACAGACTATGGATACCCACTGTAAGGGTGAAATTTTTTTGTGGCCAGAGTTGCGCAGTCTCTAACCACACCTCTCCTGAGTCGGCATTGTTGAATACAAGTGGCAAGTGTATGTTCAGGACGACTGGAAACAATGCTGAGATAAGTGGAAAGCACATATAGCGCCTAGAATTCCTAAATGGTCACCCATCTGGTACTAGCAGGCTCAACGTTGCTTAACTTCAGTGATCTGATGAGAATTGCTGTGTGAACGTGATTATGCCGTACAAATGTAAAATACTATATAAACATTTCTACAAACCAAACAACCCTGCAGCACACACAAACTACAAACTGTGAAATCCTAGACTTGAGTTTCGCTCTCCTTTGGGCACATCAGTAGTACACATATCCGAACTCTGGATTCAGAATGTTTCCTATTGATGAGTCTAAAGGGTGGGGGGTAGGGTGAGGGGGGGGGGGTGAAACTTAAGTCTCTGGTTTCTGCTCATTGGCTTCTACTAGTTTATTCTGGCAGTTCGGGGTGTTTATCAATCTGCAACAGATTTTTGATGACGTGTTCGGATATAAAATTAATTTTATTTCTTTTGTTTTGTCTGTTTTGACTTTTCGTGCTTCTTGCATTCCAGCCTCGTGCAAGTGTTGTTGGATGAAATCGTGTGCAGTACGGCTCATCGATGCCTTGACCCCAGCATGATGGAACCAAGCGTAAGTAACTTACCGATTCCCGCCAAAAACATCTCACCCATGGAATTGTTAATAACATTCTTATTTATAACTAGTGGGGGGGGGGGGGCACGCAGCTTTGCAAAGTTTTAAAATAAGCTTAAATACAATATTTTAATTCATACAGGGTTCATATTTATTATTATAGAGCCAATTCTCTATTGATTATTATATTGTACCTAATATATAGTAGTGATTTCAAAAGTTTAAAATAAAAAATTAGTCGGGTGCCATCAGCTAGAATCAAAATCCAAACTTTTAGTGCTCCAGTCGCGTTCCCTACCAATGTAACTATCGAGAGAAAAGTAAGAAATATTTAATATTAAACGACTTGAATAAATGTATTATTACATAAGCGTAGAAAGAAGTAAAAATATGTCAGCAAGTTGAAATGAACTTCAACTAACCCATATATGTCTGGATGCATTATTCATCCATCCAAACAAAGATTTGGCTTCTTATAAACCATCCTTGGTGTATGATTACTATTTCCTGTTAATTTCACTGTTATGTGACCAGTAGTTTAAGTGTTTATGGGTTAAATATTATCCTTTGTGTATAATTACTCAATGCCTCCATTCAGTCTCAAATTACAAAGTATACCCCTTGTAGGGGCAGCTGCTCGTGTAATTGTGAGGCAAGGGTTGTGCAATTGAGTTCAGTGGCAAGAAGTTCAGAACGACCGGAAACAATGCCGAGATAAGCGGAGATCACATACAGCACCTGGAAGTCCAAAATAGTCACCCATCTGGTATTGGCCAGGCTTATCGTTGCTTAGCTTTTGTGATCTGACGGGAACCAGTGTGTCAAACGTGATTATGCCATTTCGTATGATTACTATTTCCTGTTAATTTCAGTGTTATGGGACAAGTAGTTTAAGAGTTTGTTTGTTAAATATTTACATACAGATAGACACATACACACACATAGCTACTGTTTTATTTATATAGAAAGATAAATCATTTTTGTTTTTTTTTGGGGAGGGGGTACGTAGGCATCATCACTTATCAAGGCCCAGAGGCCACTCGAGGATAAAGGTAATGCAACTGCATTTCTTACAAGAATTCTGATTGTAGAGATTCTGTAACTGTGAAGAATAATTTCTATAAATCAAGAAACAGTAAGGATCTACCCGGCGCCTTCAATACGTTACCAGAGCTTTTTTGTATGTGCACTTTTATTACGAGTACACACATGAGACTATGATTTCAGATTCAAATGAACAGCTACAGCAGGAATTGGAATACACCCTACTAAAGCCTGATTGTCACAGCTGGTGAATTTCAAAAATGCAATCTGGATGTAAGGAGACACTTCAGAAGAATGATATGCAATAAAATTCGGTTTTAAACTTGGAAAAAAAAATGCCACACAAACGTATGGAATGCTTCAGAATTCATTTGGACCATTTTGCATGAATCGAGCATTAGTTTTGAGTGGCATAAGAGATTTAACGAAGACAGGGAGTCTGTGATGGATAATTACAAGGGTGGGAGGAGTAAGGAAGTCAGAACACCAGAATTGATTGACCAAACAAAGAATTTCATGGATAAGTTCCTTTGTGTGTCTATAGAGACAATAAGTGCACAGTTTGATGTCAGTGTGGGAACTGTACACACAATTATTCACGAGGGACTGAAGATGCGGAAGATTTGCAAGAAGTTTATCCCAAGAGTACTCCATCTTTGTCACAGACTATTTGACCAAGATGGGCATCAAGACAGTTCCTCTTCCTCCCTATAGTCCAGATCTTGTTTCCTTTTGGTTATTCCCCAAATTCAAGGAAAACCTTAGAGGCTGTCGTTATGAGAAAATTGAGGAGATGAAAAAAGCTGTGATGAGGGTTATTGACACATTCACACAAGAGGACTTCCATGGGGCTTTCCAGAAGTTGTTGGAACAGTACATTGCAGCCAGAGGAGATTACTTCGAAAGAGACTATCAATAAAACTGCCCATACGAAAAAAAAGTCTGCAAACTTATTGAAAGCACCTCATATCTCTTAGGTGACCAGATATCTTCAATTCTCCGTGCCGCCTTCTTTTTTCCTTTCGCTGAGCATTTATCATCTGCGTCTGCTATTCATATGCACCAGCAAAACATGTATCCTAACACATGTTTACACTATCTGTTTTATTAAATGTAAAGCAATAGTTGAATTAAAAAACAATAACAAAATAATTCATTGACTTCTTTCTCTTCCAATCCCCTGAACTCTCCTCACCCTTGGCTGGATTTTGGCCTTTGTCAGTAGTCATCATTCGACCACCCAGAAGCTGGCTACTGGAGATTATGACTAGGCAGTTTTTGTTAAAAAGGTTTTATCTAGTGCCCATCTAGAAACATTACTTAAATAGGTCAGTCTCGGCATCATTCCTTATTCAATGAGGTACTTTTTTTATTTCGATCCAAAATAAAATGCCTCTTGTTTTTTTTTAATTCAAATGGGAATAATTATTTTGAGATACGATTTTTTTCAAGATACATCAGTGGTCATGGAATGAATGAAATTCATATCTCAAGGTATTACTGCGTATTTGCACATGCATAGAAGTAACATGCTTAGTCAACTTACGGCTGCCATGTTCGAATTTGTAGACCAAAAATTGACCGAGTATTTTGGTAGAGACCGTTCTACATATAGAAAGACTATATCACTTTTATATATATATATATATATATATATATATATATATATATATATATATATATACTAGCAGGCAACTTGGCATTGCCCGGTTGTAAACTATGCTTAAACATGATATCTTAATTTATGCAGATTTCATATTTATTACTATTATTATTATTATTATTATTATTATTATTATAGAGCAAATACTCTATTGATCATTATATTATACCCAATATATAATAATGATCTATAAAGTTAAAAAATATATTTATAACTTGTGTGCCATTAACTAGAATCGAACCCAAAATATATAGCTCTACAGCCTTATTTGCTACCATCTATATTATGTCCTAACGCATACGTAGCAGAGAAGAAATCTATCTGCGAGAGCTAAGCTAATTTACATATTGACTTACGCAAAGAGCATAAAACTGGGTGATGTCAAAAAGGCAAACGATACATGCTATCTGAGTATTCACCGCGACGAACAGACCTCGCTAAGCATATAAAAACTAAAAAAATAATGTAAAAGGTATAAATGTATATTTGCACATGCGTAGAAGAGCACTTTAAGTTGACTTACATCTGCCAAGTTTAAATCTTCTTTCAATTTTGACCTCTTAGCAGCTATTATTTTAATTATTGTAATGTAGGCTTAACAATTTACTCATAATGGACCATGATACCTATTACATAAACCACGAGGTTAATGTCCGTGGGGGAAAATATGGAGACCTAATGCGAGATTACAGACTATCTAATTACATTTTGAAAATACCGACAACCTTTTTTTATATTTTCTTTTTTGTACAATATATTCTTTGTACCTTAAACCTTGTTCACATCGTCTTTAATGACCTTTTTCGAGGGCCACGACAAGTGACAACAATATTTCGAAAACTGGGAGTCCAAATCCTCTATATTTTAAGTTTCAAGTATGTAGACCAAAAATTTACATAGGAGTTGGGTAGAGGCCGTTCCTCAGACAGACAGACAGACAGACAGACAAGGTCACTTTTATGTATAGACCAGCATGGATACTCAGCATTGCCCAGGTCCACATGAAGTTCCATTTGGATACATTTGCTATACTAAGGATATTGAACACTTTTTCATTATTATATGTCAACTCCATCGTGGGCAACGTTGATACCCCCTCCCGCAACAATTTAAAAAATAAAAGATACAGTAATTCTACTTAAAAATGGATAAAAACACGAAAATGTAAAAAGAAATATGTGACAACCTCGCCACCAGAAATTTTGTCAAAAGGGATATGAAGAGAAGAAGCAAGTCTCCGGATATTGAGCACTTTTTGTTGCTTGTGCAATAGAACCCCTCTCCCCTTCCCCCCCAAATAAACGAAAACATCTTTTCTTTCAATCGAAATAGCAAGAAGTGCCTGTGCGACCGAAAAAAAAAATATGAGCCACGGTGGCCGGACTCAAACGTAAAAGAGGGGAAGAAGACAAAAACTTACAGACAAATGTTTTTGTCCACACGATCATTAGTGCTTATGACGTCATGAAATAAGCATTTAAACATAGTTTTAGTTTAATATGTGTGCGTGACTTGCGAAAAGAGCTACACAAAAAACAGACCCTCCTTTTTAAAAAAATGGTCCAGCTGACCACCACAGAATTAATCTTTTATCTAATTTTCACATATTATGTGTCTGGGGCATTGCCCTTTCAGATGGTATCAGTTTTGACCAGCTCGGATGTAGCTGATAAAAGTTTTTAGCAGACATACAGACAAACACACAGACAAACACACACATAAAAACACACAGACACATACAAATACATGCTCAAATATACAGACACACACACACGAAAACACACACAGACACACACACAAGCACACATACAAAAACACACACACACAAGCACACACACAAACACACACTTTTTCATTATTATATGTCCACTCCATCGTGGGCAACGTTGATATCCCCTCCCGCAACAATTTAAAAAATAAAAGATACAGTAATTCTACTTAAAAACGGATAAAAACACGAAAATGTAAAAAGAAATATGTGACAACCTCCCATACACACATACACACATAAAAAAATCCCTGGAAGACCAAGCTGTAATGAAATACAAATAGTAGCCATAAAGGGAACAGTATCTATTCTTAAAAGAGCCCTCGGATATAAATTTAAATCATAACGGAATCAAGTGTTAGCTTCAGGAAGGAGCCTCTTGATCTCTTAAAACTTACTGGAGTTAAATAAACACACAGACACACACAGACACCCACACACACAGACACCCACACACACACACAAACACACACAAACACATATAAGAAGATGAATAGATTTGTTTGTTTTTTATAATTTTTAAATTATGAGATTATTTTTTTTTCTTCTTTTTCAGGTAATTGAGTTGATCTGCGAACGTGGATGATGAAGTTGAACAAGGTGATTTTAGGATAATATTTTTGGGACCAAAACTCTTACCAATTCCGTGTCCTTACTTTTGTCTCTGTGCATAGGAACTTTCTAAACGAAGTGTGCAAATTCCTTACAACCAACGGAACTACAGGAAATTATCTAATGAGATGGAAAATCATTGAATTTTAAAAGATGGGCAACAGTGTTGTCTTTTTGTGCATTGATAAAATATTTCCAATAAATAATATAGATTTTTTTCTCTTTTGTCAAAATGGAATAATAAAATAAATGTAGAAACCGAGAAATTAGTTTGTCTTGTTTGTGGATTTCATTTTCAGATGTAAAAGTATTAACAAGGTAAGTGGTAAACAGGATGTATT
>NC_136523.1:46508473-46545973 GCF_053919585.1 Euprymna scolopes | reverse complement strand
AAAAATTCTGAGGCGATTAGCCATGAACAAATTCCTTCTCAAAGGGAGGGTGGACCTCCTAAAACTGCACAGAATCAGCATTATTACACCGCAATCAAAAGGGACCAGGTCTTTACAGGAATGGCATAGACTGTTCATTGATCGCGTTTGAATTATAGAGTTATCTCCCTTGAGATTATTTTCAAAATGGTGATGCCACCACAGATATGTATAATTATAAAATCTGATTTTCTTAGTTAAAATCAGACTATTTCCTCAATTTATGTGGGTTTTTTTTTTGTTTTTGTTTTTTTTTTTTACCATATTTTCGGTCCGTCATGGTTATGTACATCTCACAATTTATTTTATTTTATTTTTTTAATTTAGAGGGAATTCGGCACACGGGCGTAATTTTCACAGAAAAAAAAAGTACAATTACAAGGGAGGTAATTCACAAGAAATAGAGACAGAATTACCTCCCTTTGTTTCTATGAGAAATAAAAAATAAAACTAACAAAACTGGTGATTGCCAAAGTGAATACAGTAAATCATTTAGGCAATGTTGACATGAAGACGTGTTATGTTGACACATTGTGTCAATGGCCACTAATTTAGCACGTGACTCGTGTTTCTGTAAAACCTGGATTCTTGTACTACACGAAACGGAAACGAAATATATATATATATATATATATATATATATATATATATATATATATATATATATATATATATATATATATATATATTGTAATGATTTCATTATGATGTGCGATGGGATTTTTGGTGCTTGTGTGATTGGATCGATCGATATTTTTTAAGCCAAAACAACAGTAATTACTTAATTGTCATGTCGAAAATAGTAATATATTAAAAACATTACGGAAATTCATTGAGCATGTGCAGTCACTCACACGCACACGCACTTATGCACGCGCGCAAATAAACGAACCATTATTCATTTCAATTTTCCCCGCGCATTTTGCAAAAAAGTATGTTTTGTCAGCAACTGCACAATTTCAAATACGCCTGCACACTTTTCTCAAACAACAAAAGTAAAATGAACATATTTTTGGCGGACGTAGTTGAAAGCACCATCACGTGACACAAGTAACCAATGAGAAAATTAAGACGATTATTTTTTTAACGCTTTTCCAAAAACCAAAATGTCAGCAGTAGCAATCGTGTTCTGGAGCCGCCCAAAATGTATAAAACAGTCGTCTACTGAGAGATTTCAGCTTTTTTCCTCTCGGCTCGCTTCAACGACACAACGAGAACATGCCTTTCGTGTTCACAACATTGTCACTGCCAATACCACCAACACCGCCATACACACGCCACGCGGACACTCCAAAATCACTTATGCACACATGCATTCATTCCGCACATCTTCTAAATTAATAACAAATCACTTTCTTCTCAAATTACTTTCCTCATGGGACTTTTTAAGTAAGGCGAACTTCGCCAGATTAACACAAACTTTAAATTAATCTTATTATTTTCAAAGCTCATTAATTCCACGAAGGACTTTCACCTAACATTTTAATCATAATGACTTCGAAAAAAATTTGGACCTTTGTTTATTCACCTTATTGTTTTGTTTTTTTTTTTAAATAAATGCGATGCATTTACACCAGAAAAAGGTGTCGTTTTGTTTCATTCCTTTTTTTTTATTATCTTGTTTGGGGCGAGGAAATTTAATTTTACTTAAACTTCTGAAACCCTACAAGCAGAAAAGTATTCATAGTTAAAAGTAATTTTTACGGAAAATTGTGGGAGAAATTGCATTTTCCCTAGATTTAAACTTCTTGAAGATTGCGAATACAGGAGACATATTTATCTTCTATTTCGCCAAAGTATGGCTGATAATTTGTTTTAGCTGATAGCTATAGACTTTTTCTAATACTAAAAATACAAAAGCAGTTGTTCCACTCAGTGGATTTTTGCAAATTTTTAATCTATTAATATTTTCGACACGAAAATTTAATTAAGTACTGTTGTTTTAGCTTAAAACTACATATTAAAAAATCAATCTGTCGATTCCATCGTAACAAGAACCAAACTCTTATAAAGAAAAAAGCGCCTTGACACATAGACGTAGATAGATTGTTATTTTAATATTATCAATACCTCATCACAACTACATTTACAAAAGAATCATTAAAAAAACTTATCGCAGCTATATTTACAATAAAATCATTAAAAAAAGACTCATCACAGCTATATTTACAATAAAATCATTTTTAAAAAACTCATCGCAGCTATATTTACAATAAAGTCATTTAAAAAAAAAACTCATCACAGCTATATTTACAATAAAATCATTAAAACAAAAACTCATCGCAGCTATATTTACAATAAAATCATTAAAAAAACTCATCACAGCTATATTTACAATAAAATCATTAAAAAAAACTCATCACAGCTATATTTACAATAAGATCATTAAAAAACTCATCACAGCTATATTTAAAATAAAATCATTAAAAAACTCATCACTGCTATATTTACAATAAAATCATTTAAAAAATCATCACAGCTATATTTACAAAAAAAACTTATCACAGCTATATTTACAAAAAAAACTTATCACAGCTATATTTACAAAAAAAACTTATCACAGCTATATTTACAATAAAATCATTTAAAACTCATCACAGCTATATTTACAATAAAATTATTAAAAAAACTCATCACAGCTATATTTACAATAAAGTCATTTTAAAAAAACTCATCACAGCTATATTTACAATAAAGTAATTAAAAAACTCATCACAGCTATATTTACAATAAAATCATTAAAAAAATCATCACAGCTATATTTACAATAAAATCATTAAAAAAATCATCACACCTATATTTACAATAAAATCATTAAAAAAACCCATCACAGCTATATTTACAATAAGATCATTAAAAAACTCATCACAGCTATATTTAAAATAAAATCATTAAAAAATCATCACAGCTATATTTACAATAAAAACATTTAAAAAATCATCACAGCTATATTTACAAAAAAAACTTATCACAGCTATATTTACAATATAATCATTAAAAAACTCATCACAGCTATATTTACAATAAGATCATTAAAAAACTCATCACAGCTATATTTACAATAAAATCATTAAAAAACTCATCACTGCTATATTTACAATAAAATCATTTAAAAAATCATCACAGCTATATTTACAAAAAAAACTTATCACAGCTATATTTACAATAAAATCATTTAAAACTCATCACAGCTATATTTACAATAAAATCATTAAAAAAACTCATCACAGCTATATTTACAATAAAGTCATTTTAAAAAAACTCATCACAGCTATATTTACAATAAAGTAATTAAAAGACTCATCACAGCTATATTTACAATAAAATCATTAAAAGACTCATCACAGCTATATTTACAATAAAATCATTAAAAAATCATCACAGCTATATTTACAATAAAATCATTAAAAAACTCATCACAGCTATATTTACAATAAAATAATTAAAAAAACTCATCACACCTATATTTACAATAAAGTCATTTTAAAAAAACTCATCACAGCTATATTTACAATAAAGTAATTAAAAGACTCATCACAGCTATATTTACAATAAAATCATTAAAAAAATCATCACAGCTATATTTGCAATAAAATCATTAAAAAAACTCATCACAGCTATATTTACAATAAAATCATTAAAAAAACTCATCACAGCTATATTTACAATAAAATCATTAAAAAAACTCATCACACCTATATTTACAATAAAATCATTAAAAAAACTCATCACAGCTATATTTGCAATAAAATCATTAAAAAAACTCATCACAGCTATATTTACAATAAAATCATTAAAAAAATCATCACAGCTATATTTACAATAAAATCATTAAAAAAACTCATCACAGCTATATTTACAATAAAATCATTAAAAAAACTCATCACACCTATATTTACAATAAAATCATTAAAAAAATCATCACAGCTATATTTGCAATAAAATCATTAAAAAAACTCATCACAGCTATATTTACAATAAGATCATTAAAAAAATCATCACACCTATATTTACAATAAAATCATTAAAAAAAATCATCACAGCTATATTTGCAATAAAATCATTAAAAAAACTCATCACAGCTATATTTACAATAAGATCATTAAAAAACTCATCACAGCTATATTTAAAATAAAATCATTAAAAAATCATCACACCTATATTTGCAATAAAATCATTAAAAAAACTCATCACAGCTATATTTACAATAAGATCATTAAAAAACTCATCACATCTATATTTACAATAAAATCATTAAAAAAATCATCACACCTATATTTGCAATAAAATCATTAAAAAAACTCATCACAGCTATATTTACAATAAGATCATTAAAAAACTCATCACAGCTATATTTACAATAAAATCATTAAAAAATCATCACACCTATATTTGCAATAAAATCATTAAAAAAACTCATCACAGCTATATTTACAATAAGATCATTAAAAAACTCATCACAGCTATATTTACAATAAAATCATTAAAAAAATCATCACACCTATATTTGCAATAAAATCATTAAAAAAACTCATCACAGCTATATTTACAATAAGATCATTAAAAAACTCATCACAGCTATATTTAAAATAAAATCATTAAAAAATCATCACAGCTATATTTACAATAAAAACATTTAAAAAATCATCACAGCTATATTTACAAAAAAAACTTATCACAGCTATATTTACAATAAAATCATTTAAAACTCATCACAGCTATATTTACAATAAAGTCATTAAAAAAACTCATCACAGCTATATTTACAATAAAGTCATTTTAAAAAATCATCACAGCTATATTTACAATAAAATCATTAAAAAAATCATCACAGCTATATTTAAAATAAAATCATTAAAAAAAATCATCACAGCTATATTTACAATAAAATCATTCAAAAAATCATCGCAGCTATATTTACAATAAAGTCATTAAAAAAATCATCACATCTATATTTACAATAAAATCATTAAAAAAATCATCACAGCTATATTTACAATAAAATCATTAAAAAAATCATCACAGCTATATTTACAATAAAATCATTAAAAAAATCATCACAGCTATATTTACAATAAAGTCATTAAAAAAATCATCACAGCTATATTTACAATAAAATCATTAAAAAAAATCATCACAGCTATATTTGCAATAAAATCATTAAAAAAACTCATCACAGCTATATTTACAATAAGATCATTAAAAAACTCATCACAGCTATATTTAAAATAAAATCATTAAAAAAAAAAACTCATCACAGCTATATTTACAATAAAATCATTTAAAAAAAAAACTCATCACAGCTATATTTACAATAAAATCATTAAAAAAACTCATCACAGCTATATTTACATTGGAATTGTCTTCTGTTTTCCTGCTTTCCAGCTGTCTATTATATGGTTGTCTTCAAGTCCAACGTGAACAAGTTTCTGATGAACCGTTACACTTAAGTTAACAAATTTACCAAACTTCCATTACTATCGATTACTATATTGTCGTTTTGACTACTGTACACTCTTTAACCCTTATCCGTAAATAGCCTCTCGGCCTTGATAAGTGGGGACACCTATGTAAAAAAAAGAAGCTATATTTACAATAAAATCATTAAAAAAAACAAAAACAAAGGATAATCCACATTGAAGCAAAAAAACAGTTATGAAATGGAGATGTTATATTTCAAAAATGGCGTAATTTGATCAAGTAGTTTTTTTTTCATCAAGAAAATCAAATTTTATAACTAAACGAGACGTAGTGTTTTCCTCAGCCATGATTAAATCTGATGAAATAAAAAAGGGGAGAAAACTCAATTTGAAGTATCGAAGTAATGCAATTTAGTAGTAAAATCGTTAAAAATAGTAAATTTTGATTTTCTTAGTTTTAAATAAAATACTTTATTGATTTACGTGATTTTGGGAATATGACATCTTCGTTCTGTAATGAGTACTTATATCATACGAAGTTTTCTGTATTTTCTTTATATTGAATTGCTGCCATAAGTGCCAATTTGAATAAGCACAACACGTCTTGCAGTAATCTTTTCACGTCCATGTGTCATGTCGTGTTACAGTTTTTTAATAAAAAGCCCAATTCTTAATAAATGTAACAAATTTTGTGAAAGAAGTTGTGTTTGAAGGCTATATCAATGCGGTTCATAGTAAACACCGTGGACATGATAGCTGGAAATGTCTTCTCAATTATTAAATCATTTCTCTCTGATAGGTTCATAAGAGTAGTGGTTGATGGGCAGAAATCAGAAACTCACAGCATTAATACTGGAATCCCTTAGGGCCAACACTCTTCCTGATCTACATTAATGATCTCCCAAATCACATCCTAAGATCATTTGTAGACATTTATGCTGACGACACTACCATCTATGGCAACATTTAAAAGGCCATAAACAACCAAGTTCTCTCTGATTCTTTCTTCTCTGATTTTGATCATGTGGTGCAATGGGGAAAGAGGTGGCTGGTTAATTTTAATGCATCTAAAACCAAGCTACTATCTTTACATCATCAACATTCTGATCCCCATCTGGCATCAATTAAAATGAATGGCTCTCGTCTTTGGGAGGCACCATGTTTTGACAAGCTTCTAGGTCTGACCTTTACTGAGATGGAACACGTACATCCAACCTGTTGCCAAGGCTGCTGGAAAAATGGTGGGGTCGTTCTACCACTGCAGTAGATATCTCTGCAATTCTCTACCTGTATAAGAGCCAAGTACATCCAAGGATGGAGTACTGTTGCCACATCTGGGCAGGAACTCCTAGAAGCAGCTTATCCTGCCTTGAGTTAAAAATAGACTTCATAGCCTAGTGGAGGAGGCCCTTTTCTCTTCCCCGAAAACTCTTTCTCACAGAAGAGGTGTTGCGAGTCTGTCTATACGTTATCGTTATTTTCATGGAAAGTGCTCGTCTGAACTTCAATCTATGGTCCCCCCTGGCCTGACTTTCATGAAAAACACTTGTCTAGTTGAAACCACTATCGATAATTTCCCCCACTCTTTATCTGTGTCTAAACCTAAACATAGATCCATGAACAAAGCTTCTTTCTTAGAGCTGCACGCCTGTGGAACTCTGTTCCGTTTTCCTGCTTTCCAACTGAGTACAATATGGTTGTATTCAATTCCGACATTGTTCAAGTTCTTGATAAGCCATCCCCTTAAGTAATCCAATTTACCAAATTTTCACTACTAATGATTACTATGACATTTTCCAATTGACTATTGTACACTCATGAACCCTTATTCTCGAGTGGCCTTCGAGCCTTGATAAATGGTGACTCCTTTGTTAAAAAAAAAGGAAATTTTCGATAATTTTCAATTATATTATGTTTATTTACCATCATAACGTTTCGTACAATATGGCAGCTGCGTGGTATTGGTTTAGCAATTGCAAATTTACCACTTTTTATAATTAAAATATATTTTATTTCTGACTCCAAAATATCAGGGTTTTATACAAAATAAATAAATGGGATGCAACATTTTGTCGATGAGACAGCAGATGAAGCCTAGCTGATAGTATGGGAACTATTAGGTTGGTCACTCTCTTTTGAACCCTGTCTAAGAGGGAGAGACTAGTAGCAGATGTATCAGCTCAAATGTGGCAACAATACTCTATGCATGGACGAATGGTGGCCTTGTAAGGGTATATGATACTCTCAGGCGTAAGTTGCCTTCTAGCACGGTAGTGAGAGCCAATCTTCTTTGCAGCAGGTTTCAAATATATTTTATTCCTGAAATATTTGTGTTTTATACAAAATAAATAAATGCTTATAATGTTTTTTATGATAAGTAGTCGTTATTTCTTTTCAATCTTTTTGTGTGCGTATGTGTGTTAAAATGACAAATGTCAATTTCATATTGTTCGTGCACTTTGGAACGTTGATGTTGTTGAAAGAAATACAGGATTTTTTTTTTTTTCTTCTTTGGTGTAACGGTACTGATTTCTCTGGTGTAACTTGGCGTTTCTCTTTGGTGTAACAACGGTACTCATTTCTCTGGTGTAACTTGGCGTTTCTCTTTGGTGTAACAACGGTACTGATTTCTCTGGTGTAACTTGGCGTTTCTTTGGTGTAACGGTACTGATTTCTAGAGAAATCAGTACCGTTACTATGTTGCTATGTTATATGACTTTAACTATTCCGTTTACTTAGTTCTACCAATCTGTGTATTTCAGATCTTCATCATTTATGATATCATCCTGTTTTCCCGAATTCCTTTCTTTTAAAGTTTCATGATTTTTGTAATGGCGAGCTAGGGTGAATAAGAATGAAGTGTGGTCGAGGGTGTTGAACCGAAGTTCAGTGCAAAAAACCACAGTTTGTTCGTTGTTATCCTTTTCTCGCTAACTGTCGTGTTTCGTTTTTGCCGTCTTTTATTTATTTATTTCTTTTGGTACTGGTCATTTGATTGGAAGACTCTGTCTCCTTTTTCCGGGTATGTCCCTTGGATCTTGTATCTTAAAGCTTAGTTAGCTCTGATTGGTCTCTCCATTGATTACTCATTAGAAAAGTAAAAAAAAAGGAACAGAAGGAAAAAGAAAGAAAAAAATTAAATGTTGTTGCTTTTTTAAAAAAAAAACTTTAAAAAAGCAATTGGGACGAGATTTTGTAGTCAATAAATGGAATTTTCAGATAAAAAAACAATGGTTTCAACTGAGTTTTTTTAGTCAATTCTAATAAATTACAATGTTAGCTTCCAAATTATGCAGTCGAAATTACTTGAATATTACTGAATTATTAAAAAAAAAAACTTTATTCGTGTTAGCAGGTGAAAAATTTTCCGCCATCTTGTTTTAAACCAAAACGGAAAATTACCTCCTTTTTGAATTCACACATGTTTTACGATCGTTTTCATCAAATTCTATTTTTTTTTCTTTAATAAATAATTTTCTACCTTATCGATTTTCATAATTTTTGGATATAATCATCTTAAAAATACGAGGAATACGTAGATACCATTGTTCTCATGTGAAATTAAGTATTACGATTTCCGAAATTTCGTCCCAGTAGTATAGAAGTGCTAAAACATTTTATTTATTTCCGTCAGAATCATCGTCATTGTCATTCTTACTGTTATATTATTATTATGATTTTGGTTTCACTACAGGTGTTAATGTCCCTAATTTTCAAGAGTAGAATCTCTTCTTCAATGGAGAAAAGAAAAAAGAAATATGCACCGACCGTAACATATGGCCAAAACAAATCTTCAGCAGACATTTTCATACCAATCACCATATCAACGCCCAGGTATATTAGAACGCGCAGGATTGCAACGTTGTAATTTGCCCATCTGCATACATGCGATAAAGGAACTATATTGTGTTCCACGTGCAGTGATACAACAAACAGGTTAGGATATTCCAGAACATCCGTGTATAAGGTTTCATCCATGAAAATCAAATCAGTCAAGGATGCAGTTCTACAAGTAAACATCACCGCTTCCCGTCCTCAACACATATACCAAACTCTGTCTATTCAGACATGAAAGAGCTTCGCCGAGAATGCCGTGAAATATGGACCCTACTTCTCAACATGGAAAGTTACCATATAGAACGAGAATTAATTCTTCTTAAAAAAATTTTATTTCAAACTGTTTTCTCATGTGATGAACACACATACATATGCGCATGACACTTACATTCGTTTAATAATTTTCTTTTCCTCTCAAAAAAATAACCATTAGTGTCCCTCTTTCATAAAAATCACTAATCTTAAACTTCATGCCCTTTTTTATGAGATACTAATTTAGCAAAGACTGTCTAATGAACACTCGTTGCAAAAAAAAAAACCTTAACGATTTGAATTAAGGTTTCTTAAACATGTAAATAAATGTTATTTCATTTCAATACAGCGATTTGTCAAGTGTCGTTGTTTTTCTGAAGTAATTCACAATTTTTTAAAATTTTATATGTGCGAAGATGTGCTTTGATGAAAGCCTTTTGCAAATCGGAGATTATGTTAAATTTACTTTTAACGATCCGGTGGATACGGATACTCTACTACTTCGACTTCTAGAGATTTCTGCACCTGTAACCTCGGTCTTAAAAGTACTGGATCACGATTATGAATTGGTGAACACTGACTCACACCCTTAACCTATAAACCTATAAAGATATACAATTTTTTTTTCTTTTTTACGACTTATTGTCACTACTATAAAACAAATTAAAAACATTACAAAAGTAAATATAGCTGTGGCAAGTTATTGATAACATTAAAAAAAAAAAATTATCAACATCTATTATGCAGGAAATTTATTGCTATGTGCAATGACGGTTAACTGTGGATCATAGTTACCAAGGTACAAAAAATGCAACAATAAAAACAAGAAAGAAGCAAGAAACGACCGTCAAGAAGACAAAATAATTTATTGGGGAAAAAAGAGGTAAAAACAATAAGATATAAAATGTTCACTTGCGACTGCAACTGCTAAATTAGTCCCTTTAGCAAGGTCCAACTGACCTTAAGCGACTGTAAAAAAAAAAAAAATTAGAGAGAGTGCTGAATAGAAAATGGAAAAAAGGGAGATAAATAGAAAGAAGACACTTACTGAAGCACTTTTTACAATGGACGACATTTTATCTTTTTACATGTGGATCGAAATAAGTCAACAGAAGTTATTTCCCCTTAACTGACGTCAATATCTCTTTTTTTTGCCTAAGGATAAATAAATCCATGATAGTCCTTTGCAGATGACAACAATAAAACTATAAATGTTAAATTAAAGTTCTTTTGGTAATTCTCTTAGTTTCTCTCGTCTCTACGGCAGCTGAGTCTCCACCACCTCACTTGGCAGATTTTTCTTTCTTTATCGTGCACACTTTCCATTTGTAATCTGGCTAAACTTAACCACGCAGCATTTCGACCTCGTGTTAGGCCATTAAAACAACTTCTTCATTCCTAGAAGAAATATTTTGTCTTTCACCTTCCAATGCACGAATGTTACTAATTTTTATGCCTTTATTGACATGCCATTCTTCTTCGACTTGTTTATAGTCGAGTCGCGACATCTGGATAAATCATAACCTTTGCTTGGTTAGCTGCTTACCTCCAAACTTTCTTGATTCCCAACTGTTTTAACGTCCAGTTAAGACTATTTCCAATTTTTACGTCTTGTTTTGACAGAGACAAAATTCACACATCCTGCATCAGTGGATGGTGAATCTCCAACTGATGAATATTGCAAATCTTCAAAAAACAAGAAGGAACTCCCCAAACCAATCAGCGAATATAATTCAGTCACGTGATACAACAGTCATCATCATCATCATCACATCAGAAATAAATAGAAAGAGTTAGAAAGAAGAAGAAGTGGAAAAAGAGAGGAAGAAAGATTAAACAAGAATAAAATTCCAACATTATGTATCAAGGCACGTTTGCAGTTTTCGCTGCTTGTTAAGATATAGCCGAAAAATCGATGTTTTAATATATCGTTTAAATCAAACAATATTATTTACTTAATTGCCATGTCGAGAATAGTAATATATCCAAAAATTACGAAAATTCATCCTTTACAACTAGTATTGTGTTTTAGTAAAAATAAGTACTATCGCTATAGGCAACAAATATTTCAGCCATGACACAAGTAATCTAAAATATTCGTTTCAGAGTTATGCCCCCTGAGTATAGCCTCCTACTGCCTACTTTATAACGTCTAAAAAAATTCGCTTTTACCCAATTTTCCCTAAAAATTACCTTTAACTAGAAATAACTTTCTACTCGATGATTTTTCATAATTTTTGGATATATTACTATTTTCGGCATTGATATATTACTATTTTCGGCATTGATATATTACTATTTTCGCCATTGATATATTACTATTTTCGCCATTGATATATTACTATTTTCGGCATTGTTTTTGCTTTAAAACGACATAGTTGTAGAATTTGATCTGTCGACTGTATCTAAACAAGAACACCATTTTCTTTAATAAACTATTTCGTCGCACTTGATAACAATGAAACTATAAAAAAAAACTTTTTTTTTTTATAGTTTCAGTTTCGTGTAGTACAAGAATCCGAGTTTTACATAAATACGAGTCACGTGACAAATTGTTGGCCATTTGGCACAATATGTCGGCATGTGTCAGCATTACTTAAATGATTTATTGTGTTTGCTGTTCACTTTGGCAGTCACCATTTTTGTTTTCTAACAGAAACGTTGCTTTTGCTCTCTCTCTCTCTCTCTCTCTCTCTCTCTCTCTCTCTCTCTCTCTCTCTCTCATACACACACACACATACACACACACACACACACACAAACCAAGGGAGGTAATTCTTTCTTGATTTTTCATGAATTACCTCCCAACTTTACAATTACCAACTTTTATGATGAAAATTAGATTCTTCTCAACATTCAAATTCCCTCAACATGAACATCATTTGTTATACTACTAAAGCTGTATTAATTAACATTTGTTTCTCTTGGTATTTTATTACATATTTTATTCGCACAAAAGACCTGCTAAAATATTTCTCAGTTTGGAGATTGCGTTATGCTTGAAAGAAAATCGATTTAAATTTTTTTTATGGAAATTACATGAGACACAGCACTTGACGTAGGGAGCTAACAAGAACGCACGCTGATTATTGGAAAGACAGGGAATGCTTATTGACCTTAGGCTTGGGAAGATCAAGCCTGTAGATAGAAGGAAAACAGTGAGCAGACAAGGAGTTCCACAACCATGCAGTCTTTGGAAAGAAGCTATTGGAATAGGAAGCTGTATTACAATGAGGCATGAAAATAGTGAATTAGTGAAGACCACTAGACCAGTGAGTCAAACGAGCTGGAACAAAGGAAGCAGGGAATAAATCAGATAATTTTGAAGAACACATGTCATAATAGTATTTGTAGAAAAGACTGAGATTAGCAACATCATGCCTGTGGGAGAGAGATTGCAGCGAAGAAGAAAGTGTAGGACTAATCAAATTACAGATACGTTTCTGCAATTTATCAAGAACCTTCAAATGGGACACGGATTCACCAGCCGAAATATTACAAAAATACTCCATACATGGTTTGATAGTAGATTTGTAAAGATAGAGAAAAGCCTCAGGTGTGAGAAAGAGTTTAGAGCAATAAAGAGAAACGATTTCACCAGAAGCAGAAAGAGCAATGGATTTGATATATAAACTCCAAGAACGATTTGATGAAAAAGAAAGACCAAGAAGTCTTAAAGTCGATTTCTCATTGAGAGCAGACCCAGTCATAAGAATCTCAGAAAGAAAAGGGATACATCTACAACTGAAAGATAATAGCTGAGTCTTAACAGGATTAAACGAATTACTTATCTCAGCATTGGTCTTCGTCTTCCTGGTCTTCTCCTTGCCACTGGACTCAAACAGTGCCGATTCAGGAGAGGTGTGGTTGGAAATTGCGCAACCCTTGCCTCACAATTAGCGCTACTGCTCCTAAGGAGTATCCTTTGTCTTTCAAGACTGAATGGAAGAATGGGGGGAAATGAATGAAGCCATTTCTTATTCCAATCCATAACCGAATCCAAATCAATTATGTATTTCAATTGATCCAAGGAAGATGGGGGAAAGCAATGCAAGAATTCTATGTCATCCGCATAAAATGTTAATTTTCTCAATAATATTCCATGAAAGGTCATTTATATTGAGAAGAAAACGTGTTGAACTTAGAATAAAGACCTGAGATAGGAAAAAGAAATGAAGATACTCCATCAAGAGTTACTCGCAAGCTTCGATCAGAAAGAAAAGACCTAACAATGTCCGGTCCTCGATATGACCTTAAACTATATCTGATGGTGAGGCCCCAGCTTGCGGACTTTGGGGAGTGTGGGGCCACCCTTTAATTGCCATTGCTCCCAGGTCCACTTTGATCCGGACTGGTAGTACCTGTTAGGGTCCCAACTATGGGTTAAATAGAAAACAAATATAATCTATTAAAAAATTGTTCTTCAAAATCACTGGATTCGGCATTAAATAACCTGAAAAGGGTTGATATGTCGTAAATAAAAATAACCAACCAACCTTACAATGTCAAGAACTTTACCACCAGCCGATTTACTGCTAACTGGAACAAAAGAAGCAGGGAATAGATCAGACAATTCTGAGGAACACATATATGTATACATACATACATATATATATGTATGTATGTATACATTAGTGTTGTACCAATTAATCGGAATCGGAATCGAGAATCGGAAAATCGGTAGTTTTCGGGGTATCAGAATCGGTATCAGAATCGGAAAAATTTGTGCCTAATTTCCGATTCCAAAATCGATTCTTTTGATATTTTATTATGTTAAGTTTTCATTGCTGATACCGTTGATAAATATTTATCTCTTTTAAACTATTAGTAAAACTAACCTCTATAGATCATGATAACATTAAAAGAAGATCTAAATTTATTTTATCTGCGTAAAATAAACAAAATAAAACTTGAAACTTTGCGAAAATTCGCAAGATAACCTTGAGAAGAATGCAGTTTATTTTCAAGGTATTGAAAAATTGTTTAAATTTAAAGAAATATTTTGTCAAGAAAAATAATATCAAACATTATTGGTAATTAAATCAAAACTAGAATATAATAGTGTTGGATTTGTCCAGTTAGGTTTTTGTCCGCTCTCTTACTCGGCATTGGCAAATATGACAAGGAATGGCGAAAGGTGTGAAAAGGATTGGCCTTGAATTGAATTTGAAATGTCATGCTTCCGTGTGATTTTCTTGGATTCTGCCGGTATCATTTATGCTTATACTTAGGGATTCCTACCAGCGCCAATGCCGGCTAGAGCCCACCAATCTCACTCCCCTATATAAGGCAATAAAAATCTAGACCACTAACTGAAAGTATTTGTGGGTAATTAACATCTTTGATACCCGTTTGGCTTCGACAATTTGGCAACATAAAATGTAAGTGTATTTTTAAATAAATATTTTAAAGATATTCAAAATGTGTTTCATGATTTGAAAATTAATTACCAGCATATTTTTACTTTATTTTTGTTTAATATTTATTTTAATTTGATGCAAAAGTTCAAATTGTTTTTTTTTTGTTTTTTTTGTAAAAGTCAAATATATTCTTTTGTTAGGTAGAAGTGTAACTTGCGCAAGCTTTTTCTAGTCTCACACAAAAACACGCATTCACATTTCAAGCTATATTACTTGTCATATACATATGCGCACACAAACATACGCGCTCACGTCCATACACGTACATATATTCACGTTCGCGTGCATACACTCACATTCATGTGTATATACACACATGCTAACGTACACACATGTACTCACATACACGCACGTATGGACAACGTCACTTCCCCTTTCAAAGGAAATCCACACATGCACAAAAGACCACCGGAAACACCTATAAAAGAAAGAGCAATAAGCAGCTTCTTCCTTTTAGGACCAGCTTTCGAGCTGGTCGGTCTACGGACCGACCACGTGCCTCACACCACTTGCTACTATGTGGGACAAAGAGCTAATAGACCGTACGTACACTTTATACGCTTTCTATCTCCATAACCTGGATTGACTTCCTCACTCTTTCTCACTCTATCTCCCCTTCGCCTTTGGTCCATCAAAACAGACATGTGCGTGACGCTCTACTGAGCTTAACCCTCTCTTTCTACAGGCCGGCCTGCCACTTCGCGTTTCTCTATTGCATTCCCCCTTTCCTTCCACGCGCGTAGTCGTCAATGGCTGAATGAACACGTGTACACCCAAGACTTTCATTTCTCAACAGAAAATAAACAACACGTTTATTTTATTCCAGCATTTGAGTTCTTTGTTTCCTTCATTCAATTCGTTTCATAATTTTTTCTTGTAGCGAGTTAGGGTATTTTATATCCTGGTCCGCAACAAACTTATCTTGATTGGGTGAGTTTCTACTAGTGTATTGTTTAATTTTTAATTTTTGAGTCATTTTAATTTACTGCCATCTGGAACAAAAGAAGCACTGAATAGATCAGACAATTCTGAGGAACACATATATGTATGTATACATATATATATATATGCATGTATACATATATACATGTGTGTGTGTATATATATATATATATATATATATATGTATGCATATATATACATGTGTGTGTATATATATACATACATATATATATATACATACATATACATATATATATATACATACATATATATATACATACATACATATACACATATATATACATATACATATATATATATACATACATATACATATATATATATACATGCATATACATATATATATACATACATATACCTATATATATATATATATATATATATATATATATATATATATATATATATATATATATATATACATGTATGTATATATATATATATGCATATGTATATACATATTTTGTATGTCAGGTCATGTCATATGCTACTGGTACCATGTAACCCAGTACTACATGCCTCATGGTCGGGTCACCGGCGACTAAACTGGTTCCCCCACCAGACTTGTTTGGTGAGGAGGGTGGCTAGTCTCCCTGAAGGATTACAAACAAGACCTTTCAAAGAGCGAATGAACTCTTTTTGGAGGTCAACGGCCAACTAGCACTGTGTGTGTTTGTGTGTATGTATGTGTGTGATGGGGTGGAGATGGCTCCTGTAAGCCGAGGTGAAGGCAACCTTTCTAGGAGAAGCAAATCTCTGATTTAAAAAAAAAAAACATATAGCGGGAGATCAGTATCCGCATTAAGCTGGTCTGCAGTTTAACTTGTTGCTGGCAATCTTGCTCTTGCTTGTTGCTGGATCTCAACATTTTGAACCGAGAGAGAGATTTAGCTGTCGTACAAAGCTAAGACTCTGTAACATCTGTGTATAGATAGATACTCCCTCAGGCATTTGTCTATAAAAATGGTCCTGTGGCGATGGAAGTCATTTTTGGGCTCATGGACTTTAAGTGGCTGAGGGAGTGGCACTCCTCTGACAAGATGTTGCAATCATCATATCATGTATGTATCTATATATATATGTATGTATGTGTATATATATATATATAAGTATATATATATATATATATATATATATATATATATATATATATATATATATATAAATAAAAATTACAACAAGTTTACCAAGGTAATCAAAATCGTAAACTTAAAATATATTATAAATATTAAAGAGTTAATATTTACAAGTAAAGTAATCTCAACCAGATGTAAAAGCTCAATAAAACCGAAAAGGAAATAGAGCTTATAATATGAACAAATGATTAATAAAACATGTTAAAAGACATCTTGAAAAAGAGTTAAAAACATATTTAATTTTAAAAAGGAAGCGCAAGATAAGTGGATAGTCCTTAATCCGCAGAGTTTCAAAGAAATACTCTCCTTCTCATCAGAGGGCAGGAATTAGCAAAATGCGGGATCGGATTTTGTATGTAAAAGTATTTAATGAAACTACAAGTAAGTCACAGTAAGGGGAATAGGAGGTAAAAGATAAAAAAATTTCACATGAATGGATAGTCCGGTGAAGGGTAAAAAATCCAAGAATGGTAAAATCCAAACACGGTTCGACCGTGTTTGGATTTTTTGGAGTTTAGACCTGTTGAAAAGTCAGCGCACACTCTGATTTCATCATTCTTTTTCTTTACATATACGGTGGGGGCTGCCCAGTCGCTATGTTCTATTTTTGATAGTATTCCTGTCTGTTCCAATCTGTCTAATTCTTTATTAATCTTTTCCAACCCAGCGAACGGAACGTTTCGCTTTTTTCTAAGCATTGGGCTGGTGTTTTCTTTAAGTTCAAACGAGGCCTTAAATTTATTGCAACAACCTAATTTAGTCATAAATACATCAGGGAATAATTTTTTTAAGTCCTCTTTTATATTTTCTGTTGTTGGAGTAGTACATTCTATTTTTTTACAGAATGTATTAATTGGCTTATCCCAGAGTCCAAATTTCTCAATTAAATCTATTCCAAACAGGTTTTCGTTATTTTTCAATACGAACAGTTTTAATTTCTTCGTAATCCCTTTCAATTTTATCGGAAGGATAACTTCTCCTTCAAATTTTATCTCACCACCAGTTACCGTCCGAGCTGATTTACTTGTTACTTAGAGGCTGTTCTTTCCTTGGCTGGATTTGGTTCTCAGTTTTGCTCCTGAATTTGCCTCTTGTATGCAAAACTGAGTGTGCTGGTAGAGGTGAATAGTGTGAGGTCAAAGCCTTTCAATTTGTCCAGACCAATTCGTCAGGATTGTGTGCTCTCACCGATGCTTATGTGCTTGCATTAGAGCCTTTCCTTTGTAGGCTTCGGGTGAGTTCGGTCCTTCACGGTATTACTCTGTCAGGTGCTTGCACCACAAGTAAGTACTCCGCCTATGCCGACGACATGACTGTGCTTATAATGAGCAGTGCTGAGACCAAAGTCATCGACATAGAAATAAGACAGTATGAACAGGTGACAGGGAGCAAAATCAACTGCTATAAGTCTATGCGCTTGTGCATTGGTGCTTTAGGGGTCCTTTGATTGGATGGATGGGCCTTGCAAGATACTCGGCATCTGGTTTGGTCCTGACCTCCAGGTGAATAAAAATTAGTTGGAAGTATTGTGATCCCTGAGAAATCTAACTTTAAAGGGTTGAGTAGAGGTTTGCAATTTGCACATTTATCCTCGTATCCTCTACCGTCCACTCTCATAAACCACACTACTACAACTAGTGAGTGCTCTTTTCAATTTCTTGTGGCATAGAAAGAAAGCTGTGGTCAGTAGGGAGATCTGTTACCTGCATCCATCGGAAAGTGGTCTGGGCATGTCAAGCATTGATATCCGGAGGCATACGTTTCGCATAACTTACTTAGACTGAATGTGTACACCATGTGAGAGAAACGGTGAATTCTGGAAAGAAGACACTAAGAAAGCCTTTCTGGCTTTGAAAGTGTGCACTCGCTAGATGAGGAGGCACACAGGTTGCTCTGAAATGAGTGTTCCTTTTACAGGTGAAAGAAAGCCTCTGACCCCCGAGTGTTGTCACGTAGGTTTTTATAAAGGATTGTAGTGAGGGGATCTGTTCAAGATGATAGGATTGAGTTTTACGAATGCAAAGTATCATTCAGTATGGCCTTGGAAGTGTAAGCCATGTTCAGTTTCAGAACAGTTTCCGATGGTTCGTTGTTCTACACAAGTCCTCGGAGGTGACTAGTTTGCAGTAGACAGAACAGTTTCCAATGGTTCATTGTTCTACACAAGTCCTAGGAGGTGACTGGTTTGCCGTAGAAAGAACTGGAGTTGGAATCCACAGAGCAAAAGATTCTTCCCGTGTTGAGACGGAGAAAACATATGCGAAATTGCTACAGAAAGGTTTAATATTTATGGAGCAATTCTGGTTTCTGATTAGTTGGTAGCAGAACGTGAATTAATTCGATTCATCAGTTCCTAGTAGCATCGTTTATAAACAGAATCTCCCAACTATGCGGGATCATACCCCATTATAACCCAAAATATTGTAACATCCTCCTTATTTTTTATAATGGGGGAAGTCCCTTATGTTCATTCTGCTCAAACATAAATACATATTCAATTATATTCAATTATTCATAACAAAATTAGAAATAATTTTGATCTTAAAATTTTAGCATGTAAAAAGATGCCATCTTTAATTGTGTTCAAATGTCAAACAGATATATATGTGTACAGAGAAGAGAAAGAAAAAAAAATGGAACGTATTTTTACTTTAAAAGGAGATGGGTTTGTGAAAAAGAAGCCATTTCTTAAATTTGATTATGCAGTTTTGTTAAAAAGAAAAAACTGCATACATATATACATATAAATAAATATACATAAAAATAAACATACATGCAATATGTACCCGTTTAAAGAGGGAGTGTATTTTTTTTTTTGTTTGTTTTTTTTTGTTAATTAAAATAATGCAAAAAAAAAATAGGACATTTTTGATAAATAAGAAAGAAAACTAATGTGTACAAAAAATAAAAGTCAATTGTAATTTATGCGTTCCTTAAAATAAGCATGCAAAAAGTATTTGTCGAAAAGAAAATTCGCACAGAAAATGTTTGCAAAAAAGTGATGCAAATTTTTTTTTACGTCTTTTTAAAAAAAATTTTTTATTTCAGTAAAAGTATGAGTAACGCATTAGTAGGTTAAAGTGTTAATACAAACAAAATGGATGCCGTTCATGCAACCAAAAAACTTTCCAAATTTACTTGCTAAGAAGCATGATTGTAACCTAAATATTTAACTGTTGAGTTTTATTTTATTTTTTTAAAATCATTTTTCAGATTATTGCAACAAAACACGTATTATAAGCATGTATTTTTGCAAACGTAAAAATACACTTATAATCTATAGATTTTAATTTTTTTTTTAGGTCTTTTTAAAAAAATTTTTTTATTTCAGTAAAAGTATTAGTAATGCATTAGTAGGTGTCACGACCTGGTTAATGGATGACCGAATTGATTGGCAATCACATCGAGACACAAAAATTTATTTTATTTTATATCCAATGTCTCATAATTATCTTCGGTTAATCGTCGGATGTCGGATCAACCAGCGAAACATATCATTAAGGGGAATGGAACAACAGAGCAATGAATGACAAAACAAACACTCAATCCAAGTTTAAAATTCAAGGAAGACTTTTATGTACAAAAAGGAAGAAGAAAAAGCTCCGATAAAAAGAATGAGTGAGATAGACGTATTTTTGGGGATGTTTGCTAGATGTATGCGACATGAAATTACAGTACAATATGTATAGAAGTTTGTGGATAAGAAAAGATATTGGCATGAGATAGGCCAAACTTAGCTGTTTTGTCCGTTAGAGTAAACACGGATCATAAATTCGCAAACACAATATCCAAGAAAAAAGTTGAGATGGCGAAAGTCTATCTCTTCCTCGAATCTTAGTTCCAAAGAAGAATATATGTGAGTTCAATCGCCAATACGATTGTATTTGAATAATAATCCGCAATTCAATTGATTCAAATCTCAATCTTCGATGAGGTTCGATTCTCGGAGATAATGTTTGTACACTGGGCTGTATCGCTTCTTTTCACCAACTGTTTATTTCTTATTTTCAAATCCCTCGTGGTCTGCTTTTCCCGCCACAAATGTTCACTGTCTGGTTGCCATGACGATGTATTTCCGCTCGTTACGGCGATATTCATACCAAACCTCTGTCCCACTTCCCTCAGCCAAGTGACTGCCACGCCACATCATTTACAGAGAGGGGGGGTTATCTGGTTGATTAGGTCTTAGGAAGAGAGAGATAGCGAGATATATATAGAGAGAGTAAGTAGAGAGATTGAATGTTCGCTTTGCTCTGACGTCACATCCCCCCCTTAAAAGGCCGAAAACTTATTTTTTCTTAAATGACGTTTTCGGATATAGTACGACTTATTTATAGGCGGGATAATGCATCCGCCACTATGTTCTTTCGGCCTGCGATGTGCCGTATTTTCAAATTAAATTCTTGGGCTAAGAGACACCATGACAACAATCTTCTGTTATTGTTTTTCATGCGATGCAGAAATTGCAATGGATCATGGTCCGTGAATACGACCGTAGAGTCCGCTGACGATGTTAGATAGATTTCAAAGTGCTTCAAACTGTCAATTAGAGCTAATGCTTCTTTCTCGATCGTTGAATATTTCTGCTGGTGAATATTAAATTTTCTGGAGTGATAACTGACCGGATGTAATTCTCCATCATCATCCTCTTGTAAAAGCACTGATCCTAAGCCATTATCGCTAGCGTCAGTAGCTAGAGAAAAGGGTTTGTTGAAATTCGGTGCTTGCAGCACTGGTCCAGTACTTAACTTCCTCTTTATGTTAGAGAAGGCTTCTCTGCATTCGTCTGTCCACAAGAATTTTGTTCTTTTCTTAAGTAATTCGGTTAATGGGTTAGCAAGATCGGAGAAGTTTGGGCAGAACCTTCTGTAATACCCTGCTAGGCCTAAGAATCTCCTGATATCCTTTATGTTCTTCGGTTCAGGGTAATTCATGATTTTGCTAATCTTAGCCTCCTGGGGTGATATTTTTCCATATCCCAGTGTATGTCCTAAATATTGCACTATGGCTTTTCCAAATTCACTTTTCGCTAGGTTAATCGTTAGATTGGCCTGCTGTAACCTGTGAAAGACTTCTCTTATTGTGTCCATATGGGCCTCCCATGTATCGCTATAGATCACGATGTCGTCTATATAGATATCCACGCCCTTTACGCCTCTCAAACATTTATCCATCATTCGGACGAATGTTGCCTGGGAGTTTTTAAGTCCAAAGGGCATGACGCAATATTGGAAACTGCCTTCCGGCGTAACAAAGGCTGATGTTGCTTTGGCCGCCTCGGATAGAGGTACCGCCCAATATCCTTTAAGTAAGTCACATTTCGTTAGATACTTGGCATTTCCTATTCGATCTATACAGTCATCCATTCTGGGTATGGGATAAGCATCTGTAGCCGTCACTCGATTCACCTTTCTGTAATCGATGCAGAATTGCTTCAATCCGTCTGGCTTGTTTACGAGAACGCATGGAGATGCCCAAGCACTATAGCTGGGTTCTATAAGATTATGCTGTAGCATATAATCCGTCTCGGCTTTCATCAGCTTAGCTTTATTCGGATTCATCCGGTAAGGATGTTGCTTGATGGGCTTTGCATCTCCTACATCGATTTCATGTACTGCTATTTTCGATTTGCTAGGCACGTCTCTGAATAAGCATCTGAAACTTTCGATGAGCTTCGATAACTCCTCCCATTCATTTGTGCCCAAGTGATCCAATTTCTCCCCCAGCTTCTCCAAGATTGCAGAATTCTGAAGTTTAGGTGATTTTTCTTGGAGCACGTCATAATAATCATGACTATCACATGTTTCGCTCTCACTCAACTCCGGTTCGCATGCAGCTATTTTTGCCATTTCTTCATTTCTGCTATGATATGACTTCAGCATATTTATGTGGCATTTTCGAGTTTTCCTTCTTCTATCCGGTGTTCCGATGATATAGTTTAGGTCACTGACCTTCCTTATAACCTTATAAGGTCCTTGGAACTTGGATTTGAGTGGATGGGTATTCATTGGTAATAGAAGCAGTACTTCGTCCCCCACTTCAAATTCCCGTTGGATCGTCTTTTTGTCATATCTTAATTTCATTTTGGTTTGGGTGTACTCCAAATGTTCCCTAGCCAAGTCGTTTGCTTCTCTTATCTGTTTTCTCATCTTCAGTACGTATTCCAACAAATTCGGTTGTCTTGAAGTGTCCACCAGCCATTTTTCTTTTATTAGTTTTAATGGTCCCCTGACTGAGTGTCCGTATATCAGCTTGAATGGGCTATATCCGAGTGACTCTTGGATAGCTTCTCTTGCTGCAAACATAACGAAAGGTAGTCCTTCATCCCATTCTTTTTGACTCTCCGTGCAGTATGCTCGAAGCATGCTTTTCAATGTGGAGTGGAATCGCTCGAGCGCCCCTTGGGATTCAGGGTGATATGCGCTCGCTCGAATCGCTTCGATGCCCAGTTGTTCAATGGCCTGTTGAAAGATCTTGGAAGTGAAGTTTGATCCTTGATCCGATTGTATTTCTTGTGGCAAACCGAATTTTGTAAAAAAATTCACCAGAGCTCCAACTATTTTCTTAGATGATATGTTTCTTAATGGTATTGCTTCTGGGAATCTGGATGTTGCGCACATAATTGTAAATATATATTTGTTTCCCTGCTTTGTTCGGGGTAGGGGTCCTACGCAGTCTATGATCACTTTGCTGAATGGTTCGCCGGTGATAGGTATAGGTTGCAATGGAGCTGTAGGTATGTTTGAATTAGCCTTTCCCGCTATCTGACACGTATGGCATGTGCTGCAAAACTTTACTACATCTGTTTTTATCCCTGGCCAGTAAAAGTGTCTAGTTATTTTGTTGTAAGATTTATTTATCCCCAAATGTCCCGCTAACGGCATCTCATGTGCTGTTTTTAAGATAAGCACCCGGTAGTCCTGAGGTATTACTACCTGATCTCTATTTTCCCAGTCTTCGATATCAGGGGTATTCTTCGGTCTCCATTTTCTCATCAGGATCCCATTGCAGATATGATATTCCGAGGTGCTATTATCTTTTTCAATATTCCCTTTGGCCAAATTGAAATATTTCTTAAGGCTTGGATCCATCTTCTGTTTTTCGATAAGATCTTCCGTAGTGGTTTGATCACGTAAGATGTTGTGTTCGCCATCTTCCTTTCTTGTCGGTAGTTCGCGCCTTTTCTTGATCTTTCCGCCATTTTCTCTTGATTCCCGCGCCATCTCCTCTGGTTGTCTATGTTTTTCCTCCTCCACCTCCTCCTCTCTGCTACGTGTTCGAGTTTGTGCGCGCGTCACCACTCCCGCCTTTTTCTGATTTGGGTTCGCTTTTGGCACCCATTTTCTGACCTCCCTCTGTTCTGGTATACCCATAGCCATTACTCTGGATCCAGCTAAGTCGTTTCCTAAAAGCATATCCACGTCCTTGATCGGTAGAGTTTTGACTACCCCTATTTTTATCGTTTTCGAGATCCATTTCGACTCGAGGTTTATTTGATGGATTGGACTTTCGTGACTTTTCCGCCTATGCCTTTAATTTCGATATGTTCACCCGTATCGGATCGTCTTCCTTTGGGGAGTCGCCTTCTTAGCAACAGGGATTGTGATGCTCCTGTGTCTCTCAGTATTTTAACTTTCGAGGTGTTCCCACTATCGTTCTTCTGTGACACTAGTCCCATAGCTATGAATGGTTTATAGCTGTCCTCTATTTCTTTTTGCGACACTATCCCCTCTTCCTGACTGAATTGATCTCTACAATTCCTGGCTATATGGCCGATCTTTCCACAATGGAAGCAAGTTATCTCCTGCCTTTCTCTGCCTTTTATTGGAGGATGGTTTCTTGCTGGCACACTCTCGATCGGTGTATAGTGGCCTTTTCCTCGCATGGTTGGTATTCCCGCGTAGCTGTGCTTTGCTTTGAACGTCTTATGTGTCAGGGCATGTTCATCTGCTAAAGTAGCTAATTCGCGTGCAGTTCCAACTCTCCTCTCCTCTACATAAAGCCGCAGTTGGTCACTCAAGCCCTTTTTACATTCTTCAATGAGAATTAATTGTGTCAGCTTTTCGTAGTCTCCCTCCACTCCCTCGGACGCGCTCCATCGGTCGAAGTATGTTTCCTTCTGTCTAAGGAATTCCGTATAGGACTGAGTTTCGTTTTTTCGATAGTTTCGAAACTTTTGCCGGTATGCTTCTGGTAATAGCTCATATGCCGCCATTATCGCCCTTTTTACCGTCTCGTAGTTTGCACATTCCTCGATCGTCAACGATGCGTATGCTTTTTGCGCCTTGCCGCTTATAACGGTTTGTAATAGCATCGTCGAAGTGTGATTCGGCCATTCCAGATTGATCGCTGTTTTCTCGAAGTGCTGGAAATATTCATCGACCTCGTCTTTTTTGAATTTTGGTATTAGCCTGACTTGCTTCACTAAGTCAAATTCTTTATTGCCTGATCCAAAATTTCTTTCTCGGAGTTCCAGTTCTAATTTCCTGGTTTCCTGCTCTATTCGGGCTATTTCTATCTCTGCTCTGGCCATTATTTTTGCTCTCTCGAGCTCGATTTGTGCTGATGTCACTTCTTGAGGTTCTACCTGTAATTTGTCCAGTATCTCGTCCTCGAATACATCATTGTCGACCATGTGTTCTGCAATTATCTTATGAAGATGAGCTTTCCTCATAGATCGTCTGACATCTAATTGGAGCTGTTGTCCTATTACGAATGCGTCGTCCTTCTTCAATTTTAATAACTGCTCCGCCGATGGGTTTCTTAAGAATTCCTCTACTGTAGACATTTCTACTTCTGCTCGTTTCCCCAATTGACAGATTTCGGATAAAGATAAAAAGTAATGAGAATCCCGGACTGAGCCCCCAAATTATGTCACGACCCGGTTAATGTTTGTGGATAAGAAAAGATATTGGCATGAGATAGGCCAAACTTAGCTGTTTTGTCCGTTAGAGTAAACACGGATCATAAATTCGCAAACACAATATCCAAGAAAAATGTTGAGATAGCGAAAGTCTATCTCTTCCTCGAATCTTAGTTCCAAAGAAGAATATATGTGAGTTACATCGCCAATATGATTGTATTTGAATAATAATCCGCAATTTAATTAATTCAAATCTCAATCAGATTAAATGTTGAGTTCAATCGACAATACGATTGTATTTGAATAATAATCCGCAATTCAATTGATTCAAATCTCAATCTTCGATGAGGTTCGATTCTCGGAGATAATGTTTGTACACTGGGCTGTATCGCTTCTTTTCGCCAACTGTTTATTTCTTATTTTCAAATCCCTCGTGGTCCGCTTTTCCCGCCACAAATGTTCGCTGTCTGGTTGCCATGACGATGTATTTCCGCTCGTTACGGCAATATTCATACCAAACCTCTGTCCCTTTTCCCTCAGCCAAGTGACTGCCAGGCCACATCATTTACAGAGAGGGGGGGGGGTTATCTGGTTGATTAGGTCTTAGGAAGGGAGAGATAGCGAGATATATATATAGAGAGTAAGTAGAGAGATTGAATGTTCGCTTTGCTCTGACGTCACATCCCCCCCTTAAAAGGCCGAAATTTATTTTTTCTTAAATGACGTTTTCGGATATAGTACGACTTATTTATAGGCGGGATAATGCATCCGCCACTATGTTCTTTTGGCCTGTGATGTGCCGTATTTTCAAATTAAATTCTTGGGCTAAGAGACACCACGACAACAATCTTCTGTTATTGTTTTTCATGCGATGCAGAAATTGCAATGGATCATGGTCCGTGAATACGACCGTAGAGTCCGCTGACGATGTTAGATAGATTTCAAAGTGCTTCAAACTGTCAATTAGAGCTAATGCTTCTTTCTCGATCGTTGAATATTTCTGCTGGTGAATATTAAATTTTCTGGAGTGATAACTGACCGGACGTAATTCTCCATCATCATCCTCTTGTAAAAGCACTGATCCTAAGCCATTATCGCTAGCGTCAGTAGCTAGAGAAAAGGGTTTGTTGAAATTCGGTGCTTGCAGCATTGGTCCAGTACTTAGCTTCCTCTTTATGTTAGAGAAGGCTTCTCTGCATTCGTCTGTCCACAAGAATTTTGTTCTTTTCTTAAGTAATTCGGTTAATGGGTTAGCAAGATCGGAGAATTTCGGGCAGAACCTTCTGTAATACCCTGCTAGGCCTAAGAATCTCCTGATATCCTTTACGTTCTTCGGTTCAGGGTAATTCATGATTTTGCTAATCTTAGCCTCCTGGGGTGATATTTTTCCATATCCCAGTGTATGTCCTAAATATTGCACTGTGGCTTTTCCAAATTCACTTTTCGCTAGGTTAATCGTTAGATTGGCCTGCTGTAACCTGTGAAAGACTTCTCTTATTGTGTCCATATGGGCCTCCCATGTATCGCTATAGATCACGATGTCGTCTATATAGGTATCCACGCCCTTTACGCCTCTCAGACATTTATCCATCGTTCGGACGAATGTTGCCTGGGAGTTTTTAAGTCCAAAGGGCATGACGCAATATTGGAAACTGCCTTCCGGCGTAACAAAGGCTGATATTGCTTTGACTGCCTCGGATAGAGGTACCGCCCAATATCCTTTAAGTAAGTCACATTTCGTTAGATACTTGGCATTTCCTATTCGATCTATACAGTCATCCATTCTGGGTATGGGATAAGCATCTGTAGCCGTCACTCGATTCACCTTTCTGTAATCGGTGCAGAATTGCTTCGATCCGTCTGGCTTGTTTACGAGAACGCATGGAGATGCCCAAGCACTATAGCTGGGTTCTATAAGATTATGCTGTAGCATATAATCCGTCTCGGCTTTCATCAGCTTAGCTTTATTCGGATTCATCCGGTAAGGATGTTGCTTGATGGGCTTTGCATCTCCTACATCGATTTCATGTACTGCTATTTTCGATTTGCTAGGCATGTCTCCGAATAAGCATCTGAAACTTTCGATGAGCTTCGATAACTCCTCCCGTTCTGTTGTGCCCAAGTGATCAAATTTCTCCCCCAGCTTTTCCAAGATTGCAGAATTCTGAAGTTTAGGTGATTTTTCTTGGAGCACGTCATAATAATCGTGACTATCACATGTTTCGCTCTCACTCAACTCCGGTTCGCATGCGGCTATTTTTGCCATTTCTTCATTTCTGCTATGATATGACTTCAGCATATTTATGTGGCATTTTCGAGTTTTCCTTCTTCTATCCGGTGTTCCGATGATATAGTTTAGGTCACTGACCTTCCTTATAACCTTATAAGGTCCTTGGAACTTGGATTTGAGTGGATGGGTATTCATTGGTAATAGAAGCAGTACTTCGTCCCCCACTTCAAATTCCCGTTGGATCGTCTTTTTGTCATATCTTAATTTCATTTTGGTTTGGGTGTGCTCCAAATGTTCCCTAGCCAAGTCGTTTGCTTCCCTTATCCGTTTTCTCATCTTCAGTACGTATTCCAACAAATTCGGTTGTCTTGAAGTGTCCACCAGCCATTTTTCTTTTATTAGTTTTAATGGTCCCCTGACTGAGTGTCCGTATATCAGCTTGAATGGGCTATATCCAAGTGACTCTTGGGTAGCTTCTCTCACTGCAAACGTAACGAAAGGTAGTCCTTCATCCCATTCTTTTTGACTCTCCGTGCAGTATGCTCGAAGCATGCTTTTCAATGTGGAGTGGAATCGCTCGAGCGCCCCTTGGGATTCAGGGTGATATGCGCTCGCTCGAATCGCTTCGATGCCCAGTTGTTCAATGGCCTGTTGAAAGATCTTGGAAGTGAAGTTTGATCCTTGATCCGATTGTATTTCTTGTGGCAAACCGAATTTTGTAAAAAAGTTCACCAGAGCTCCAACTATTTTCTTAGATGATATGTTTCTTAATGGTATAGCTTCTGGGAATCTGGATGTTGCGCACATAATTGTAAATATATATTTGTTTCCCTGCTTTGTTCGGGGTAGGGGTCCTACGCAGTCTATGATCACTTTGCTGAATGGTTCGCCGGTGATAGGTATAGGTTGCAATGGAGCTGTAGGTATGTTTGAATTAGCCTTTCCCGCTATCTGACACGTATGGCATGTGCTGCAAAACTTTACTACATCTGTTTTTATCGCTGGCCAGTAAAAGTGTCTAATTATTTTGTCGTAAGATTCATTTATCCCCAAATGTCCCGCTAACGGCATCTCATGTGCTGTTTTTAAGATAAGCACCCGGTAGTCCTGAGGTATTACTACCTGATCTCTATTTTCCCAGTCTTCGATATCAGGGGTATTCTTCGGTCTCCATTTTCTCATCAGGATCCCATTGCAGATATGATATTCCGAGGTGCTATTATCTTTTTCAATATTCCCTTTGGCCAAATTGAAATATTTCTTAAGGCTTGGATCCATCTCCTGTTTTTCGATAAGATCTTCCGTAGTGGTTTGATCACGTAAGATGTTGTGTTCGCCATCTTCCTTTCTTGTCGGTAGTTCGCACCTTTTCTTGATCTTTCCGCCATTTTCTCTTGATTCCCACGCCATCTCCTCTGGTTGTCTATGTTTTTCCTCCTCCACCTCCTCCTCTCTGCTACGTGTTTGAGTTTGTGCGCGCGTCACCACTCCCGCCTTTTTCTGATTTGGGTTCGCATTTGGCACCCATTTTCTGACCTCCCTCTGTTCTGGTATACCCGTAGCCATTACTCTGGATCCAGCTAAGTCGTTTCCTAAAAGCATATCCACGTCCTCGATCGGTAGAGTTTTGACTACCCCTATTTTTATCGTTTTCGAGATCCATTTCGACTCGAGGTTTATTTGATGGATTGGGACTTTCGTGACTTTTCCGCCTATGCCTTTAATTTCGATATGTTCACCCGTATCGGATCGTCTTCCTTTGGGGAGTCGCCTTCTTAGCAACAGGGACTGTGATGCTCCTGTGTCTCTCAGTATTTTAACTTTCGAGGTGTTCCCACTATCGTTCTTCTGTGACACTAGTCCCATAGCTATGAATGGTTGATAGCCGTCCTCTATTTCTTTTCGCGACACTATCCCCTCTTCCTGACTGAATTGATCTCTACAATTCCTGGCTATATGGCCAATCTTTCCACAATGGAAGCAAGTTATCTCCTGCCTTTCTCTGCCTTTTATCGGAGGATGGTTTCTTGCTGGCACACTCTCGATCGGTGTATAGTGGCCTTTTCCTCGCATGGTTGGTATTCCCGCGTAACTGTGCTTTGCTTTGAACGTCTTATGTGTCAGGGCATGTTCATCTGCTAAAGTAGCTAATTCGCGTGCAGTTCCAACTCTCCTCTCCTCTACATAAAGCCGCAGTTGGTCACTCAAGCCCTTTTTACATTCTTTGATGAAAATTAATTGTTTCAGCTTTTCGTAGTCTCCCTCCGCTCCCTCGGACGCGCTCCATCGGTCGAAGTATGTTTCCTTCTGTCTAAGGAATTCCGTATAGGACTGAGTTTCGTTTTTTCGATAGTTTCGAAACTTTTGCCGGTATGCTTCTGGTAATATCTCATATGCCGCCATTATCGCCCTTTTTACTATCTCGTAGTTTGCACATTCCTCGATCGTCAACGATGCGTATGCTTTTTGCGCCTTGCCGCTTATAACGGTTTGTAATAGCATCGTCGAAGTGTGATTCGGCCATTCCAGATTGATCGCTGTTTTCTCGAAGTGCTGGAAATATTCATCGACCTCGTCTTCTTTGAATTTTGGTATTAGCCTGACTTGCTTCACTAAGTCAAATTCTTTATTGCCTGATCCAAAATTTCTTTCTCGGAGTTCCAGTTCTAATTTCCTGGTTTCCTGCTCTATTCGGGCTTTTTCTATCTCTGCTCTGGCCATTATTTTTGCCCTCTCGAGCTCGATTTGTGCTGATGTCACTTCTTGAGGTTCTACCTGTAATTTGTCCAGTATCTCGTCCTCGAATACATCGTTGTCGACCACGTGTTCTGCAATTATCTTATGAAGATGAGCTTTCCTCATAGATCGTCTGACATCTAATTGGAGCTGTTGTCCTATTACGAATGCGTCGTCCTACTTCAATTTTAATAACTGCTCCGCCGATGGGTTTCTTAAGAATTCCTCTACTGTAGACATTTCTACTTCTGCTCGTTTCCCCAATTGACAGATTTCGGATAAAGATAAAAAGTAATGAGAATCCCGGACTGAGCCCCCAAATAATGTCACGACCCGGTTAATATTTGTGGATAAGAAAAGATATTGGCATGAGATAGGCCAAACTTAGCTGTTTTGTCCGTTAGGGTAAACACGGATCATAAATTCGCAAACACAATATCCAAGAAAAAAGTTGAGATGGCGAAAGTCTATCTCTTCCTCGAATCTTAGTTCCAAAGAAGAATATATGTGAGTTACATCGCCAATATGATTGTATTTGAATAATAATCCGCAATTTAATTAATTCAAATCTCAATCAGATCAAATGTTGAGTTCAATCGACAATACGATTGTATTTGAATAATAATCCGCAATTCAATTGATTCAAATCTCAATTTTCGATGAGGTTCGATTCTCGGAGATAATGTTTGTACACTGGGCTGTATCGCTTCTTTTCGCCAACTGTTTATTTCTTATTTTCAAATCCCTCGTGGTCCGCTTTTCCTGCCACAAATGTTCGCTGTCTGGTTGCCATGACGAAGTATTTCCGCTCGTTACGGCGATATTCATACCAAACCTCTGTCCCACTTCCCTCAGCCAAGTGACTGCCACGCCACATCATTTATAGAGAGGGGAGGTTATCTGGTTGATTAGGTCTTAGGAAGAGAGAGATAGCGAGATATATATATATAGAGAGTAAGTAGAGAGATTGAATGTTCGCTTTGCTCTGATGTCACATCACCCCCTTAAAAGGCCGAAAACTTATTTTTTCTTAAATGACGTTTTCGGATATAGTACGACTTATTTATAGGCGGGATAATGCATCCGCCACTATGTTCTTTCGGCCTGCGATGTGCCGTATTTTCAAATTAAATTCTTGGGCTAAGAGACACCACGACAGCAATCTTCTGTTATTGTTTTTCATGCGATGCAGAAATTGCAATGGATCATGGTCCGTGAATACGACCGTAGAGTCCGCTGACGATGTTAGATAGATTTCAAAGTGCTTCAAACTGTCAATTAGAGCTAATGCTTCTTTCTCGATTGTTGAATATTTCTGCTGGTGAATATTAAATTTTCTGGAGTGATAACTGACCGGATGTAATTCTCCATCATCATCCTCTTGTAAAAGCACTGATCCTAAGCCATTATCGCTAGCGTCAGTAGCTAGAGAAAAGGGTTTGTTGAAATTCGGTGCTTGCAGCACTGGTCCAGTACTTAGCTTCCTCTTTATGTTAGAGAAGGCTTCTCTGCATTCGTCTGTCCACAAGAATTTTGTTCTTTTCTTAAGTAATTCGGTTAATGGGTTAGCAAGATCGGAGAAGTTTGGGCAGAACCTTCTGTAATACCCTGCTAGGCCTAAGAATCTCCTGATATCCTTTATGTTCTTCGGTTCAGGGTAATTCATGATTTTGCTAATCTTAGCCTCCTGGGGTGATATTTTTCCATATCCCAGTGTATGTCCTAAATATTGCACTATGGCTTTTCCAAATTCACTTTTCGCTAGGTTAATCGTTAGATTGGCCTGCTGTAACCTGTGAAAGACTTCTCTTATTGTGTCCATATGGGCCTCCCATGTATCGCTATAGATCACGATGTCGTCTATATAGATATCCACGCCCTTTACGCCTCTAAAACATTTATCCATCGTTCGGACGAATGTTGCCTGGGAGTTTTTAAGTCCAAAGGGCATGACGCGATATTGGAAACTGCCTTCCGGCGTAACAAAGGCTGATATTGCTTTGGCCGCCTCGGATAGAGGTACCGCCCAATATCCTTTAAGTAAGTCACATTTCGTTAGATACTTGGCATTTCCTATTCGATCTATACAGTCATCCATTCTGGGTATGGGATAAGCATCTGTAGCCGTCACTCGATTCACCTTTCTGTAATCGATGCAGAATCGCTTCGATCCGTCTGGCTTGTTTACGAGAACGCATGGAGATGCCCAAGCACTATAGCTGGGTTCTATAAGATTATGCTGTAGCATATAATCCGTCTCGGCTTTCATCAGCTTAGCTTTATTCGGATTCATCCAGTAAGGATGTTGCTTGATGGGCTTTGCATCTCCTACATCGATTTCATGTACTGCTATTTTCGATTTGCTAGGCACGTCTCCGAATAAGCATCTGAAACTTTCGATGAGCTTCGATAACTCCTCCCGTTCTGTTGTGCCCAAGTGATCCAATTTCTCCCCCAGCTTTTCCAAGATTGCCGAATTCTGAAGTTTAGGTGATTTTTCTTGGAGCACGTCATAATAATCATGACTATCACATGTTTCGCTCTCACTCAACTCCGGTTCGCATGCGGCTATTTTTGCCATTTCTTCATTTCTGCTATGATATGACTTCAGCATATTTATGTGGCATTTTCGAGTTTTCCTTCTTCTATCCGGTGTTCCGATGATATAGTTTAGGTCACTGACCTTCCTTATAACCTTATAAGGTCCTTGGAACTTGGATTTGAGTGGATGGGTATTCATTGGTAATAGAAGCAGTACTTCGTCCCCCACTTCAAATTCCCGTTGGATCGTCTTTTTGTCATATCTTAATTTCATTTTGGTTTGGGTGTACTCCAAATGTTCCCTAGCCAAGTCGTTTGCTTCTCTTATCTGTTTTCTCATCTTCAGTACGTATTCCAACAAATTCGGTTGTCTTGAAGTGTCCACCAGCCATTTTTCTTTTATTAGTTTTAATGGTCCCCTGACTGAGTGTCCGTATATCAGCTTGAATGGGCTATATCCGAGTGACTCTTGGATAGCTTCTCTTGCTGCAAACATAACGAAAGGTAGTCCTTCATCCCATTCTTTTTGACTCTCCGTGCAGTATGCTCGAAGCATGCTTTTCAATGTGGAGTGGAATCGCTCGAGCGCCCCTTGGGATTCAGGGTGATATGCGCTCGCTCGAATCGCTTCGATGCCCAGTTGTTCAATGGCCTGTTGAAAGATCTTGGAAGTGAAGTTTGATCCTTGATCCGATTGTATTTCTTGTGGCAAACCGAATTTTGTAAAAAAGTTCACCAGAGCTCCAACTATTTTCTTAGATGATGTTTCTTAATGGTATTGCTTCTGGGAATCTGGATGTTGCGCACATAATTGTAAATATATATTTGTTTCCCTGCTTTGTTCGGGGTAGGGGTCCTACGCAGTCTATGATCACTTTGCTGAATGGTTCGCCGGTGATAGGTATAGGTTGCAATGGAGCTGTAGGTATGTTTGAATTAGCCTTTCCCGCTATCTGACACGTATGGCATGTGCTGCAAAACTTTACTACATCTGTTTTTATCCCTGGCCAGTAAAAGTGTCTAGTTATTTTGTTGTAAGATTTATTTATCCCCAAATGTCCCGCTAACGGCATCTCATGTGCTGTTTTTAAGATAAGCACCCGGTAGTCCTGAGGTATTACTACCTGATCTCTATTTTCCCAGTCTTCGATATCAGGGGTATTCTTCGGTCTCCATTTTCTCATCAGGATCCCATTGCAGATATGATATTCCGAGGTGCTATTATCTTTTTCAATATTCCCTTTGGCCAAATTGAAATATTTCTTAAGGCTTGGATCCATCTTCTGTTTTTCGATAAGATCTTCCGTAGTGGTTTGATCACGTAAGATGTTGTGTTCGCCATCTTCCTTTCTTGTCGGTAGTTCGCGCCTTTTCTTGATCTTTCCGCCATTTTCTCTTGATTCCCGCGCCATCTCCTCTGGTTGTCTATGTTTTTCCTCCTCCACCTCCTCCTCTCTGCTACGTGTTCGAGTTTGTGCGCGCGTCACCACTCCCGCCTTTTTCTGATTTGGGTTCGCTTTTGGCACCCATTTTCTGACCTCCCTCTGTTCTGGTATACCCATAGCCATTACTCTGGATCCAGCTAAGTCGTTTCCTAAAAGCATATCCACGTCCTCGATCGGTAGAGTTTTGACTACCCCTATTTTTATCGTTTTCGAGATCCATTTCGACTCGAGGTTTATTTGATGGATTGGACTTTCGTGACTTTTCCGCCTATGCCTTTAATTTCGATATGTTCACCCGTATCGGATCGTCTTCCTTTGGGGAGTCGCCTTCTTAGCAACAGGGACTGTGATGCTCCTGTGTCTCTCAGTATTTTAACTTTCGAGGTGTTCCCACTATCGTTCTTCTGTGACACTAGTCCCATAGCTATGAATGGTTTATAGCTGTCCTCTATTTCTTTTTGCGACACTATCCCCTCTTCCTGACTGAATTGATCTCTACAATTCCTGGCTATATGGCCGATCTTTCCACAATGGAAGCAAGTTATCTCCTGCCTTTCTCTGCCTTTTATCGGAGGATGGTTTCTTGCTGGCACACTCTCGATCGGTGTATAGTGGCCTTTTCCTCGCATGGTTGGTATTCCCGCGTAGCTGTGCTTTGCTTTGAACGTCTTATGTGTTAGGGCATGTTCATCTGCTAAAGTAGCTAATTCGCGTGCAGTTCCAACTCTCCTCTCCTCTACATAAAGCCGCAGTTGGTCACTCAAGCCCTTTTTACATTCTTTGATGAGAATTAATTGTTTCAGCTTTTCGTAGTCTCCCTCCACTCCCTCGGACGCGCTCCATCGGTCGAAGTATGTTTCCTTCTGTCTAAGGAATTCCGTATAGGACTGAGTTTCGTTTTTTCGATAGTTTCGAAACTTTTGCCGGTATGCTTCTGGTAATAGCTCATATGCCGCCATTATCGCCCTTTTTACCGTCTCGTAGTTTGCACATTCCTCGATCGTCAACGATGCGTATGCTTTTTGCGCCTTGCCGCTTATAACGGTTTGTAATAGCATCGTCGAAGTGTGATTCGGCCATTCCAGATTGATCGCTGTTTTCTCGAAGTGCTGGAAATATTCATCGACCTCGTCTTTTTTGAATTTTGGTATTAGCCTGACTTGCTTCACTAAGTCAAATTCTTTATTGCCTGATCCAAAATTTCTTTCTCGGAGTTCCAGTTCTAATTTCCTGGTTTCCTGCTCTATTCGGGCTATTTCTATCTCTGCTCTGGCCATTATTTTTGCCCTCTCGAGCTCGATTTGTGCTGATGTCACTTCTTGAGGTTCTACCTGTAATTTGTCCAGTATCTCGTCCTCGAATACATCATTGTCGACCATGTGTTCTGCAATTATCTTATGAAGATGAGCTTTCCTCATAGATCGTCTGACATCTAATTGGAGCTGTTGTCCTATTACGAATGCGTCGTCCTTCTTCAATTTTAATAACTGCTCCGCCGATGGGTTTCTTAAGAATTCCTCTACTGTAGACATTTCTACTTCTGCTCGTTTCCCCAATTGACAGATTTCGGATAAAGATAAAAAGTAATGAGAATCCCGGACTGAGCCCCCAAATTATGTCACGACCCGGTTAATGTTTGTGGATAAGAAAAGATATTGGCATGAGATAGGCCAAACTTAGCTGTTTTGTCCGTTAGGGTAAACACGGATCATAAATTCGCAAACACAATATCCAAGAAAAATGTTGAGATGGCGAAAGTCTATCTCTTCCTCGAATCTTAGTTCCAAATAAGAATATATGTGAGTTCAATCGCCAATACGATTGTATTTGAATAATAATCCGCAATTTAATTAATTCAAATCTCAATCAGATTAAATGTTGAGTTCAATCGACAATACGATTGTATTTGAATAATAATCCGCAATTCAATTGATTCAAATCTCAATCTTCGATGAGGTTCGATTCTCGGAGATAATGTTTGTACACTGGGCTGTATCGCTTCTTTTCACCAACTGTTTATTTCTTATTTTCAAATCCCTCGTGGTCCGCTTTTCCCGCCACAAATGTTCGCTGTCTGGTTGCCATGATGATGTATTTCCGCTCGTTATGGCAATATTCATACCAAACCTCTGTCCCTTTTCCCTCAGCCAAGTGACTGCCAGGCCACATCATTTACAGAGAGGGGGGGGGTTATCTGGTTGATTAGGTCTTAGGAAGAGAGAGATAGCGAGATATATATATAGAGAGTAAGTAGAGAGATTGAATGTTCGCTTTGCTCTGACGTCACATCCCCCCCTTAAAAGGCCGAAATTTATTTTTTCTTAAATGACGTTTTCGGATATAGTACGACTTATTTATAGGCGGGATAATGCATCCGCCACTATGTTCTTTTGGCCTGTTATGTGCCGTATTTTCAAATTAAATTCTTGGGCTAAGAGACACCACGACAACAATCTTCTGTTATTGTTTTTCATGCGATGCAGAAATTGCAATGGATCATGGTCCGTGAATACGACCGTAGAGTCCGCTGACGATGTTAGATAGATTTCAAAGTGCTTCAAACTGTCAATTAGAGCTAATGCTTCTTTCTCGATCGTTGAATATTTCTGCTGGTGAAT
>NC_136523.1:46500973-46503473 GCF_053919585.1 Euprymna scolopes | reverse complement strand
GCAGTGATAATGGTTGAAATCGCCCTAAACTCTAGACCCAAAACTGAAGAGCCAGTGCTCAAAACAACGAGATATTATAATAAGGCTGACTGGGGAGCCATCAGGGAACTAATTAGAGATGCTCCATGGAAAAATATTTTCTCTCTCCCTGCTGAACAATGTGCAAACGAGACCACTGACTGGTTCAAAACTGCAATCGAAGCGCATGTTCCCATGCGGAAATTTTATAGTAAGCCCCACTCTCCCCAATGGTTTACGTCGACTTGTGCAACTGCCATTACTCAAAAGCAGCATGCATACCGTAGGTTTAACCGACATAAGTCCAGTTCAAACAGACTGAAGTATATAGAAGCTAGAAATAACGTTAAGAAAGAAATAGCGACAGCTAAGAGAGAATTTATGGAAACCACTAAAAAGCGCATCGAAGCACAAAAACTAGGAACTCGAGACTTCTGGAAAATCTACAACAGTGTAGTAAATAATGGGCAATCAACAATTCCCCCACTAACCAACAATCACGAGGTTGTCTCCTCAGCAACCGACAAGGCTAACATGCTTGCCAGACGGTTTGCCTCAAACTCCACACTGGACCCTTCCAACCACCCCCTACCTGACTTTCCTATGCGGACAGACGCCACACTAGACGATCTGAAAACCACCCCTGCTCAGGTGCATGCTATCATAAAAAACCTTGACACCTCAAAAGCATGTGGACCCGATCTTATCCCAGCTGTGCTATTAAAAAAGTGCTCAGCCGAAGTAGCTCCAGTTCTCTCCAAACTCTACAACAAATGTCTTAATGAAGCTTGCTTTCCGGGCTGTTGGAAAACTGCTTCTGTTGTACCAGTATTCAAGAATTCTGACGAAAGGACAGACCCATCAAATTATCGCCCCATTAGCCTCCTCCCACTTTTTGCCAAAATATTTGAGACCATAATTAACCATGCTCTAGTCCATCATCTTACAGATGCTAAACTACTGACTGACAAACAATATGGATTTAGACAAGCCCGTTCCACAGCAGACATCCTCACTGTGATCTCTGAACGTATATACCATTCACTGGACAAAGCGGGGGAAGGCAGAGCGGTAGCTCTAGATATATCTAAGGCTTTTGACAGGGTATGGCATGAGGGTCTCCTCAGTAAAATCAGATCATACGGTATCACTGGTAGAATACTTGACATAATTAAATCCTTCTTAGATAAGAGAAAAATCCAGGTAGTCCTCGACGGTCGCACATCTAAACAATATGATATAAATGCGGGAGTGCCCCAGGGTTCTATCCTTGGACCTCTATTGTTCCTGATATTCATAAATGACCTCCCCGACAACATTGCCTCTGAGATGGGTATATATGCTGATGACACTACACTCTATGGCAAGCACGACAGGAAGACGAATGAACACATTTCTAAAGAAATGGCAGAAACACTAGAGGAAGACCTCCAATCTGTAGTGGAATGGGGACAAAAGTGGTTGGTCGCGTTCAATGCTGCCAAGACTAAACTAGTTTCATTCAATAATTACAAGAAACCCTCTCTACCACCCATAGCAATGGCCAACGACTCTTTATCTGAGAGTACATCTTTCAAACTCCTTGGCCTAACGTTCACAGGAAACATGAGTTGGAACTATTACATTGAAGGCATTGCCAGGGCCGCTGCAAGAAAGGTAGGCTCTCTCTACCGTGCTAGAAAACTACTAACACCCGAAAGTATCCTGTACCTCTATAAGGCCACCATTCGCCCATGTATGGAGTATTGCTGCCACATCTGGGCTGGTGCATCTGCTACTAGTCTCTCGCTCCTTGACAAGGTTCAAAAGAGAGTCGCAAACCTGATAGGCCCTGAACTGGCATCTAAGCTTCAGCCTCTGTCCCATCGACGAAATGTTGCATCCCTCTGCCTTTTCTACAAGTATTTTAGTGGTGAATGCTCTGACGAACTGCAATCACTTGTGCCCCCACGACGCGAGCACCCTCGACAAACCCGACAAGCTGCAAAATCCCACCCCCACACTGTAGAGATCCCTAGATGTAAAAGATCTTTTTACTCCAATAGTTTCTTCCCCAGAACCGCAAGACTCTGGAATTCCATTCCAGGTCTCTGCTTCCCCAACAATACTGACGTGCAGAAGTTCAAGTGTAACGTGAACCGACACCTTGCTGCCCAAATCCCTACATAGTACCCCAGTAGTTGTTTCCCCTGATAGTAGCCCCCTACACCAAAGTGGCAATTTGCCTTGTTTGGGGTGAAAATGTAATAAAAAAAAAAAAAAAGTTAACTTCACAAAGGAAAAAATATTTGTAAACGTAAAAAAAAAAAAAAAAAATGTTATAATGAAAAATGTTTTCACGGCGACATTCGGAAGCTGATAAATTTTGAAATGAAATAAATTCATTGTAAAAATTCTTTGAAAGATAAATATTAGTTTTCTACGTCTATTTCAAAGATGATAAGTAAAGTTCTCAAAAACGAGAGATTTTGGCTTCGCAGAA
>NC_136523.1:46350973-46495973 GCF_053919585.1 Euprymna scolopes | reverse complement strand
GAAGCCTAATGCTTCTCATCAGAAGGGTAGAGAAGATGCTAGGTGACATAGTGGGGATGCGGCGTCTAGCCTTGGATTCATTACGAACGAAATAGATCAAAACAAATTAAAATTATAGATCATGTTGGGGGGGGGGTGAAGTGGCGTAGCACGGGCGGGGGGGGGGGCGGTCCGCCCCGGGCGGCACGTGCTACGTTTTTGAGAGGGTAAAAAAATAAATAAAAATAAATGAAAGCTAACAAAAAATCTTAAATTTTATGCCGAAAAGGTTGTAAAACATTGGGACTTTTAGAGATATCGGAATCAGAAAAATGTGTCCCTATTTTATGAACGGCACATGCCAGGGGCGGCATTTTGAGAGGTTGAAAATAGAAAATAAAAATAAATAAAAGCTAACAAAAAATCGGAATTTTTTTACCGACAAGTTTTTAAAAAATCGGAATTTTTGGAAGTATTGGAATCGGAAAAATGTATCCCTATTTTACGAGCAACCCATATCAGGGAGCGGCATCTTGAGAGGTGAAAAATCGAAAATAGGAAAAAAAATAAATAGCTACAAATAAAATCTAACAAAATATCTTAAATTTTATACCGAAAAGTTTGTAAAAAATCGGTAGTTTTTGAGGTATTAAAATCGGAAAAATATGTCCCTATTTTATGAACGGCACATACCAGGGGGCGGTATTTTGTGAGGATGAAAATACACAAAAAAAAAAAAAAAAGAAGAAAGAAATAAAAGCTAACAAAAAATCAGAATTTTATACCGAAAGGTTTTTAAAAAAGCGGAACTTTTGGGGATATTGCACTCGGAAAAATCTATCTCCTATTTTACAAGCGGCCCATGCTGGGGGCGGTATTTTGAGAGGTTAAAAATAGAAAAAAAAAAAAAAAATGAAAGCTAATAAAATATCTTAAATTTTATACCGAGAAGTTTATAAAAAAATCAGAACTTTTGGAGGTATTGTAATCAGAAAAATGTGCCCTTATTTTACGAGCGGCACATACCAGGGGGAGCCATTTTTGTGAGGATAAAAAAAAAAAAAAAAATGGAAAAAATAAATAAAATCTAACAAAATATCTTAAATTTTATACCGAAAAGTTTGTAAAAAAATTGGAACTTTTGGAGGTATCGGAATCGGAAAAATATGTCCCTAGGGGAGGGGCGACAAAAGAGGTAATCATATGCCAGCGGTGGGGGGGCACAACAGGTAATCATATGCAAGCGGTGGGGGGGGCATTAATTATATGCCAGCGGGGGGGAGGGGGACAGGTAATTATATTTCAGCGGGGGGGGGGGAAACAGGCAATTATATGCCAGCGAGGGGAGGGGGCGACAAATTTTATACATAGTGCATTGCAGAAAGGTGTATAGAGTCTTTATCATAGTCTTAAGTGTACGTAGTATATGTTTTAGGGTTAAAGTTGGGACTTAACTGGATGTGTGGTGGTTCTAATTTAACGGCGTGTAAGGTGTCTATTATCTATGGAGGGGCATTTCTGCAATGCACTATATATAATACGCTCCTCCTTTATTTAGAATTCGAACCCCCAACATGATCTATAATTTTAATTTGCTTTGATCTATTTCATTCCTAATGAATCTAACGCTAGACGCTGCATCCTCACTATATTACCTAGCATCTTCTATACTCTTCTGATGAGAAGCATTAGGCTTCGAAATGCCTTGGCATAAAAAGTCCCTTCTATACCCCAACTAATTGACTGTATTCTTTTATTGAATAAATGAACCAATCTATATCCACTAATATATAGTTCTGTGACTTCATTTCCCACCCCTATTGTTTTCATATATAAGCTCCAATGATACTTGTTGAGCTTTATAATGTCCAGATAAGTCTCCTCTCATAGAACTGATCTTGCTCTTTTCCTCTAACGCTCTAAGCTATATATATATATATATATATATATATATATATATATATATATATATATATATAATATATATATATATATATATATATATATATATATATATATATATATAGCTTAGAGCGTTAGAGGAAAAGAGCAAGATCAGTCCAGGAAAAATCTGAAACTAAGAGCGTATTATTCATGTTTTATTCACAGAATGTTTAAATGAGATAAGTCATCAGTACCATCGGTTTCAAACCTGATAATTATTTACCGTTTAGATACCCATTACAAGCTTTCTTCAACCGAAAACAGTCCCTAATTATCAGGTTTGAAACCAACGGTACCAATGATTTATCTCATCTAAACTTTCTGTAAATAAAACATATATATATATATATATATATATATATATATATATATATATATATATATATATATATATATAGTAAGTTATAAAATGTATATGGTGATATATATATAGTAAGTTATAAAATGTATATGGCGATTAAGCTACACTGAATATTCCGCGTTTCATCCACTTTAGGATTCTTCAGGCTTATGCGCAAATTAGGATTCTTCAGGCTTATGCGCAAATAGGATTCTTCAGGCTTATGCGCAAATTCTGTGGTTGTTTGTCGTATATATATATATATATATATATATATATATATATATATATATATATATATATATATATATATACTCTGATGTAAAAACCTTCAGTCTACTGTATACTCGTTCTTGTGGCAGGCATCTGAACCAAAAAAGGTTAGCAGTAATACCAAAACGCGTCGTTGGTTCAACACAAAGCCTTCATCAATATAAAAAAATGATCTGTGTGGATTTCTGAGCAACTTAGTTGTTGTAGCGGTACCTCATAGGTTGAAATTGACGAGTCCATCATATATATAACTACTTAATTTACTCGCATAAATAAAAAACACCGTATGAAAACAACACTAGCGAATAAATACTGGGCACTCAAGGAAAGCGGACATTCGCCGGTAGTCGAATGGAAAATAATAAGACAAGCTACCACGTGTAGGGACCTAGACGACCCATGTAGATTATGCCTTCATGAAAAATTTGCTATCCTGTACTTTAAAGAACCCCAACATCTATTAAACTGTAAAAGGGAAATAGCAAACAACTGTGTTCACAGGATAAAATTTAATCTAGGATAGCGATACAAAATAGTTTCAAAACTAACAAAGCAATAGAAAATAAACAAATAAATTAAATAAACATGAATATACATAAACGATCACACATACATGCATGTATGAATATATGTATGTATATGTGCATATATATGTATGTACACATATATATATTTATACATAAACTAACATAAAAAAAAACACAAACCTAGATTTAAAAAAGATCAATAAGCTAAATATCCAGGCTAAATAGAGAACACACAAAGGAACAAGTCAACCAGAGGTCAAATAGGCCTTTGTCCGATAAATGCATTCTCATTGGCTGATAGGAAGTGCGCGGTGGATACTAGTAAGCTGATTGGCTAACTAAAATTTCAATAGAAGAGGAGCATATAAAAATGACAAACAACCACAGAATTCGCGCATAAGCCTGAAGAATCCTAAAGTGGATGAAACGCAGAATATTCAGTGTAGCTTAATCGCCATATACATTTTATAACTTACTATATATATGTATATATATATATATATATATATAATATATATATATATATATATATATATATATATATATATATATATATGTTTTATTTACAGACAGTTTAGATGAGATAAATCATTGGTACCGTTGGTTTCAAACCTGATAATTAGGGACTGTTTTCGGTTGAAGAAAGCTTGTAATGGGTATCTAAACGGTAAATAATTATCAGGTTTGAAACCGATGGTACCGATGACTTATCTCATCTAAACATTCTGTGAATAAAACATGAATAATACACTCTTAGTTTCAGATTTTTCCTCATAATAGAGCACTCTGCTAGAATCCTGTTTTCCAAAAAATATAACTAATTATATATATATAAAAAATTTAGAAGCCCTGACTGTCATATGGGCGGTCGGGTTTCGATCTTGGCTTGAGGTTGTTGTTTGTCTAGCTGCACTGATGAGCTGTGAAACGAGACAGTACTGTATGTGGATGACTATAATGCTCCCTATTCATAATTCCTCGTCTGACACAACTCACTTCTGCCTAAAAGAATGCCCTTCTCTGATCAACAAGTTTTTTTTTTTTTTATTGAAATAGTCTGCTTTTTATATGCATACTAGCAAGGATACCCGGCGTTGCACGGGTGTTTGGAGGTGGTTGTCTTGGGGGAGGGTAGATCAAAACAAAATGGGCAAAGTAATAACCCTGTTTAAAATAATTAAAAAAAAAACGTTGCCTGGGTGTTTAGTGGTGTAAAACAAACAAAAAAATGTTTTGGTATGGAGGTAGGCTCAAACCCGAAGCCTCGAGGCTAAGGCAGAAAAAGCAGTCTGACACGTTACCCTGATGCCATAGAGACAGAGAAGTGAGAACTGACAGAATTAAATGTTTAAAAAACTGCAGGTGGTTTAAACTAACGTCTTCTAGGTCAAATATTATGCCACCGTCGTTGTAGCAGTAGGAGAAAAAAATGAAGGAACGATTTTTTTTGCTACCTCTCCCTGTACAAAACTGCCCAGTTGAGGGTGAAGGAATTAATGTTTTTTGGCCAATTTTTCGATATTTGTCGATACCGATCTGGCGAAAATTCGTTGCCTCTATCGAAAGTTTTTGCGACACACACACACACACACACACACACACACACACACACACACACACACACACACACACACACACATTTTGCCTTTTATATATATAGATTAGATGCCCTGAAGTCTTGTTACTACATCATGAGATCGCCAGCCTATAAGTAAACACAGCGGCCATTTTTTCTTTCTTTATTCTTCTTGTCTGATGTGAGCAGTACATGCTGTATAAAAAATCAGGTTTGTACTAATTTTTAAAACCCCCGTCGATAGATTCACTGATCTATGTTAAATTACAGTCAGTACATCAGCTATAGATCTGTGTCGTAACCCTGGTTAAAGGGTCACAAAGATTAACAGAACATGATAACAGAGTAGAAAAATGTATTACCAAAACATACAAAAGTGTGAGTTGTTCGTTGGCTAGACAAGCAACCTCGGTTTGTTCACAGCGGACATTTTTTTTCATTCTTCTTGCTTGACATGAACATTACATACTGTACAAAAAAATCAAGTTTGTACTGATTTTTAATCACAATATCGACTCCACAATCTAGTGAGAGATGGTCACTTCTTCCCCTACAATGTTTTTCTCACTGAAGCAATGTTGCTAGCCTCTCTCTATTCTATAGTTATTTCCATGGGAGGTGCTCGACTGAGCTCCAATCATTGATTCTTTCTTTAAAACACGTTCCCAACAACTTAAAACAACTGCATTTCTGATTTTCTTTTTTCCTCCATATGCCTGATATGAAACAGAATTTCCATGGGCAGAGTTTCTTTCCAAAGAACTTCCTATATGTAGAACACATTATGACGATATTGCTTCCCTGTGGATTATAATATGGTCATCTTCAAATCTGTGTCATAATCCTGGTTAAAAGGTTACAAAGAACAACAGAACACGAAGCGACGTTGCTAGCCTCTCTCTATTCTATAGTTAATTCTATGGAAGGTGCTCGACTGAGCTCCAATCATTGATTTCTTCTTTAAAACACGTTCATAACAACTTGTTTTGCTACAACAACTGCGTTTCTGATTTTATTTCTTCCCCCATATGCCTGATATGAAATAGAATTTCCATGGGCAGAGTTTCTTTCCAAAGAACTTCCCATATGTGGAACACATTACCACGATATTGCTTCCCAGTGGGTTACAATTCTATAATTATTTCATGTGATTGTTTTCTTGAACGTGATCTCAAACATCATCCACATCTCTAACGTAATTGTCTTTTTGAACATGCTTTCTACTTTTTTTCCCTACTGTGACTTCATTTCGCTTACGGCTCGGTATTTGCATATAACCGTCCTATATTACATTGCTGCATCAAGGGAGATGCTGCACAGAGCATCTTTTCTTGCCTTAACAAAGTAGAATATCTGCAGAATTCTCGGTATCAAAATTTGAATACACAACTAATTCTTAGTCCTTCTCAAAATTCTCGGTCTCAAGAATCTATACACATCTGACACAACTCGCTTCTGCCAAAAAGAATGCCCTTCTCTGATCAACAGGCTTTTTTTTAAACTGTCTGCCTTTTATATGCATACTAGCCTAGGTGTCTGGCTTTGCCCAGGTGTTTAGAGGTGTGTGTTGAGAATAAAAAAAAAAGTGGTAGTAAGCAGGCAGGCTGGAACCCGTGACGCGAAGGAAAAGAAACTGAAAGAAAATCTGATGTCTTACCACTACTCCATGACGTTCGGAACGTTAAAATAAGGCCAAGTCAATCCAACCGATACGATGACTTGCAAAAATGGTTTGCAAAAAATCGACCCTTCTTTGTAGAAAACCGCCCTGTTGAGGGTGAAGGAATTAATGTTTTTGGCCAATTTTCGATATTTGTCATCCGAGACATCGAGCTTCAAAATAATACCAATCTCGTGAAAATACGTCGCCTCTGTCGAAAGTTTTAGGCAGATATACATGATGATTGATTGCAACGTCTTGTCAGACGAGTGCCACTCCCTCAGACACTTAAAGTCCATGAGCCCAAAAATGACTTTTCTTTTTTTTAGTCCTACCGGTGAATTCTCACACTCAAGCAGGCATGACACTGAAGAGGGTCATTAAGATCAATTATTACATGCTTCCAGCATTTCAAGCTTCCGCGTGTCACAACTTTTCCATCGTCACAGGACCATTTTTATAGACAAATGCCTGAAGGAGTATCTATACACAGATGATGTTACAGAGTCTTAGCTTTGTACGACAGCTAAGTCTCTCTCTCAGTTCAAAATGTTGAGATCCAGCAACAAGCAAGAGCAAGATAGCCAGCAACAAGTAAAACTGCAGACCAGCTAAATGCGGGTTCTGGTCTCCCGCTTTATGTTTTTTTAAATCAGAGATTTGCTTCTCCTAGAAAGGTTGCCTTCACCACGGCTTATGGGAGCCCTCTCCACCCCAAGACACACATACATGCACACAAACACACACATACATACATACATACATACATACATGCATCTAAACAGACAGTTGAGATTTATATTATAGATGCCATGAAATCTTATTCCCTCATGAGATCGCCAGCCTATAAGTAAACATAGCAGCCATTTTTTTTCATTCCTCTTGCTTGACGTGAACACTGCATGCTGTACAAAAAAACAAGTTTGTATTATTTTTTAATCATATGACACTACTTGATATGAGAGATTTTATCACATCAATATAAATAAAACGGTAGGCGTGTGTGAAAATATTTAACCAATAAACACTTAAACTACTGGTCACATGACACTGAAATTAACAGGAAATAGTAATCATACACCCAGGATGGTTTATAATGAGTAAAATCCTTGTTTGGATGGATGAATAACTCGTACAGAAATATGTCAGCAAGTTGAAATTCAAAATGTTGATTTCAACTTGCCGACACGTTTCTATTACTTTTGTGCATGTGCAAATTCATTCATAGCTTGAAGTGGTTGGATTTTAAATCTTTATCTATCTGTTGATAGTTCAAATAGTAGGGAATGCATCAGGAGCGCTAAATGCTTTGGTTTTGATTTTAGCTAATAGCACCGACGTCATTATTTTTTTTTATAACTTTTGAAATCAGTACTATATATATATATAAAATAAAATCTTTGACTTACTTGTTGTTTCATCAAATACTTTTGTATGCAAAATCCGATCCCGCATTTTACTAATTCCTACCCTCTGATGAGAAGGAAAGTATTTCTTCAAAACTCCGCGGATTAAGGACTATTCCACTTATCAAGTGTTTCCTTTTCAGATTAAATATGTTTTTAACTCTTTTTCAAAGTGTTTTTTAACATGTTTCATTAACTGTTTGCTCTTTATATATATATATATATATATATATATATATATATATATATATATATAATGTTTGATAGAGAATTGAATCTGTAATAATAAATACGAAATCTGTATGAATTAAAATATATTTAAGTGTGTGTAGAAAAGCTTTAGAAGGCTATCACAATGCGAGGAATGGAATGTAGTCGATGTTGAGGAAGAATGATGAAAACAAGTGAAAATTTGCAAATCAATATATATATATATATATATATTGCTCAACACTGACTACAGCCTTGTGATAGCCTTCTAAATCTCTTCTATATACCTATCTCACACAATGCTTCAAGCAAACTAGATCTCATTTTTATATTTAAGTGTATTTTACGGCCAGGCAATGCCAGGTGCCCCCTACTAGTCTACAATAATTGCGGCCAACTGAAAATCACATCATATTGTCATCAACCCACAATACAATTGTTAGCAGCGGCATCTCTAACTCATGCCCAAGTATCAGGTTCTGTTGCGATTGATGTTCCTGTTTGATATGACTTGCAAGGCCCAGTTGGTGGTGGAATAGAGAATAGGGGAGAGATGGGATCATTCACTATACTTTCTTCGTTGCTTTGCTTCTTCATTCTCCCTCTTCATTTGCTCAAAGTTTGCGGTGCCAACGTGTATTGTTCTCCTCCATGTCATTCGCTCTCTGGCAGATTTTTTTCCCCACAAGGAGTGGCATTGGTAAGTGTCAGGGTGCATTTAGTTGGTCCATGTATCACATTTTAGGTGTTCCTTCTCCCGATGATCAGCTCTCCATGTAAAATTTTTCGTGAGGAACATGGAAGGATTGGGATTTTTATCCTCGATTCCCAAAAATAACATTAGAGCATTTCTTTAATGATCTGGTCCCTGTTGATTGTGGTGTAATGCTGTTTCTGTGCAGTTCTAGGAGGTCCACCCTTCTAGGCTTTGCCTTTTCTCTTTGAAAAGGGGTTAGTTTATTGCTAATTACCTGAATCACTTTTACCAAAGAATGTCGATGGGGCTGCCTAGGCAATTTTTGCATGTCATTGTCCCTCCTCGAGGTCGCTGACTTCTCACTCCCACTTTCCAATCCTGGTCACAGTTCTTGCAGTGGAAGAGAATTAAATAGCTCCACCCTGTGGACGCGTCCTGCGTAGTGGACGCGGTGAGGCATGATGGTGGTCTCCATGCTGCTCACTAAAGTTCTGTCTGGTAGAGACGTTGAGTATTTACTTGATTTTCAGTTGCTGGAAGTGTTTGAGCAGTTTTATCTCACTTCTATACAGGTTCCATGTTTCGCAAGCATACAACATATAAAAGAATAACACATTTTCACACGATTGGCGACATTTATTGGATGTATTTTGTTCAACTTACGATTTTTGAACGATTATCACGGGTCCTCGTGCTGTAACATGGCTGTTGCACTTGAACCGTATCATTATATTTCAACCACTTGGGTCCACACATTATCTGATACCATCACAAAGGAATAAACAAAAAAAAAAAAAAAGAAAAGAAGAAAAATCCGACTGAAATACATTTATTCGTGCGTGATTCTTCCAAAATAACACATTTCATTATTTTTCAAAAGTCTTTTCGCACATCCGCGTGTTTTACAGCCTCAGCTATATAACATGTGCTTTTTAAAAGTCTCTCTCCCCACCACTTGATGCCGGCCATAGTTAGCGTTTTCTTGCCCTCAACTTCACACAATCATCTTCCACGGCACATATTTTGCTTCTCTTTTTCGACCACTTGCTGTCCTTTTTTACTTTTTATTTTTCCCTTCTTCTTTTTCCTGTGACGTCAGCATGTGCACACTTGCTCAATTTGCATATGTGTTAAGACGGCTGCTGCTAATATTTTCACTAATCAGTTTTCCTATGGCTGCCGGTGATTTTCTTAAGTGCAATGCTTATCGCAGCCATGCTTTTTTTTCTCTGTTTTAGCTGTATGTAGTGAATGTGCAGGTTCTTTTGAACTGTAAAGCATTTTAACATATGTTAAGCAACATGTGAAAACATCTTTTCTATGAAAGCTGATAATCGTTCAAAAATCGAAAATTAAACAAAATACTAGTAGTAATAAATGGATAATTCTGCATTTATTGACCCACGGTTTCCATGAAATTTCTCGGGTGTGCTCGGCCGCTGACGTGAATAACCAGAAGCGGCTAATTGTGAAACATTAAACCGCTATGAGGAAATTATAATGATAAAAAAGAAAAACATGGAAATACAATAAATAAACTTATAAACATGTACCTAACCCAATCCTAACCCTAACCTGCGCGATTAAAATTAATTTTATTTCTTCCAATTTATAAAAATGTAGGCTTCATAGATTCGTATTAGCTAAAAACAGACTGTGCGTTCGGAAAAAAAATTGAGGAACACTGTTACCCTTTTTCCAGCTATTTCCATCAGCTGCTGAGTGATCCCGGGCAACTTCGTGGAAATCGTGGGCAGGTAAATGCAGAAGCACCAATAAATGTCAACAAGCGTGCAAAAATAATGTTCTGCCAATATTTTGTTTAATTTTAGAGGGTCCTTGTGCAATGATTATTTTTCATTCTTATCCATGTAGTTATCTTGCCTTTGGTAACAGTTATTTGTTATATATTTATTTTTCGCCGCCCCCCTTTTTTTTTGTTAAAATGCCCAACTTATGTTTGTTTGTTTGTTTATTTTTTGTTTTGTTTATTAGGTTTATGAGTTCTCAAGTGTTAACTATTCTGTACCTATAACACTTCATTCTCTAGATTATAAAGTCGGATTTTTAAATCTGCCAAGGCCAAAAAAGAGTACTCTGAGTGGCACCTGGATCCAATTCCCTCAAATAGGGGGTCACTCAGGAATGGTGGACAATATTTTGGGATTGGACTCGTTGGCATTCCCTGGTAAGGGCGCCTCGCCTCAGTCGATTGATGATAAACCAATTCCTCTTCCAAAAGGAGCGGATAATGATTGGAAGAATGTCTCCTTCTAGGACCTAACAAACCGTTATGGTGATCCAGATCCACTGCTTGGACCCTTAGCAAGTCAGATGCCTGTCTCGGGCAGGAACGGATACATGAATGCCGGATGAATAGTCGAGGCTGCCGCTTCTAGGGATAAGCATCCGGCCTTTGTTAGGACGACACTTAATTTTCTCTTTTGAACCCGTTATTTTTTTTCTCTGTATCACTCAATGAGCTAGACTTATCCTTATCAGTGAGAGTTAATGTACGATTTTTTTCTCTCTCTTCCTCATCTCGTTGCTTATACTATATGTTGTCCTCCATATCACTGCCTCCCCACGTCCCCTGCCGTTTTCCCATTTAGAATTTTTTTTCCTCTTTCTACTCCCCCCTCCCCTCACTCTCGTCGACCATGTCACATTTCCTCTTCCTTTCCCCCCTTCTTTATTGGACTTTGCTTTTTTTTTGTGTTACCATACAACCACCCCCCATCCAATCCCGGCATGCCTGGCTCGTGCCACCGCCGTTAACCCCCACTTCCCACCTCTAGCACAGCTACCCCCCTCTCACACACTCCAAACTAACACAGTTGCACACATGTATGTACGCACACCCACACACACTTTCTCTAAAGTACACACATTTACTTACACGCACTTAGGTAATGTATACGAATTTGCAGACACACACGCTTCCGTGCACGCACCCACACAAACGTATTTACAAGTACTTGCAAATACATACTTGTGTACACGCACTTGCGCACATATACGCGCATGTACACACACTTGAGTATAGGCACCGTTACATATATACATACGCACTTATCTATATACTTATGTACTTACATTTTCATGTAAGTACACGCATTTGCACGCCCATACACTTACGTACATGAATTTCTGGCACACATACATACTCATGTGAATTCAAATGTAAGTAGACCCACTTCCACACGTATACTTACACACACACTTCTACGCATAGGCATACTTATATATATACACACACACGTTTATTCATATACTTTTTTGTAAGTGTGTATAAAAGTACGTATATTTGCACACATACAGTACTATACTTACCTATAAGCACATTACATTTATGTACACATATATAGACTTATTTAAACACACACTTTGTATAGAGAAGCGCATGTACTGATGTACACACTCACTGAAGTACATGCACACACACATACACATACACGATCCCCCATCCGCCCAGCTCTCACCCTAACAGACCGACGGTCCGTTCCCCCAAATGCCGCCCTCCGCTGCTGCTGCTGAGAACGGCTATTCATCCGACTCATCCCCTCCCTCTCTCTTTGTCATTCTACCCCCGCGACCCCCACCCAGCGCACCTCGTCCTCCTCCCTCGATCCCGTTCTACCTCCTCCTCCTCCTCTTGCTAAGCGACCTCCGGCTTTCTTCCAAAGCCGACATCTACATTTTGTCTTGTAAGTACAGCATCTAACTCCTTTCATTTCGTTCGTATATTCCTGATTTCAATATTTAAAAAAAAAAAAAAATGTGACAAGAACAAATTAAGATAAACACCATTTTTTTTTTAAATACACGACATTTTTTTCGCATTTATCGCGCGAATCGGCTTTTTTTTTTTTCGTTCATTTCTCCGAAAAAATAATAATCGCTATCATCACTTCACCGTAATAATGGCCAGTCGCCCGTCACTCTTTCTTCTTCCTCTTTTCCCCCCTAAAAACAAGCGAACCCATCACACTCAAGAGCCAACCATTTCTTTTTGTACTCGTCAAAAAAAATATTTAATTCGAACCGGCTTCAACTATTTTTGTCTTCGTCATTTGTTAAATCAAACACAAAAAAATTTTTTTTTTTCTTTCTTTCAAAAACGCGCATTTTTTTTTTATTGCAAAAAAAAAAAAAAAAAAAAAAAACTAGCAGAATTTATCCCGTTTAAAGCACAAAATTTCGTAAAGTTTTTGTTTATTTTTAAACAATAATTAATTTTATGGTAATTTTAAATTATTTCTAAGTAAATTTTACTGTCCCGATCTGAATTTGTTAAACTAAAAAAAATAAAACAGAATATTGTAAGAAAAAAATGCTTTTATTTATTTATTTTTCAATTGTTATCAAAACTTGCTAACCCTTGTCCCCAACTAGAAAATATTTCCCTTTAAAAAAAAAAATAAGGTAAAATTTGGAGTTATTTCCCTTTTTTTTTTATTTATTTATGTCGGCCATATTTCTTTTTCCGGTCGACTTGTTTTGTCCGTGTTTCCTAAATGCGATATAACTTGCTGTAATTGGCCGTTTTTAATGTTTTTTTATTATTATTATTATTATTGTTATCTTTTGTTACTAGAGCATGGTTTTAAGTTAAAAAATAATTGAATAGATTTTTGGGGAGCAATGGTGAAAATTAATTTGGGTACTGGCGACAATTTCCGACCATACATTAGATCATTAACCCCCAAATTAATCTGTTCAATAATACAATAGTTTTGTTGCTAAAGAATACCCCCCCCCCCTTCATTTTTTTTATTTTAGATGCAAACGAGGACGATTCACGATTATGGAAACCGACAAACTTTTTGAGTAAAAAAATAAATGCACTTTCAAATTGACAATTTATTTCAAGAACATTTTTGAAATTTAATACAATCACACAGAAATCGCCTTAGTTTATATTATGTGTGTTTGTGTGTGTCCATACACACACATACATATATATATATATATATATATATATATCGTGTGTACATATATCTGTATATATGTATGAATGCGTGTGAGCATGTGTATATATGTATAAATGTGTATGTATGTACATCTGTATTATACATGTGTATGTATATATATATCTGTATGCATAAATGTGTATGTATATATATATATCTGTATGCATAAATGTGTATGTATATATATATATCTGTATGCATAAATGTGTACGTACATATATATATATATATGTATAAATGGGTATATGCATATTTATCTATATGTATAAATGGGTATATACATATATATGTGCATGCACATATATATATGCACATAAATGTGTATGTACAGATGTATATATGTATGTATAAATGTGTATGTACATGTATATATGTATTAATGTGTATGTACATGTATATATGTATTAATGTGTATGTACATATATGTATGTATAAAGGTACATATGTATGTATAAATGTGTATGTACATATATATGTATGTGTATGTACATATATATGTATGTATAAATGTGTACACACACATGTATATATATATATCTATGCATAAATGTGTTATATGTACATATATATCTCTTTGTGTGCTTGTATGTATAAGTATGCATACATATGTGCATATCTGCGTGTATATGTAAATACGAGTGTGTGTGTGTATATATATACTAGCATGGTTGCCCGGATATTTGGAGGTGTATGTTGAGCAAAAAAAAAAAAAAAAAAAAAAAAAACAAGCGGTCAATTGTTTTAACTTTGACCCCTATTATGACCCCCTTAAAATTTATTGTTTTGGGGTCAAATCAAGTTATTAAGTTAGATCCATGTCCAAGGAACCTATATCTAAAATTTCAAGTGTTTAGACCCAAAATTATCGGAGGAGTTTGGTAGAGTTCTCAAAGGTCAAATCGTTGAACTTTGACCCCTTAATCGCCAAATTTCTGTCCGAAAACCGATCACATCGATTTTCCCAAATCTCAGTACCCTTCAAATTTTTAGTCTGTAGACTAAAAATTGACAGAGTTATTGCGTAGGGAAATGGACACACACAGACACACACAGACAGCCATTTTCACTTATATATATAAAAAGCAAAAAGTTAAAACTTGCTAAAAACATTAACAAGAGTTAAAAACATTTAATTTTCAGAAGGGGAACACAAAATAAGTATATATATATATATATATATATAATATATAATATATATATATATATAATATAATATATATATATATAATGTGCGCATAAATACGTGTGTACCTATATATTTAGTTACTATTCATGCTAGAATAAAAACCGACGGAATGGATAGAAAATCTAAAATATAAGAGTTGACAAAAATAAAAAAATAACACTAATACACTAAATTATTTTGTTTCCTTTATTAACGCAAATTATTTTACTTTCAAGAAGTTTCTTTTAATAAGCGAAACAAACTATTGGTCAACTGATGTGTTTTTTTGTTGTGATTTATTCACCCCCCCCTTTCATTTTAATCACTATTAACTAAAATAATGGCACACACCCAAATTTCCGACACGATATTTACGTCGGAAACTTCAAAATTCGCTAATGAATTTTGAAGTTTGTTTGCAGTTTGTAATTCAATCGAAAGAAATTGATCTCCTGTTAAAATAATTGGTATTTTTTTATGATCTGTCCCAGCGTAGTATAAACATCCCCAACTACCTCATATTAGGAATACCCCCCCCCAACCTCCCCATGTTAAGAACGGCTTTCAAGGTTGGGGGATGTTTATTCCGAAAGCCGTTCTTAATATGGGGAGGTTGGTGTGTTTATAATACGCTGAGGCACGTTGTAAAAATTTACCAAATAATTTATAGGCTAAAGTCAAGTTGTTGTTGAGTTCTCCCCCACAGTAAGAACTATGATATCAGGGTTGAAAAGTGGGATTAAGAAGTCAGCGCTCCCGAGGAGGAGCACTATGATCTGCAAAAAGTGCCTGGGCAGCCCCGTCGGCATTCTCTGATGAGGGCGCCTCAGACGATTAGCAATAAACTAACCCCTTCTCAAAGAGAGAAAGCAAAGCCTTGCAGTTGGACCTCCTAGAACTGCACAGAACTCTCACGGCAAAATTAACAGGGACTGAATCGTTACAAGAATGCTCTAATCTCTGATCATTTTGTGTGTCCAGGATACAGAAACTCTAGCCGTGCTTATAGGCACAAGTAAATCGTTATCTGTAAACTGGTCCAGTGATTTGGTTCACTATGGTAGCTAAAACTCCAATGGTTAGCAACTAACCTATTACCTCTCGGTGATCTCATATGAGATGGAATGATCCGGTCAGGGGAAATGACATTTTTCTTTTTTTTTAATTTTTGCAGAGAAGTGTCGATAGCCTCCTACATACAGCACCTGGTATTCTTAAATTGTTACCCATCTGGTACTGACTAGGCTCAATGTTGCTTAACGATGATGGCCTAATGGAAACCGGTGTGTCAACATGATTATGCAGTTTTGGTTATATAATTAGATGTAGTTGCTGTCCGTGGTGGACTTTAGTTTTACTCTTAAGTAATGTATATACAGACAACTTCAACTTTTATATATATATATATATATATATATATATATATATATATATATATTTATTTATATATATATATTTATTTATATATATATATTTATTTATATTTATATATATATATTTATTTATATTTATATATATATATTTATTTATATTTATATATATATATTTATTTATATATATATATATATATATTTATTTATATATATATATATATATATTTATTTATATATATATATTTATTTATATTTATATATATATATTTATTTATATATATATATTTATTTATATATATATATATATATATTTATTTATATATATATATATATTTATTTATATATATATATATATTTATTTATATATATATATATATATATATTTATTTATATATATATATATATATATATTTATTTATATATATATATATTTATATATATATATATATTTATTTATATATATATATATATTTATTTATATATATATATATATATATATATATATATATATATATATATATATATATATATGTTGTTTGTTCGTTTTTGTTAGCGATATTATTGAATGAATTCAATTATTTATATGGAAGCGCATTTTTACCTAAATGCGAGTTGGGAATAATTTTCCCGTTGACCAGTTTGGTACCCCCAAATGGGGAGCGGCATATGTATTATTTTTAAAATATAATTAATGTCAATAAAGAGAAAAAAATGAAGTTATGTCCAAAACAATTTGTTGAACTTTATAGTATTCCGATAAGTCTACTCTTAAAGAATGGATTTTATTCTCTTCCTTTAACTCCCCCTTTTATATATATATATATATATAAGTTAAGGGCAAAATAAATTCACTAATTGATATAATAATTAAGTGATTGATTTTGCACTACGAAACATACTGTCAAGAATTGTAAATGTCAACTGAATTAAAGGAATAAATTATAAGATGGTCAACATCATGAACTTTGGAATATAGTCTTTTGTCATTTATTCAATATATATATATATATATATATATATATATATATATATAATCTAAACTTCCTGCAAACAAAACAAGGTGCTAGTGCACTTACTGATCCACGCTATTTTTAAATCATATTTCCAAGTTTAATTAAAGTTTAATGATATGTTTTTTTATTCAATTGTAAGGTTAAAGTATAGAATAGGTACAAAATACCCTCCCTATGTTAAGAATGGTTTTTTAAATAATAACGTTATTATTTCAGCACGGATCAATAAGTGCACTAGTACCCAAAACAAATAATATGCTCTTATTTTCGGATTTTACTTTAAAAAAAAAAGAAGCACTCTGCTGGAATCCTTTTTCCAAAAGAAATATAACTAATTATACACACACACACACACACTAGCAAGGAGACCCGACATTGCTCATATTGAATGAAGATCAACAAATGTTCTACACTGCCAATGCTTTTATTGCCATCGAAATCAGTGAAATCGCCCATTTTTCAATTGAATCGATTGATTGCCTGCTCCTGATTTGGGACCCATCGTGGTGCACCGTGATGAAGCTTCACATGCCTCCCTACAGTGATTTAGTCCACGATACATTATAGTGTACGTTTCACTATAGAGAACCTACTGTTGATTTTATAAAATTATTTTTTATATATAACGGCTTGAATTAGTTTAAATTGCAAAAGTCAATCATCATGGTTCAATTGTGCTCTAAACAGACACATTCATTTCAAACACGCCCCCGTCTTATCAAAGAACCTACTGTTGATTTTATACGCCGGACCTTTCTGCTTGTGATATTAGGCTGTATAAGGGTGTTAATTTTGGTCCAAACTAGACTGTTCCTTCTTTAATTGGATTTTTTTTCGAGTATTGATATGTATCGCAGACATTCAAATACTAAACCTAAGAATACTCCCAGGCACATAAAGTACATTTATGTGAAAGTTTAAACAAATCAGTCCAACCGTTTCAGAGTCTATAAGGAACAAATTCACACACTTCCTTTTATATAATATATTTATATTAGAAAATAATATAGTGCAGCAAACTAAGTATTATGGTATCCATTCAATGTACATTTAGAGATTAATATTTAAGTTCAAATTTCTCTTGGAAACTACTGGACTGATCTGGCAGAAATTTTGTATGGACATCTATAATATAAATCTCACCTGTCTGTTTAAATGTATGTATATATGTATGTCTGCCTGAAACTTTCGACAGAGATGACGAATTTTCATGAGATCTGTATCGTTTTTAAGCTCGACCCTTCGGACGACAAATATCGAAAAATTGGTTAAAAACATTAATTCCTTCACCCTCAACTGGGAACTTTTCTACAAGAAGGGTTGCTTTTTACGCCAATATTTTCTAAAGTCATCCCCTTTTTTCTGTTGCCTTAATTTAAACGATGGGCACAATGACAAAGACGTCACTTTTTTTTCCCATGTTCTTTTCCTCCTTCGCGGTATGGATTCAAGCCTGTCTGCTACCACTTTATTTTGCTCAACACACACCTCTAAACACCCGGACAACGCCAGGCACTCAGGCTAGTTTTGTTATAAGGTGCAGCGAACTATTATGTTATCCATTTGATGCACAGTTAAGGATTAATAGGGATTAGTACTTAATGCTTAATGCAAAAATAAGCACAAATTTAACCGTATTCAACCATCGATTTGGCATAAAGCGCTCATTCTAAGTCAACAGGCTATAAATATTAACCTGATATAATTTATATATATATATATATATATATATATATATATATATATATATATATATATATGTGTGTGTGTGTATTAGTGATGGGACGATTTCAATATTTTTCACGATTCCGATACAATTACCGATTCCGTGCTTAATTCCCGATTCCGATTCTTTATAAATCTTTAATTATTTGACTATAGAATTGTTATTTCCTCTGATTTTTGTAAAAAAAAACACGTTAAATATGTAGATATTTTCTTAAACCTCAAAATACACTTGTGGAGGATGGTCTATCGATTTTTAACTTTATTGGTAATTTAAAATCAATAAATCTTTAATATTTTATCATTATATTACCAGCAATGGAAGATTTTGATTCAAACAAAATCAAATAAAAAAGACAAAAGAATAGTTTTGGCATCGGAAAATAGGCATCAATTTTTTCCGATGCTGATACCCCCAAATCTTCCGATTTTTCCGATTCCAATGAATCGTCCCTAATGTTTGGATTTGTCCAAATAGTCTTGAAACAATTGTAACTAACGATGAAATACACCATTTTTTGCAATCAACCCATTCTTTGAAGTCTTGGTTTTTGTTAAAACAATATATATATATATATATATATATATATATATATATATATATATATATATATATATATATATTTAAAGTTTTGTGAGTACAAATCATAAAACTTTTAAGTTTCATCCTATGTAGAAACCAACAAATACATAGAAATGTTAAAATTTTTAACATGTTGCTAACAATTTTTCCTCTATGAGAAGAAATAGCATTCTTTGAAACTCTGCAGATTAAGGAGCACCCAGCTTTGGAGTATTCTGCCGAATAATAAAACCTTTTTTAAATTTCTACTTTACTGCTCTGTTTCTTATATATATATATATATATATATATATATATATATATATATATATATATATATTAAATGAAAGATGAGAAATAAAAATTCTAACTTTATTCTATCATCAGAATAATAAAGAAAAGTAAAAGAGGAAAATTAACAAGAAAAAAAACCCTCTTTAGGCCATAGCATTTCAAAGCTAAATACTTCTCAGCAGGAGAAAAGGGCCAGATTTATACGAAATGCAAATATAGATAAAAGCTGGCTTAATAACATTTAGATATGAAATGAAGGAATAGAATAATATGGTAAAAAGTAATTAAGAAATATTAGAAGTAGACACAATAAACACACAGTAAATCGAAATGTTATAAGAGGTTTCTTTTTTTCATCAGAACAATAAGGAAAAAAAATTATCTTTGTATAATTCTGGCCCTTCTCCTCTTCTGATGAGAAGCATCTAGCTTCGAAATGACATGGCCTAAAGAGGTTTCTTTTTTTTTCTTAATTTCCCCCTTTTACTTTTCCTTATTGTTATGGTGATATAATAAAGTTTTATATAACTTTTATTCCTCATCTTTTATTTAATATATTTGTTTTTTTTTTTTTTTTGCTCCCCTTAATAGTGTTGAGCTTTTCTTATCTTGATAAGTTTTGCTTTGTTAAAGAGTTACTGTCCCCCCCCCCGTTAAAAACCGACCGTGTGTCTAACTCTGCTCTCGAAGGGAGGCAAGTAAACAAAAACAAACAAACAAACAAACAAACAAAAAATAAATAGGAAAATAAAATAATACACGCGAAAAAAAATTATAGGAATAATATATATATATATATATATATATATATATATATATATATATATATAGTCTTCGAAGTTTTTAACCTTTAAAACTATATAAAAAAAAAAATTATTTTTATCATTCGTCAGAAAACTATTTAGTTAGTAAGTCATTCAATCACTGCATCATCAACTTGCTCTCTCGAATTCACTATAGTACCAGTAATAATTTTGTTTACCATGAAACCCTGTTTCGGGGATTTAAAAACAATATATATATTTCGGGGATTTAAAAACAATATATATATATATATATATATATATATATATATATATATATATATATATATATATATTGTTTTTAAATCCCCGAAACAGCGTTTCATGGTAAACAAAATTATTACTGGTACTATAGATGCAGTGATTGAATGACTTACTAACTAAATAGTTTTCTGACGAATGATAAAAATAATTTTTTTTTATATATAGTTTTAAAGGATATATATATATATATATATATATATATATATATATATATATATATATATATATGCATACACGCACCTAGAAGCACTTTAAAATCACTTCTATATGAAGAATAAAAGACCACATTATTTTTTACATAATCCAATTTTGTGTTTTTTTTTGTTTTTTTTGTAATTGTTTTTAGAATCTCTACATTTCTATAACAGACAACAACAACAACAACAACAATAATAATAATTAAAAAAAAAACGTTTTAAATGCCATTAGATGTGTGCAATAAACTATAACTACGGCAGCACAACTCGATCACTATCATTTGACGTTTCAGCGCACGAAGCTACTGAAGTAAGGTTTCACAAAGCAGATGAAACGTCAATATAGTGATCGTTTTATGTTTCCGTAGTTTCATAAATACAAACAACATGGCGATGGTTGTCATTTTATTCACATGTAATAAATAATAAGTCAGAATTTAAAGTAAAATATAAATCATTTCTTTGTTTTTGAAATCTACTGGGATTTTAAGAGTTTGTATCTTTGAAGTATTCACTTCAAAATTTTCACAATATATATACAAAAAAATAACACGCCTTTTTTTATGGCGGGGTAATAATGAAAATACGCTATTTTGATTAGCACTTATGTAAATATTGAAAATACAAACATATACATAATATACTATTTTCGGGTTTGTATTACTGTACACATAGATTCGAAAAGTTGTCAAAAAACAAATATATAACAAATAAATGTTATCAAAGGCAAGATAAGTTACTTTTCTATCAAACTGGATATATTTTTCGTGTTTTTATTCAATGTAATATGTTTATTTAGCTCGAAAAACATACAGTGTTTACCGATGTATTGGAACATTCAAGATGGCGTCTGATTCTTTCTTTAACACGGTAAGTTTGGGAAAAGGTGTTATAAATAAAAAACCGGATAAAATACTGTTAAAAACTCGCTCAATATATGTTACCGTTACATAGGTTGACATATATTCGGCGGGTTTTTAATAGTATTTTGTATAGTTTATTATTTATAACACCTTTTCCCAAACTTACGGTGTTAAAGAGGGTGTGAGACGCCATCTTGAATTTTCGAATACATCTGTAAACACTGTAAGTTTTTCGAGCTGAATAAATATGTTACATTGAATAAAAACACAAAAAATATATCCAGTTTGGCAGAAAAGTAACTTATCTTGCCTTTGATAACATTTATTTGTTATATATTTGTTTTTTGACAACTTTTTCGAATCTGTGTACAGTAATACAAACCCCTATTTTCTTTTATATATATATATATATATATATGATTACTTCATTTAATCGCAAATTAATATACGAAGATATAATTTTATGTGTAAATTTTTCAGTATTTACTTAACAGTGCTCAATACATAGGTAAAGCTAGGTAGTAAGTTATGAAAATATATATGGCAATTAAGCTACACAGAATATTCCGTGTTTCATTCACGAGAATGAAACACGGAATATTCTGTGTAGCTTAATTGCCATATATATATTTTCATAACTTACTATATATATATATATATATATATATATATATATATATATATTTCTATGGAAATATTCTTTATTCACTTACTTTTTATATACACCAATCCTTATTGAAGAAGCTCAATGTAATTACATACACACACACATATATATAAAGTGATGGTTGTGTAGTTTCAACGAGAGAAAAAAATGTATATTTAAAAGAGTGTACCTATTTACAATGCCTCCCCACAGGACAGAGTTAGACACCAGGGTCGTTTTTTAACGTGGAGAAAAGGTACCAAAATAAAAAATTGTCTCAGTCGTGAAGGACTGCTCCTTCACCGAAAGAGAACAAGAAATGGAAGTGCAGCATCTGAAGAACAGATGGTATTTATTTGCTCCCCCACCGAGCAAATTAGGCACAAGGCCGATTTTTAATGTGAGGAGTGAAGGGGAAATGGGGACCAACTCCCCGGGGAGTAGGAGAGCTGGATAGTGACAATTGGTATGAAGGGTTGCCCCTACATTGACCAAGGTCTTATATGTGGGTTTCCCCCACATATGGTCTTTGCTTGCAGTATCTGCCGGAACAGATGGTATTTATTTGCTCCCCCACTGAGCAAATTAGGCACAAGGCCGATTTTTAAAGTGAGGAGTGAAGGGGAAATGGGGACCAACTCCCCGGGGAGTAGGGGAGCTGGATAGTGACAATTGGTATGAAGGGTTGCCCCTACATTGACCAAAGTCTTATATGTGGAGTTGCCCCCACATATGGTCTTTGCTTGCAGTATCTGCCGGAACAGATGGTATTTATTTGCTCCCCCACCGAGCAAATTAGGCACAAGGCCAATTTTTAATGTGAGGAGTGAAGGGAGGGGGAAGGGAAAAAGGGGACCAGCTCCCGAGAGGTGGGAAATGGGAGCTGGTTAATGGTCAGGCATGTGAGGTTGCCCCCACATCTGGTCTTTGCTAGTCATAGCTTGCAGTATCTGCCGGAACAGATGGTATTTATTTGCTCCCCCACTGAGCAAATTAGGCACAAGGCCGTTTTTAATGTGAGGTAAAAACCAGCTCCCCTAAAAGGGGTCACTCTGGTTACCAAAAATAATAATTGTCCCAGTATAGAGGGTTTCCCCTCCATTGACTGGTACAAATTATCTTAAGTGCAGCATCTGCCGGAACAGATGGTATTTATTTGCTCCCCCACCGAGCAAATTAGGCACAAGGCCGATTTTTAATGTGAGGAGTGAAGGGAGGGGGAAGGGAAAAAGGGGGACCAGCTCCCGAGAGGTGGGAAATGGGAGCTGGTTAAAGGTCAAGCATGTGGGGTTGCCCCCACATCTGGTCTTTGCTAGTCATAGCTAGTCATAGCTTGCAGTATCTTCCGGAACAGATGGTATTTATTTGCTCCCCCACTGAGCAAATTAGGCACAAGGCCGTTTTTAATGTGAGGTAAAAACCAGCTCCCCTAAAAGGGGTCACTCTGGTTACCAAAAATAATAATTGTCCCAGTATAGAGGGTTTCCCCTTCATTGACCGGCACAAACCATCTTAAGTGCAGCATCTGCCGGAACAGATGGTATTTATTTGCTCCCCCACCGAGCAAATTAGGCACAAGGCCAATTTTTAATGTGAGGAGTGAAGGGAGGGGGAAGGGAAAAAGGGGACCAGTTCCCGAGAGGTGGGAAATGGGAGCTGGTTAATGGTCAGGCATGTGGGGTTGCCCCCACATCCGGGCTTTGCTAGTCATAGCTAGTCATAGCTTGCAGTATCTGCCGGAACAGATGGTATTTATTTGCTCCCCCACTGAGCAAATTAGGCACAAGGCCGTTTTTAATGTGAGGTAAAAACCAGCTCCCCTAAAAGTAGGCAAAAAGGGGGCACTCTGGTTACCAAAAATAATAATTGTCCCAGTATAGAGGGTTTCCCCTCCATTGACTGGTACAAATTATCTTAAGTGCAGCATCTGCTGGAACAGATTGTATTTATTTGCTCCCCCACCGAGCAAATTAGGCACAAGGCCAATTTTTAATGTGAGGAGTGAAGGGAGGGGAAAGGGAAAGGGGGGACCAGCTCCCGAGAGGTGGGAAATGGGAGCTGGTTAAAGGTCAGGCATGTGGGGTTGCCCCCACATCTGGTCTTTGCTAGTCATAGCTATGCAGTATCTGCCGGAACAGATGGTATTTATTTGCTCCCCCACTGAGCAAATTAGGCACAAGGCCGTTTTTAATGTGAGGTAAAAACCAGCTCCCCTAAAAGGGGTCACTCTGGTTACCAAAAATAATAATTGTCCCAGTATAGAGGGTTTCCCCTCCATTGACTGGTACAAATTATCTTAAGTGCAGTATCTGCCGGAACAGATACTACACTTTGATCTTGGCCAAAAGGCCAAGTATGACCTTAAAAGAGTGTAGCCATCAACCATTGTAGGCTTTTCAGACTTTTATCATTTCTTTTTTAATATTAAAAAATGATAAAAGTCTGAAAAACCTACAATGGTTGATGGCTACACTCTTATATATATATATATATATATATATATATATATATATATATTCTATAGCAGGGAGATCCGAAGTTGCCCGGCATTGAATGATGATCAAGAAATTTTTCCTCCCATATTTTGTCATCGAAATCACTTTTCAATCAAATCGATTGATTGCCTGCTCTAGTTGGGGACACATAGCGGTGAACCAGAAGAAAGCTTCACATGCCTACCAACAGTGACTTAACTCATAATTTTTTTTAATTTTTTTTTTTTTATTACATTTTCACCCCAAACAAGGCATATTGCCACTTTGCTGTAGGGGGCTACTATCAGGGACATAGGCATCAGGGGTACTGTGTACGGAGTTGGGCAGCAAGATGTTGGTTGACGTTGCACTTGAACTTCTGCATGTCAGTACAGTTGGGGAAGCAGGGACCCGGCAGGGAATTCCAAAATCTAGCTGTCCTAGGGAAGAAACTACTGGAGTAGAAGGCTCTCTTACATCTGGGGATCTCTACTGTGAAGGGGTGGGATTTAGCTGCTGGTCGGGTTTGTCGGGGATATTTACATCAAGGGGGCACAAGTGCTTGCAGTTCGTCAGAGCATTCACCGTTAAAGTACTTGTAGAAAAGGCAGAGGGATGCAACATTTCGTCGATGGGACAGGGGCTGAAGTTTAGATAACAGTTCAGGACCTATCAGATTGGCAACTCTCTTTTGAACCTTGTCTAGGAGCGAGAGACTAGTAGCAGATGCACCAGCCCAAATATGACAACAATACTCCATACATGGACGAATGGTGGCCTTATAGAGGTATAGGATACTTTCGGGCATTAGTATCTTTCTAGCACAGTAGAGAGAGCCTACCTTCTTCGCAGCGGTCTTGGCGATACTCTCGATGTAATTATTCCAACTCATGTTTCCTGAGAGCATTAGGCCGAGGAGTTTAAAGGATGTACTTTCAGATAAAGAGTCATTAGCCATTGCTATTGGTGGTAGAGATGGTTTCTTGTAATTATTGAAGGAAACGAGTTTAGTCTTGGCAGCATTAAATGTGACCATCCATTTATGTCCCCATTCCACTACAGATCGGAGTTCATTCTCTAGTGCTTCTGCCATTTCTTTAGATATGTGTTCATTTGTTTTCCTGTCGTGTCTGTTATAGAGTGTGGTGTCGTCTCACAGGCAATTTTGTCAGGGAGGTCATTTATGAATATTAGGAATAACAGAGGTCCCAGGATAGATCCCTGAGGCACTCCCACATTTATATCGTATTGTTTAGATGTATGACTTTAGATGTATGACCGTCGAGGACAACCTGGATTTTTCTCTTAAGAAGGATTTAATTATGTCATGTATTCTTCCAATGATACCATATGATCTGATTTTCCTGAGAAGACCTTCATGCCATACCCTGTCAAAAGCCTTAGATATATCTAGAGCTACCGTTCTACCCTCCTCTGCTTTGTCCAGTGACTGGTATATACGTTCTGAGATTACAGTTAGGATGTCTGCTGTTGAACGTGCTTGTCTAAATCCATATTGTTGGTCAGTCAGAAGTTTAGCATCTGTAAGGTTATGCACTAGAGCTTGGTTAATTATGGTCTCAAATATTTTGGCGAAAAGTGGGAGGAGGCTAATGGAGCGATAATTTACTGGGTCAGTTCTTTCGCCAGAATTCTTGAAAACTGGTATTACAGAAGCAGTTTTCCAGCAGGCAGGAAAGCAAGATTCATTAAGGCCTTTGTTGTAAAGTTTGAAGAGAACTGGAGCTACTTCAGCGGAGCACTTTTTTTATAGCACAGCCGGGATGAGATCAGGTCCACATGCTTTTGCAGTGTCATAATACATTGTAGCCTACATTGCACTGCTGAGAACCTACTGTTGATTTTATAAAATTATTTAATATATATATAACGGGCTGAATTAAAGTTTAAAATGTAAAAAATAAGACGCCTTTTTTATAGCGAGATGATAATGAAAATACTATTTTATAATAATAATAATGATAATATATACGTTGCCAGGGATTGAATAATGATCAACAAATGTTTCACACTCCCATATTTTTATTTATTTATTTATTTTTTTTTTTTACGTAGGCATCACCACTTATCAAGGCTAAGAGGCCACTCGAGGATAAGGGTTAAAGAGTGTACAGGAGAAATCCGACAATATAGTAATCATTAATAATGGAAATTCGGTAAATTTGTTAACTTATATGGAACGGTTCATCAAAAACTTGTTTACATTAGACTTGAAGAAAACCATATTGTAGTTAGCTGGAAAGCAGGAAAACGGAAGATAATTCCACAGGCATGCAATTCTAAGAAAGAAGCTTTGCTCATGGAATCTACGTTTAGGTTTAGACACAGATAAAGAGTGGGAGAAAATTGGTGATAGTTTTCTGCTAGACGGGTGTTTCTTGTAAAAGTCTGGCGAGGGGGAACCATAGATTGGAGCTCAGCCGAGCACTTGCCATGAAAATAACGATAAAGCAGAGACAAACTTGCAATATCTCTTCTGTGCGAAAGAGGATGCAGGGAAGAGAAAAGGACATCTCCTACGAGGCTGCGAAGTCTATTTTGAACTCTATCAAGGCAGGATAAGTTCTTTCTAGCAGCTCCTTCCCAGATGTGGTAACAGTACTCCATCCCTGGACGTACCTGGCTCTTATATAGATAGAGAATTGCATCAACAGTGAGATATCTGCTGGATTGATAGAAGGATCCCACCATTTTTCCAGCGGCCTTGGCAACAGATTTAATGTATGTGTTCCATTTAAGATCAGGAGTAAAGGTTAAGCCCAGAGGCTTATCAAAACATGAGGCCTCCTGAAGACGAGAGCCATTCATTTCAATTGATGCCAGATGGGGATCAGAGAGTTGATGATGTAAAGATAAAAGCTTGGTTTTAGATGGATTAAAAGTAACAAGCCACCTCTTTCCCCATTGTACCACTTGCTCAAGATCAGAGGAGAGAGAATCAGAGAGAACTTGGTCGTTTACGGTCTTAGATGTGTTGCCATAGATAAGTAGTATGTCATCAGCATAAATAAATATTGTCATCAAGATCAATGAAATCATCTATTTTTCAATTAAATCGATTGTCTGTTTTAGTTGGGGACCCACCATGATCTATGGGGACGAAGCTTGCCTCCCCACTGTCACTTAGTCCACAATATATTGTAGTTTACATTGCACTGTAGAGAACCTACTGTTGATTTTATAAAATTATTTTTATATATAACAGCTTGAATTTGTGTTTAAAATGCAACAGTAAAGTATCATGCTTCAGCGTTTCTATGCTATTGGGACGAAATTTCGGAAATCGTAATACCGAATTTCACATGAAAACAATGGTATCTATCTACGTATTTCTCGTATTTGTAAGATGATTATATCCAAAAATTACTTTAATCGATAAGGTAGAAAATTATTTATTATAGAAAATAAAAATAGAATTTGATGAAAATGATCGTAGGACACAGGAGAGTTCAAAGGGTGAGTAATTTTCCATTTTCATTTAAACAAGATGGCGGCAATTTTCCACCTGCTAACACAATTAAAGTTGTTTTGTTTAATAATTCAGTAATATTCAGGTAATTTCGACTGCTTAATTTGGAAGCTAACTTATTAGAATTGACCAAAAAAAAAAAAAATCTGTTGAAACCATTGTGTTTTATCTGAAAGCTCCATTTATCGACTGCAAAATCTTGTCCTAATTCTGTAGAAGCGCCCATGCTTCAGTTGTGCTCTAAACAGAAACATTCATTTCAAACGCGCGCCTGTCATATCAAAAGATATACTGTTGATTTTATATGCCGCATTTGTGTGGTAATAAAACTTCAGTACAATGTGGTAACTTTGGTCAAAATTGCCTGTGCCGTCTTTCATCAATTTTTTTTAATTATCGATAATTATCGAAGACATTCCGATACAAAACCTATCTAAGAACACTATCAGATATATAAAGTACATTTTGTGTGAAATTTCGTAAAAATCGTTCCAGCCGTTTCGGAATCCATAGAGAAACGAACTTGCACACGTAGTTCCTTTTAGATAATGCTAGTAGGGATAGCATTATTTTGGTCAATTCTAATAAGTTACAATGGTAGCTTCCAAATTATGCAATCGAAATTTCCTGAATATTACTGAATTATTAAACAAAACGATTTTAATCATATTAGCAGGTGAAAAATATCCGTCATCTTGTTTAAATCAAAACGGAAAATTACCTCTCTCGTTGCCCGGGTCCACATAAAGTTCCATTTTGGACACACCTGCTATACAAAGGGTATTGAGCACTTTATATGTCGACTCCATCGTGGGCAATGTTGATACCCCCCCCCCCCAACAATTTCAAAAATAAAAGATATGGTAATCCTACTTAAAAATGGATAAAAACACAAAAATGTAATCACCCCCCCAAAAAAAAAGAAGTATACAAAAAAGGGGTATACAGAGAAGCTATTCTCCGGATATTGAGCACTTTTTGATGGCTATATACCAGCGGGTGGTTGCTCGTGTGTTAGATAACCCCATCCCCCTCCCCCCAAAATTAAATGAATCAAAACAACTTTTCTTTTAGTCAAACGGAAAAAAAAAAATAAATGAGCCGCAATAGCTGGGCTCGAACGTGAAACACGAAAGAAGGAAGAAGGCTAAAACTTACGGACAAACGCTTTTGCCCACACAACCACGAGTGCTTATGATGTCATAACATTGCAAAATAAGCATTTTAAATATAGTTTTAATTTAATATGTGTGCGTGACTTGCGAAAAAAAAGAGACGCAAAAAAACGCCCACCTTTCCCCTTCTAAAACGTCATCCAGTGGTAGTAGGCAAGCAGGCTCAAACCCGTACCGCAAAGGAGGAAAAGAATGTGAAAAAAAGAGTTGGTAATTAACTTTTGCTCGGGTGGAGCATATTTGCGCAAAGACAGGGTTTGTATTTCTATACACATAGATTCGAAAAAGTTGTCAAAAAACAAATAAATGTTATCAAAGGCAAGATAAGTTACTTTTCTACCTAACTGGATAACTTTTTGTGTTTTTATTTAATGTAACATATTTATTCAGCTCGAAAAACAGTGTTTACCGATGTATTGGAAAATTTAACATGGTGCTGGACTCTCTGCTGAACCCAATATGTTTGGGAAATTAGTAAAAAATAAAAAATATACAAAATACTGTTAAAAACCCACTGAATATATGTCAGCCTATGTCACGGTAACATATATTGAGCGAGTTTCTAACAGTATTTTGTATAGTTTTTTAGTTTTAACTCATTTTCCCAAACGTACCATGTTCAACAGAGAGTTTGGTGCCATTTTAAATTTTCCAATACATCGGTAAACACTATGTTTTTCAAGCTGAATAAACATTTTACATTAAATAAAAACAAAAAACATATCCAGTTAGGTAGAAAAGTAACTTATCTTGCTATTGATAACATTTATTTGTTATAATTTTTTTTTTTTTTTGACAACTTTTTTGAATCTATGTGTATAGTAATACAAACCCCAAAAACGAAATAAAAAAAAAGATAAAAAGAGGTACGATCAAACTTGAAGAGTTAGGGTTATTAGTCTTCCTCGCTAACCCTTACGCCATAGCGGATAGCGAAATCAATGAATTGGTAATTAACTGAAGAATCATGTATGCGCAGAAATGAACGTTGCTTTTTAAATCTGGCCAGAGGCCAGTTAATTTTCCCGTGTTCTGCTGTTTTATTTATTTAAAAGCATCGTTTTTAATGTTGGGGAAAACCAGCTCCCCTAAAAACGGGAGAACTCTGGCAGTATCCAAATAAATAGTAATTGTCTCGGTATGAAGGGTTTCCCCTACATTGACCAAAGACCAATTACAGAATAGATACTACCCGGCTGGAAGGCCAGGAGTCGGTACCAGCGTTTGATTAGTTTCGCTTTATTTATACGAAAAAGACAAACAGCAGAGACGATGGGACGGCAGGAAGTTTTTAAAACTCAGCCCCCCAAAAAAAGATAGAGACGATGTCCGTTTACGAATCTGAGATATTGCAATCTAGGAAATATAAAAATACTTCTGGAATCTAATCGACATGAAAACCCCAACGCAAAAAAGTCTTTTATAGACATACACAAACGCATGCACCCATTTTGCGCTAAACAGTAAATTCCTGTTATTTTTAACAATGTTTGCTTAAATGAAAAATACTCCCTAAATACGCACATATATGGCAAGCATGTACATTTGCTTATTCAAGCATGGCCAACTTAAATATAAGGCCCTTCCATTCAAGTCAAGTAAGCTGCTGACGTCATATAATAAAGTTAGGCGATACACAACGATTACGGGGATTATTTTAAAGCGGGTGCATTTTGAAATAAATTTAATAATTAAATACACTTTTAAAAAAATAAAACTTCACTACAGTATTTTCCCAGCGAAAAATACTCCCTTTGAATTGCACGAGTCCAAATGTAAAATAACTCTTTAACTTTCGGAAAAAAAATTCTTTATCTTTTGGACCAGTTTTATAAATCATTTGGCGATTTCTTTATGAATTAAAACAGAAAATAACTGTCCTCACAATAGTCGCCTATCGCTTAATCATGGCCATTGTACTTTATTTTATGACATCATCAGGTTACGTGATTTTAACGGAAGGGCCTTCTATTTATGTTGGCCATGCTTGAATAAGTAAATATTTACCACACACACACACACACACACACACACACACACACACACACACACACACACACATATGACAAAACGTCTATATCCCAAATTCCATTTCCATTTTTTTTTTTTGCATGTTAAAATGTTAAACTATTGACAGCACCTATTACGTAGTGCAGAAACAATCAAATAATTATTATGTTGGATTTGAATATTATCCGCCCAGACTCATCAGAAGAATAAGAATCATTAACTTTTAAAAATAAAAAAGAAAACATGAATATGGGTATGATTACTAGGGCTATGACAACAGCATATTCTTATCATTGTTTTGACTCTCAAGTATATATCCGACACAGTTAGACAACCAAGAACCACATCACTCTATATAAAAGCATATAAGATATCAACAGATACACACAAGAGAGTCAAAACAATGAAAAGAATATGCTGTTGTCCTAGTCGTAATGATTACATAAATCCGAAAAAAAATCCAAAGAGTAGTTGCATTGTTTTTATGATATTTATGCCCTCTTTGTTATATATATATATATATATATATATATATATATATATATATATATATATATATATATATATATATATATATATTAGGGAAAATTATTCCCAACTCATATTTAGGTAAAAATACACTTTCGTAAATAATTGAATTCATTCAAAACATATCGCAAAAACAAAAACAAACAACATCTATATATATATATATGTATATATATATATATATATATATATATATATATGTGTGTGTGTGTGTGTGTGCAGTATTCCCTCACTATTCGCAGGGTTATGTTCTTTGCCCCCACTCCCTGCGGGCAAAACCCGCGAATATTGGATGCAGTTTTAAAACATTCATGTATGATGCAGTACTAAATGCTTTCTAAACATTTTCTAAAAGCCACTCTTACTTAATTTACTTAATCGTGTATTAATATTGAATGCTGTTATGTATTTAAATAATTTAGTAATAATAATACAGACACATTGTAATTTTGTACTGCAACAAGATTTTAATCAAAAAGAAATGAAATCTCTTTATTTTAGAGAAGAAAAAAAACGCTGACCGCTAGATCCAAAATTTATCTGCTATATTCCAAGTGAAATCGCCAGATCTAGCAGGAAAAACCGCTAAATTAGCCAATTTCCCAAGCATTCGTTTTGATGACGTTATAACGTTAGCCCAGTATACCAGCGTACGATGCAATAGGGTTAAGAACCTAACCCACAAATAAGGGGGAATCATGAATGGGGAACTGTTGAACTGTATTCGAAAATCACCAAAATTTTATTGTTGGGTTTTTCGGGGAGGGGGGGGGTTGTGTGGAAAGAAAGAACAAACAAATAATTGTTCCAGACACAATAAAATTTACTTTTCTGGCTTTCAATTTGAAGGAGAAAATGACAAAAAGAAGTAATAGACTTTGGAAATCGGAGACAGCCATTACAAAATTTTAAGTCTAAAATTTAAAGAAAAATGTGATGTAAATAAAAGCACTTTAAAACATAAACATATGATGCAGAAAAAAATTTATATGGGAGATGACATTAGCCCGGTATACCGGCATACGATGCAATAGGGTTAAGAACTTAATGTGTAAATTGGGAGATATGCGAATGGGGAACCGAGAACTGTATTTGAAAATCACCAAAATTTGATTGTTGAGTTTTTCGGAGTTTTTTTTGTGTGAAAAGGAACAAATATCTAACAATTGTTCCAGGCTTAATAAAATTTACTTTGCTAGCTTTCAATTTGAAGGCGAAAATGACAAAAAGAATTAATAGATTTTGGAAACTGGAGACAGCCAAACTTGTCAACAGAAAAATATATACAGTATTCCCTCACTATTTGCAGGGTTATATTCTTTATCCACCCACTCACACACACATACACACACACACGAATAGCAAAAAAAAAAAACATGAATATTGGATGCAGTTTGAAAACATTTATGTATAAGATTATATAGGGTACTAAATGCTTCCCAAAAAAGACACTCTTACTTCTTAATACAATAATAATGTATTAATATTGAATGCTGTTATGTATTTCAAAAATGCAGTAATAATAATATAGACACATTGTAATTTTGTACTGCAACAAGATTTTAATTAAAAAGAAACAAAATCACTTTATTTTAAAAGAAAAAACCGCTGACCGCTATATCCAAAATTTATCCACTATATATATTCCAAACGAAATCTCCAAATCAAGCGGGAAGAACCGCTAAATTAGCAACATTGTTTGCAAAGCATTCGTTTTTGTGATGTTACTAGCCTGGGTGCCCAGCGTGGCCCGGGTGTTAGGCGGTGTGTGTTGAGCAAAAATAAGAAATTGTAGTAGACAGGCAGGCTTGAACCCGTGAGGCGATGGCGAAAAAGAAAGTGGAGGCGTGTGTAATGGTGTTGGTATAGCAGAAAAAATTTTTTTTCTAAAGACACTCTTACTCATTAATACAATAATAATGTAATATTGAATGCTGTCATGTATTTTAATAATGTAGTAATGATAATATAGACACATTTTAATTTTGTACTGCAACAATATTTTAAACAAAAGAGAAATATGAGAGCCATAAAATCATTTTCTATGCATGCAACATATGTATTAAAATTGACAGAAAGTGGAACAAATTTAAAAGCAAACTTAGATAAATACAGTACATACAATTTAGATAATAATACAACTAGTCATAAAAGTACAGTACAATTTAGTAGATATACGACACAATCACGTTGACACACCAGTTCTCACCAGATCACTGAAGTTAAGCAACGTTGAGCCTGGCCAGTACCAAATGGGTGACCATTTGGGAAGGCTAGGCGCTGTATGTACCTTCTGGGAAGGTTGAGCGTGGGACCAGCACCCTCACCTCAAAAAAAAATACTCGCTACAAAAGCATCTACAAAGTAGTAGATGGCCTATGCCCCTCCATGGACTCAATGCTATGGCATGGGACAGTTCAGTAAGAATATGCAATTAAAAACATTACAGTCACAAAAAATATGCACTGCATATAGAGCAGTCATTTTTATGACATGATGCTAGCACAGTATATCGGCATACAATGTGATAGGGTTAAGAGCCTAACCCACAAATATAGGTGTTGTAAATGGGGAATTGCGAGCAGGTGAGAGTCTTTTTTATATATATATATATATATATATATATATATATATATATATATATGTTTTGTTGAAATGCAGAGATAATTCCTGTTTGTTTTGGCGGGAAACGTTTTGAACATTTTGGGAAAATATCGGATATTTTGTGATTCATATGCAAAACTAGGAAAACAAATGACTGATTGAAGCATTTTATGGCTGTAAAAAAGTGCCAAAAATATGCGCTAGTTGATGAATGATCCCCCTTAATATACAACCTTAAGAGCAACTGTCACATAGCCCACTACACAATTCGGATCATTACCTTTCCAACGAGCCTTCATTTGTTAAATTCTGATCAATAATCACTGAGATTTGGAACTTATAAAATTGCCAAAAAACGTGGTATATCTATCTATCTATCTATCTTTCTATATATATATATATATATATATATATATGGATATGACGTTTTTTAATTTTTGAGATGAGGATTATTTGTATTATTTGGACTACTGCTCTCATCTTAAGTGTGATTTCCACAACGTTTCGGTTGATGTAACCTCCGACCTTCTTCAGGTGTATCTTGTCAAACTCAAGAATTTGGACAGAATTTCGAGCAAAACCCTTAATTTACTTCTCGGGGGTAGCGTGCTCTTTTCCTGTCAGCCATGACTGGATAGAGGTCCTAAGTAATTTGCAATTGTGTTTTTTGGTCGCCCACACTGAGGATTGAATCTTCAACCTTCAGGAGAATATTGCTTTTTACAATTGATTTTTCCAAATACTCTAACCACTGCGACATGGGTCCTTGCGGACAATTTTGTTACCATCATTGCCATACTTTGACCAACAATCCCTTCTTTTGTCTACTTTGAACAACTTCCTGTTGTCTTTTCACCAACCCTATTTCCTATTTCTTTTGTATACTCCTTTTCTCTTTTACTTCTCAATACATAGAAGGGGTGTTCATGTCGATAGTATCACAACTTATGTTGTAAAGTCAAATCGAACTATCCCCTATTTCACTGACCATTATAGCTTTTGAATCAAAACCTTCTTTTGCCAGCCACTTAGATCAATTTTTTATGCATATTTTCAGATAATAGTTATCCGCTTTGTTCTTTTAAAATGTGTTACATATTACCACTGGTTAAGCAGCCTCTTTAAACATAGTGATCTCGACTATGTAGAACGTTGAGCAGCAAAAAGTTTGTTTGTGTTATATTTAAACTTTTGCATGTCAGTACAGTCAGTACAGTCAGTACAGTCAGTGACCTGAGAGGGAATTCTAAAGTTAGAACATTACACTACAGCTTTATTTTAAAACTTTTTTTGAAAAGATCAATTCAGGTAACTTGATTATAGTCGAGCTGACATTTATTCAATGTAGCTGCTTTCAGCCTTAATCACTACCTTGATACGGGTCCGGAACTGGGAGCATGCCTTTTTCACAAGCGCCAGCAGGCTCTTGCTGATGGCAGTGATCAGACTGGCTTTGATGTTGTGGAAGGTCGTGTTGGTGATATTCTCGGCGTATTACAAAACGAAGTAGTCTAACGGGTTCAGATCGGGGAGGAGAGGGACGCCAATGAGAGAAGAGTACAAGATTGTAGAACTCCTGAAGCCAAGCCTGGGTTTCTTTAGACTTGTGTCCCAGCGTCGAGTCCTGCTGCCACACCCAGGGTCTGCCAGCGGCCACCTGATTGCACCGGGGGATCACCACTCTTCAGCACATCCAGATATACTTTGGTGCCAACTTTGAAGATGAGAGGTGGCATGATGTGACTCTCACTTGTAACCACACCAAAGACCGTAACCGTGGCCAGAAACTTTGTTTTCATCACGCTGTGCATGTCCCTGTTATTTGTGGCAATCCAGTGAAGCATTTTCAGGGTGCTGGCAATGTTCCTGTTATCATAACTTGAATCGGTAGAGAGCATGAGTTGTACAGGAGTGCATCTCTGATCTCGCTCGTTGAACATTGTATCACTTTCCAGACATGATAGAAGGCTTCTAATGCTGTTGAGATTTGTACACAACTGGCCAACTGAGTAGATGGTCTGTAACAAAAAATAAAACTTGTTTTCGTTAAACGGAAATGGAATCATGTCGTCTTTTCTATGGCGACAATTTTATCGTTCTTCTCTGTAGGAAGTGATTCTAAACATCGGGAGGGGAGACATAATTCCTGGGATGATGGCCACTTTGGAACGAGTGCAGCAATTATTCTGATCTATGGGTTGGGTGCGTAGGTGATAATGTGCATAAGAAAAAGAAAGTCATATGGGTGACAATGTATAAGAGCGTGGACACCAAAGTTCAACTACACTTTTGGTACAGAGGGAGACAAGCATATTTTACTGCTTTAACAGAGCGTGAATGTGCATATGACAGCAACAGCTGTATGTAAATGACCGAGCTGTGTGCAAGGTGACATCACAGTGAGGAAGAAAGAAAGAAAAAGATTATAAAAAAAAAACAAAGGGAGGAATAGACATGCTACACACGTGGCCCGAGAGTGATAAGGAAAGACATATCCTAAACATGGCCAGACAAAGAGAGAGAGTATCATGTGTGATATGGCAGTCTTGTTAAGCATATTGAAGTAGGAGAAGATGTTTGAACAAGAGACAAGCCGTTATTATGGAAGTACATGTAAATAAATGTCCGTTGTTTCAATTAGAAAAAACGAGTCTAATTCTTTCCTTGTGTTTGTTTCCTTGTGACTGTCTGTATACAACGTATGGGTCCTGAGTGTTGGCATGTAACGACTACATTGCAACAATACCAAAAAAAAAAAAAAAGGGTGCCAGTATGGGCTAGAGAGAAATAGATACTAGACTTTGAATTATTTAATTGAAAAAAAAAAATGCAAAATTTACAAATTAGGCACAAGGCCATCAAAATTGTGTGTGTATATGAGGGGGTTACCATACTTTGTTGATCCTATTTTTGACATTTTGATTAATTCTTCCAAGCACTGTTCATTTCTTTCACCATGTGTCTATTATATTCATTTCACCAGTCACCAGAATACCACATTATAGATTATGTAAAATATTTCCTATAGTTTGAATTTGTTTGATACACTTTGATCAAAACCTAAAGGTCAGGGAATGATTAACTATTTCAATGTTCCTGGATTATTTGGTAAATGTTTATTTTAGGGTCCTAAATTCAATATTATCCAAAACCTAAAATTTAACATTGTGATGTTATGTAACAGAGCTGCTAGCCCTGTTAGCAGCAGCAGCTATAACATATCCAAATGACCAAGCCGGTTGTGCAAGGTGATGTCATAGCAGAGGCAAATCAAAAGACACATGTGCTAAAGACCGGAGAGAGGGGGCATTTAGGGTTTGGAAAAGCATATGTTCGAGATACGTAGGTGATGTCATAGCCAAGATTAGAAGTCGCACATTGCTGGAAAAGAAGAAATGAATCATTTAAATATTTAGAAAAAAAATGCGCTGTTGGAAATACCAGATATAAAGGCTATGTTGCAGGTAACATTAACTTCGTGAACGTCCATTAGGATGTGGAATTAGTCTGATAAATAAAGTGGAACAAATGTTTTTGGTGCTTATTTAGAGTTGCACTTAATTAAAAAACAAAAATCAAAAAAAAAAATCTTTATGATATACCTACTCGTCACGGAATGGAGATGTCATATTCCAAAAATCATATACATTAATCAATTAGTTTTTGTTTTTAATTAAGAAAATCAAATTTTACCATTTTTAGTGATTAATAATAAAATAACATGGTCCATTAATCTCGGTAGTCGAATTGAATTGTCGGCCTGTGAATTTTAACACTAAAAACACATGGCATCTCCTGAATCCCCTCATTGCTACCTCATAAAATAAATTTGATTTTGCTTATTCAAAAAAAAACAAAAAAAAAAACTATTTGTTTAATTTACTTGTTTTTTGGAATATGATATTTTCTTTCCGTCATGGTTACATACATCATACATATTTTTCTTTATTTTTAAATATAATAAGAGTTCTGGACAAGTACCGTTTTTTTTTTTTTTTTTTTTTTTTTTTTTTTTGCAATATGACGTCTTTATTTCATGATGAGTACATCATAAAGATTTTTTTTTTAAATTTTTATGTGTAATTCTAAATAGCACCATGTTTATTTTATCAAGAATAAAATGGACCTCATTAACTCTGTGATACCACGTGTTATCACACTCGACTCCACTATTATTTCTGTGGTATTCTTCTCCTTTGTCTTTCTGGTTGTGTTGTCAGTGACTGCCGAGAGTTACACTGGCTCTCAAGTAAAAATTAAAAAAAAAATAAATAATAAATAAAATGAATAAAGAAAAACACTTTTTGTAAATATTAGTTGCATTCTAGGTGCATGTGTGACACCATCGACCTTTTACACACTAAATTCCACATGTACATTCTGTCAAGGCTGTGATCGTCAGTTCATATCAGCCAATCTTGATCTCCTCCGAGTTATGATCTGCCTCCAATTGTGTCCCAACTTGAAACTGGCATCAACTTTGTCTAACTGGCCACTGTCCTCAACTGGACTGTTGTAAAATGTCAAAAGCACTCATTGGCTGTAGCAAACTTCCCCAACCATCATAAACTCATTACCACAAAACCCACCGACACTCATAAACGTTATAAAACTGTTGTGAAACTTATTGCCAATCCTAAAACTAATCTATATATATAAAAGAGAAAACGTACGTGCGTGTTTTTTTTTATGTCCAGCAAAGGCTTTTTTCACCAGGATTCTCAGGGGGAGGTTACTATGTTTTAAACTTTTTATATACTCCCTAGATTTTTATATACTCTCTAGATTTGCGAAGGGACATCGTCTCAAGATTTATTTTGATCGACTTTTATAAAATTCATGCTATTCCTTCCTCTCGCGTGTTTGTTCGGTTTTTTCATATAAAAGGGAAACTAAATCGAAAGCAGCTTCCTAGCCTTTCGTGCCAGGATGTCCAGAAAGCAATTAACTTTGATCAATGTGAGGAAAACCCCTCATATCAGGCAATTATTATTCATTTGGACACTCCCTTTTTATGGGGAGTTGGTTTTCCCCAACATCGTGGGGGTAACAAATAAATGAAACGACAGAAAGTTGAACTGGTCTCCAACCAATGTTCGTTTCTGCAAGGCAACTTTTTGATTGACATCACTAAATGTAAACGCTTTTCACTTCCTATGGCTTCGTAGCGTTGCGGTAAAAGTTCACGTTTTCTTAAACCTTCTTTTCCGCCTTCGGGTTCGTCATGGGTTTGAAACACTTTTTTTTTTCTTTTACACCTACAAACACCCAGACAACACTGGGTACCCCCGCTAATTCTAAATATATCTCAGGTCCTTTTGTTCCCGTTCAACATCACACCTCAGTTACAGCCACACCTCAGCTCTCCTTTGTCTACCTCGATGAACAAATTATTATGCATTCTCTTTCCACCAACCACATTTTCTGCATTTTGTTTACCTGATAAACCTATTTCCTTTTTTGTTATATATTTTTTCTTTTCTTCTTTGCTTCATAACACTTGTTGGTGGGTGAAGGGCTTGATACTATCACAACTAAGTTCATAGTGGTAATATGCTCACCTGAACTTAGGGTTAGTGGTTAGGTTGATGAAGGAAACTAATTATACTGACTCACTGCTTTTTTTTTTTTTTTTTTTTTAAGCTTTTAAATCATAAACTGCTTCTACCATTTCCAGGATTAACTTTGAACTTAAGTACTAAAGGCATTTAGTTCTCTCCCACTGCAAGAACTTAGACATCAAGATCAGAAAGTTGTATTGAAAAGTTAGAGCTCCCAAGGAGAGGCACTCTGACCTGCAAAAAGTGCCTGGGCAAACCTGTCATCATTCCTCGGTAAGGGTGCCTCAGGTGATTATCAATAAACTAACCCCTTCTCAAAGCATAACATTAATATAGGTAGTGTCCCAGGAGTCGATCCTTCGACCATTATTGTTCTTGATATTCATTAACAAACTCCCTGATAATATTGTGTCCGAGATGGGCATATTTGCTGATGATACAATGCTCTATAACATGCACAAAGGAAGAACAGATGTACATAAATCTAAGACTATGGCAGGATCATTAGAAAATGACCTCCAGATCGTAGTGGAATGGGGCCGCAAACGGATAGTAACATTTAATGCTCGTGCCATTAAGCTGTTCTACTTTAACAATTACAAGAAACTTCATCAACCACCAATATCCATGACAAATAACATCCTACCTGAGAATTCTGCCTTCAAACTCCTCAACTCAACATTCACGGGAAATATGAACTGGAACAAATACATTGAGGACATTGCGAAGGCTTCTGCAAGTAAAGTGGGCTCCCTCTATCGTGCTAGAAGGCTACTCACATGGAGTATTGTTGCCACATCTGGGCTGGTGCATTTACCACTAGCCTCTCGCTCTTGGATAGGGTCCAAAAAAGTTTCCAATCTAATAGGTGTGCCGCTTTGTCAACTTGGTTAGCGCCAACCTTTGTCCGATCGTCACAATGTTGCATCCCTGTGCCTGTTTTACAAATATTTTAATAGAATGTGCTCTGATGAACTCATTGCAGTTGTGCCCCCTCGACGTACATATCCCAGACAAACCCGCTTAGCAACAAAATCTCACCTCTTCACTGTTGAAGTCCCTAAATGCCACAAAGCTTTCTACTATAATAGTTTCATCCCTTGAACAGCTAGACTTTGGAATTTCCTTCTTGCTACCTGCTTCCCTGACTGTACATATATCCATCCATAGCCCCTGGAGGGGCATAGGCCATCTACAACTTTTTGTAGATGCTTTTGTAGTAAAGAGTTCTTTTTACAGGGTGAGGGTGCTGGCCCCACGCCAAACCTTCCCAGAAGGTACATACAGCGCCTGGCCTTCCCAAATGGTCACCCATCTGGTACTGGCCAGGCTCAACGTTGCTTAACCGGTGATCTGGTGAGAACCGGTGTGTCAACATGATTTTGCCGTACCTGTACATATATGCAGAAGTTTAAATGTAATGTAACCCAGTATCTTGTTAATCTAGCGTCGGCATGATCCTAAATAGTAGCCCCTTATGTTTACGTGACGTTATGCCTTGTAAAAAAAAAAAAAGAGAGAGAGAAGGTAAGGCCTGGGAAGGTGGATCTCCTAGAACTGCATAGAACTAGCAGGAACCAGATCATTACAGGAATGTTCTAATCTCTGTTGATTATGGGGGCCCAGGATAAAAACCCCAAGCTGAACTGGACATAAGTACTGAAAACCTCCGGATACACATTCCTTACAAGTACCCATTTTTTAAAAATTTAATCCAGTGGTTCCCAACCACCGAGCCGTGGCACATTGCTGTACCACACAATGGTTACTGCCGCGAAGAGATAATAGCTAGAAACCATTTAATTTAATTTTGTTTAATAAAGGCATTTAATTTCTTAATCATGATGACGCTGCTAAATTAAAAATCGTCGAATTTCTGGAATCTAAACTTTTTGCACGTATACTAATTGGTAAGCATTTTTATGATTTATTTTAGTGATGGGACGATTATTCAGAATATCAAGTTTTTCTAAGTATAGGAAATCGGCATTGTAAGTAAATAATTCATACTGGATTCCGATATCAAAACGATACCAGATATCGACTACAGGATATGTTGATTTATGTGAATAAAAATTCTCCTTATGTAATCTTTTTTTTTTTTAATTTATTGCAAAAAGGCTTTATTAGTAGAAAATATTTATTTTTGTGATAGGTGTGCCATGAAAATTTAAAAAAAACTCAATCGTGTGCCGCAATGTTAAAAAGGTTGGAAACTAATTTAATCAGTTGAAAAAAAAAAAAAAATGGTGATTTTCTTTGCCATATATCTTTGAACTAAAGACAGAGAGAAATAGCATGTGCACACTTGCTTAATTTGCATATGTGTTAAGATGGCTGCTGCTAATATTTTCGCTATTCAGCTATCCTATGGTGCTGATTTTCTCATACGCACCCATATGTGCTATGATACTGTAAGAGCGCACTGCTTCATTACATATCTTTGAACTAAAGACACAGAGAAATATATATCTTCTTTCCTTTAACAATTACATAAAACCTTCTCAACCACCGATCGCCATGACAAACACCCTACCTGAGAGGTTATTATTCAAACGCCTCAGCTTTACATTCACAGGCAACATGAATTAGAATAAAAATATTGAGGATATTACTAAAGTTGCTGCAAAGAATGTGGGCTTTCTCTATTGTGCTAGGAAATAACTCAGTAATTAGTCTCTATTTTTTAGTCATTGTTTCGGATCTGTGTGTGTGTGTGTGTGTGTGTGTGTGTGTGTGGTTATGTGTTGGGAAGAAGAGAAATAGTGATTTTTTTTCTTTTCTTTTTTTTTTCCTCTCTCTCTCTCCGACGCTAAACTCCCCAGAATCTAGGCCATTATTGAGATGGCATGTTCCCTGTTGGATAAGGTATGGTCCCTGTGCTGTGCAGTTCTAGGAGGTCCACCCTCCCAGGCTTTGTCTACTCACCCTTTGAGAAGGAGTTAGTTTATTGCTAATCGCCCGAGTCATTTTTTGCAGGCCAGAGTACTCATTCTCTAGGGTGCTGGTTTTCCAAATCTATGGGCAGATGCTTTTCGAACTAATATGTCGCATACACACACACGCACACAAACGTATCTCAATTATGCACCAGTTATCTACCCTTATTGTGAATTCCGATTTGGCCGACAGGTGGTGTTCTACTTCCTGTTCCGTTATCTCTCTCTATCACTCTCTCTGTTTCATTTGAATCGTCTATGTGAACGCATGCACATTACGCAAACGCCTTAACAAATCTCATTTTCCAAACCTTTCCATTGGAGGAAGATAAACATAGTTGCTTAAGTGCAGTTCTTATCTTTTATTGCTGTTAAGTTCGGAATAGAGACCACATATTTTTTTGGTGGTGGTGGTGAGTATTTTTTTATCTCTCCAATGACTATTATTTTTTTACTAGCGGGGGTACCCGGCGTTGCCCGGGTGTTTGTAGGTGTGTGTGATGTTAAATAAAAAAGAAACCCGGGAGGGGGGGGTAAGATCGAACCGGAAGCCCTGAGGCGAAGTTTGAAAATAAAATCGGCCAGCCAAAATGAGTTAGTGAAAGATGTTTGAATTTATTTAAGTAAGAGCGAAATTGACAGGTGCGCGGTGAAGTCGTCGAGCGTTACGACGACGTAGGTTTGTTTGTTATAAGCGAAGTAAATAAAGAAAACAACGTTAACACTTAAGCGGGAAAAAAACACAAAAAAACTAACGTATGGCAAACGAACGATGAAAATAGAAAAACGAACACGTGAAAAATGGCTTAAATAAGCCTGTTTCGATATTAAAATTAAAAAAATCGGTGGGTACCCGGGTGTTTTTGGGTGTGTGGTCGGGGGTAGATAAGCGAAGTAAAAATAAAAAAAACAAAAATTAGACTTCGTAGCCTCGTAGGAGATGTCCTTTTCTCTTCCTTGCAACCTCTATCTCACAGAAGAGATGTTGCGAGTTTGTCTCTGATGTATCGTTATTTTCATGGAAAGTGTTCGACTGAGCTTCAATCTATGGTCCCCCCTCGCAAAACTTTCACAAGAAACACTCGTCTAGCTGTAAACACTATCAATAATTCCCCCCACTCTTTATCTGTGCCTAAACCTAAACGTAGATTCCATGAACAAAGCTTTTTTATTAGAACTGCACGCCTGTGGAATTGTCTTCCGTTTTCCTGCTTTCCGGCTGACTACAATATGGTTGTCTTCAAGTCTAACGTAAATAAGTTCTTGATGAGCCATTCCATATAAGTTATCAAATTTACCAAATTTTCATTACTAATGATTATTATATTGTCCAATTTCTACTGTACACTCTTTAACCCTTATCCTTGAGTGGCCTCTTGGCCTTGATAATGAGATGATACCTATGAAAAAAAAAAAAAAAGAAAATGTCCAATGTGAACAAGTTCTAATTGAATCGTCCCCCTAAGTAATCCAAGTTGCAAAATTCCCACTGTTTACTATGCTAAAATCACAATGACTAATGTATACCTATTAACCCTTATCCTCGAGTGGCCTCTGGGCCTTGATAAGTGGTGACACCCTTGTAAAAAAACAAAAACAAAAAAAAAAACAAAAAAAAACAGAAAAACAAACATTACGTGAAAAATGGCTTGAATAACACTGGTTCAATATTTAAATTTAAAAAATCAAAAACAAAAAAAAAGACATCTCACACCATGATTCGAACCCAAAACGTTTAGATAACGAACCAACGCGCTAATCAACTAACCTACCGCGAGGTACATGAAATTTGTTCAGTTTTTCAACTATTTAAAGTAAATCAGGTCATGACGTCATCTGACGCATGCATAGAACTGGTCGAGAGGGCCGTTTTTGTTGACCCCCACCTGTCGAAAATTGTCGATTTTGGGGTGAAAAATGAACGTTTTTGCCCAATTTTTCGATATTTTTTGAGCGAAGGATGGAGCTTCAATATGATACCAAGTTTGTGAATTTTTGTCGTGTCTGTCGAAAGTTTTTAGCAGACACGCAAACATACACACATATATACATACATACATACATTTTCGCTTTTATATTATTTTTTTATTAGTGAAAAATAAATAGAAAATCTACTGCTTAGTAATCACTGTTGATATTGGAATACAAAATATATTTGAGAAGTTTTATTACCACACAAACTGAAAGGCCCAACATATAAAATTAACAGTGTTTTTTTATATAACAGGGGCACGTTCAAAATGAATGTTTCTGTTTAAAGCAAAATTGCGCAATGATACTTGACTTTAGCATTTTAAAGTTTAATTCAAGTCAATATAAATAAAAAAAATAATTTAATAAAATCAGCAGTAGGTTCTCTACAGTGCAATGTACACTACTGTGGAGTGGCATGTGAAGCTTTCCCCCAGTGCATTGCTATGGATCCCCACCTAGAACAGGTAATCAATGGATTTGATTGGAAAATGGACGATTTCACCAATTTTAATGACACGCAGATTCCATGAGCAAAGCTTCTTTCTTAGAACTGCACACCTATGGAATTGTCTTCCGTTTTCCTGCTTTCCAGTTGACTACAATATGGTTGTCTTCGAGTCTAACGTAAACAAGTTTTTGATGAGCCGTTCTATATAAGTTAACAAATTTACCGAATTTCCATTGCTAATGGTTACTATATTGTCAAATTTCTACTGTTACACTCTTTAAACCTTATCGTCAAGTGGCCTCTTGGCCTTGATAAGTAGTGATGCCTCTGTAAAAAAAAAAAATGGATAAAAATATGGGAGTGTGAAACATTCAATCCCAGGTAACGTCGAGTCTCCCGGCTAGTAAGAATGTAAAATGAAAAAAGAATGGGCCAACTGACAGCGACCTGTCACAGGAATAGATAGATAAAGATGGCTCTATAGACTGGCTTAAAAAGAAAATCGCTCCATTATGATCAGGAGAAAATGATAATGGCTACCCAAGATCAAGATTTGATGACCAATGCTTTTAAAAAGATGAGTGGTCTCAGTAATAACAAGTGCAGGCTTTTTTTTTTTTTTACAAAGAAGTCACCTGAGGCCACTCGAGTGTACAGTAATCAATGGGATAATATCGTAGTAGCCGTTATTAACGGAAATTTGGTAGATTGGATTACTTAAGGGGGCGGTTCATCAAGAATTTGTTTATGTTGGACTTGAAGACAACCAAGTTGTAGTCAGCTGGGAAACAGGCAAATGGAAGAGAGTTCCACAGGTGTGCAATTCTAAGAAAGAAGCTTGGCTCACGGAATCTACGTTTTGCTTTAGGCACAGATAAAGAGTGGGGAAAATTATTGACAGTGGTTTTAGCTAGACAGGCGTTTTTCGAGAAAAATTGGAGCTCAGACGAGCACTTGCCATGGAAGTAACGATAAAACAAAGACAGGCTCGCAACATCCTTTCTGTGAGAAAGAGGTTGCAGGGAAGAGAAAAGGGCATCGCCCATTAAGTTATGAAGTCTATTTTGTACTCTGTCAAGGCAGAATAAGCTGCTTCTAGCAGCTCCTGCCCTGATGTGGCAACAATACTCCATCCCTGGACGTACTTAGCTTTTATATACATAGAGAATTGCATCAGCAGTGACATATCTCCTGGAGCGGTAGAAAGATCTCACCATTGGCACAAAGAAGTAGAGAGTGTGAGTCACCAGACATCCAACTGTAAATGGAGTGTGTACAGGGTGGAACGATAAACTTGTCGCCCTAGAAAAGACGACATGATTCCATTTCCATTTGATGAAAACTTTTTTTTTTATTGCAGACCATCTAGTAGTTCGGCAGTTGTGTACAAATCCCAAGAGCGATAGGAACCATTCTATCATGTCTAAAAGTGACACAATGTTCAACAAGCAAGATCAGAGATGCACTGCTGTACAGCTCCTGCTCTCTAATGATCCAAGTTAAGACAACAGGACCATTGCCAGCACCCTCAAAATGCAAATCCGGACGGTTCATCGCTTGAGGGTACAGCTCAACAAAGATTATGGTTTTTGGTGAGGTTTCAAGTGAGGGCCACATCATTTCACCTCACATCTTTGAAGTCGGCTTAAAAGTCAACACCAAAGTGTACCTAGATGTGCTGAAGAGGAACAGTTAGAATCTTAAAAAGATCTCTCGATTGTGAGTGATCATCTAGGAGGATGCCCCATCCCCAAGAAAAAAAGAGAAAAAAATATCTTTCGCATTTATTCATGTAGAAGATAGCAAAATGACTCAGCATCGCTCGTGAAGGAATGCTATGTTCTTTTTCTCTATGTTTATATTTTTTTGTTTTTCCAAAGTGGCATTCACCCTATGCGCATTTAACTGGCTTCCTCCAAAGAGGGAGTTTCATGGGAATATTAAATTCACAAGTAGTCCCCAGGTAAATGTGTATCCCAGTCAGAGAAAATGACACTGTTAGGTTTTTGCAGTTCTTGCAGGGAGGTGCTGACATCCTCCTACATACAGCACTTAATATTCCCAAATAGTCACCCATCTGGTACTGACCAGGCTTTGCATTGCTTAACTTTGCTGATCTAATGCAAACCAGATTGATTTTGCTGTAAATAACACCATATTACGTTTTTTTTTTTTTTTTTTATCTTACTATCCTCATTTTACTCCCCAGTTCTCCTGTAGCATATGTCTCCCTGATTCTACTTTCACTTTTTCTCGTTCATATGCCCCTATTCCGAATTCGTAGCAGTTGGCCGACATCAGTGGATTTTTGTTTTTTCTATCAAAACGGTGATTAACAATGTTTTTTTTTTAAAATTCAACCTATGTTAACCAGATGGATAAGAAATAGTTAAAATAAACTAACATTAACATATAAATGTATATTTACGCATGCATTTTAAGTCGACTTATGCCTATCTGGTTCTAATTTTTTATAATTTTGACCTCCTATTTATTTTTAATCGCTAAAGACCAACTCAAGTTTTTTCCACAGGTCGAAATCCCCCATATATCAAGTTTCAAGTTTTTAGACCAAAAATTGACAGGAGTTTGGTAGATAAAATGACACAAACCGAATATTTGATGTAACTCCGTTGGGGGGTGAGGGGCGCGTGCATGTGTACAGTACATGATAACACATAGCGTAGAAAAAGGAACCCCAAACCTTGTCCATGACTCGCTATCTGGTCATGTCGGTTCCCAGCGATTTTCTTTTCAACTCGATCTACTTGTCATGGCTTTGATTCCAATCTCTCTGATCTCTCTCTGAAGATCTCCAAGTCACCAACTTTTGTCTACTGTCCCAAACTCAAGACTGTCTATGAACTGACACAAGACTCAGTCTTGCTCCTAGAACTGTCCGCAAACTAACTCTTACTATATTGACCTATTTTTTTTTTTTTTTTATCAGGGCTTTACATTGCGAGTAAAACAGTTGCATTTGCATGTAATTTTTCAAAGTGGTGACTAGAAATAATGAAATGCTTATCTTTTGGAGATTGCATTTCTTTCACTGACAATTTTCCAAAGCTCACTACTGAGTGAAAAAAATCTTTTCTACTTTTTTTTTTTTTAAATAAAATGAACTAAGTTAAATTATTTAAACAATAAATGTTTAATAGAACAATATACTCTTTTTTTTTTTAACAAAGGTTGTTTCAAAAAACATCTGAAGAAAACAGAATGTTTATACCTTCAAGTATTAACGTAAAATTTGTTGTATATTTAGAATTACACTTATTTAAAAATATACAGCAAAATCTTTAAGATGTACATACTTGTCACATAACAGAGATGTCATATTCTAAAAATCATGTGGGTTTGGCTAGTAACTTTTCTATTTAGCTAGTAAACGAAAATATTTAGTTGTCAAAGGTCAACTAAAGATAAATTTGTCCATAGAGCCCTGTTTATTTTATTTATTTTTTTTTTTACTGCATTTTAACCCCACACAAGACACAGAGCCACTTTGATGTAGGGGCTATTCTCTGCGATATAATTTGCAGGGATATTATGTAGGGAGTTGAGCAGCAAGATGTCTGTTTACTTTATGCTAAAACTTCTGCATGCCAGAAAAGCAGGACCCCAAAAGGGAATTGCAAAGTTTAGCAGTCTTATAGAAGAAACTATTAAGAGTAGAAGGCTTTCTAGCATCTAAGGATCTCTACTGTGTAGGGGTGAGATTTTGCTGCTTGTCGGGTTTGTTAAAATACTTATAAAACAGGCAGAGGAATATGCAACATTTCGTCAATGGGACAGAGATTGAAGCCTAGCTGACAGTGTGGGACCTATTAGGTTGGCGACTCTTTTGAACGTTGCACGAGCCCAAATGTAGCAACAATACTCCATACATGGGTGAACGGTGGCTTTGTAGAGATACAGGATACTATTATCTGGTCTTTTGTCCCAGTCACTGGCACACCTTGATTAACCATCTCCAACTGCTCACCCTCCCATACAAACCTCACTTCCTATTCTTTTGTTCTGCTGATCAGCTTATTTCCTCGATCTGTATTCAATCGTCGCTAACTGGAAAAAATTAAAACAAACAAACATGGCCGCCAGCAATTAAAACATTGCGTTTAATTTAAATCTTCAAAACTTTGCAAAAGTAAATTAGAATTTCAGGACAAGAAATACAATTTAAGATAAAGAATTCATTTTTTTCAAAATTTGTGTGGAAAACAAAGCAAATTAAATATTTTAACGATCCCTGGGTTATATTTTCACTTTTATAACTCCAAACCAGACATATTTCCCCATTTAGTTTAATAATGCTTCTGGAACCATTGTAATCTAAAGTGGTAGTACCTGTCAGCTTCTCAACACCAACACACACACTCTGTGTGTGTGTGTGTGTGTGTGTGTGTGTGTGTGTGTATATATATCTCAAATCAAATTTTAGTTATTTAATAAATTTAAAAATTTATGACGTGAATTGTTTGCATTTAAAAACAAAAGATTTTTATTATTCTATGTAAGACAAAGAATACATTTGAAATATTATAGGATTTCGATGTCTACCATCTTTTCAGAGGAGAAAATATTAGCAAATAGTTATAATGGTTAACACCTTATTTGCTAAAGTCAGTGAGACATGGAAAATCACAATTAAAAGTTGTTTAAGTATTTAAATGTCATAGAGTAAAGGAAGTTAATGAAAAGGATATAAAAATTCACATCCAAATTGCATGGTAAAATCCGAAGTGAATGTCTTCAATAGCATTGTGGTAAAATGATCCAAACTGTATTTGGAGTAATCCACATCACATGGTAATGGTCCAAAGTGGGCATTTTTCTGGAGCAATTTTCTTTGTTTATATAGTAAAAAAAATTTTTTATATATGTCCGGTGGATCTGTTTATTAATAAACATATAATTTAATATATTTAATATTTTTTATAATTATAATTTTATTCTAAAGTATGTATATATACATTTCATATTCAAACACGTCTGATTGAGCACGACAGAATTATTCTTTTTCCAATTTTTCTGGGTATCTTTTCCATTTGCCGAGCGATCTTTTTTATTTCAACTAGCATGTTGTATAACAGCAATTGCTCCTGATGATAATCGGATTCACCGATAGAAAGCGCTTGAGAAGAGTATGGCTGAACAAAAACTTTTGGGCGCCATTTTATACAACATACCAGCTGAAATAAAAAAGATCGCTTGGCGAATGGATTTGATATCCAGAAAAATCAGAAAAAATGGAAAAAGAATAACTCTGTTGTGTTCAATCAGACATGCTTTAATAATCACTTGTTGCCAAAATATATATATATATATATATATATATATATATATATATATATATATATACTCCTATAAATTTGGGTTTTTTGTGTATTGAGATTCATATTAAGACCATTCTTTCGTTTTATTTAAAAAGAAAATACAACTTTGTCATATATGGGTTGTAGAATTGCATTCATCTGCAAAAGATCTAGCTAATTTGCATATTCTTTTAAACATTCATTTTAATTAATTCTCTATTAGTTTTTTCGGTTTTCTTATGAGATGATCATCTTTAGTTAACTATCACGTGTAATTATATTCATGCAGATATTCTACATGATTTATACTTGTGTAATATTTGCGTAAAAAGGTTATAGTAAACACAAATCTCTTTCTATATATATATATATATATATATATATATATTTGTTTAAAAAGTTTTGCCTATCAAACTCATCTGTCTGTTTTTTGTCTACAGACATAAAACTTAATATATAGGGTATTCGACCCCATGCAAAACTTTATATTTGGGTTTTATTTAACTATTGGTTCATGTTTAAATTTTTAGCCTTGCAGCAGACATGTTTTCATAACTAAGACATTAACATCAAAGGAAAAAGTAAATCATGTGTTAAACGTTTTGGTTTCGATTCTCTGTAGTGGTGCATGATTCATTTTTTTTTTAAGTCATTACTATATATTAGGTCCAATATAATCTATATATATATAAAAGGCAAAAGTGTCGCGCGCATTTCTGTATGTCCAGCAAAGGCTTTTTTCGCCAGGGTTCTCGGGGGGGGGGTACTATTCTTTAGAACTTTGTATATACTCCCTAGATTATAATATCTATGATTTGCGAAGTGACATCGTCTCTACATTTCTTTTGATCGACTTTTATAAAATTCATGCTATTCCATCCTCTCACATGTTTGCTGGTGTTTTTCGTATAAACGCGAAACTAATCGGGACATTCAGAAAGCAATTAGCTTTGATCAATGTGGGGGGAAACCCCTCATATCAGACAATTGCTTTTCATTTGGACACTCCCTTTGTGTTGGGAGCTGGTTTTCCTCAACATCGTGGAGAAACAAATGAAACGGTGGAAAACTGAACTGGCCTTCAGCCAACGTTCATGTTTGTGCCTCACTTAGCAAGTCAACTTTTTGATTGACATCGCTAAATTTGAACGCTTTTCACTTCCTATGGCCTCCTAGCGTAGCGGTAAAATGTGGCATTTTCTTTCACTTTTTTTCTGCCTTCACGTCACCGCTTCGAGCCTGCCTGGTTACTAACACTTTTTTTTTCTTCATTATACCCCAAAACACCTGGGCAATGCCGGGTGCCTTCACTAGTATAATAATAAATCCTAAATCTGCATGAATTAAAATATAATATTTAAGCATATTTTATGGCCAGGCAATGCCGGGCGGCCTGCTAGTATATATATATATATATATATATATATATATATATATATATATTATTGTTCTTGGTTGTGATGGCCTTCTTCAATTCAGAAATAGTCTGAAGATTGTTTTAATAAATATTATTTTTTAAGAGAATCCAGATTAAAAAATCTGGGAGGTTATGATCCAGTGAGTGTGAAACCCATCTTCTACTGATGAGACGATCATCATTATTTATTTCTCCAGTATCGTTACTGCCTGAGCTACAGATGGATGGATATGAAAAGTTAAAAATTAAGCGACTTTGAGCTTTGAGAATGTTTAATTTTGAGCATGCACAAAAGAAACAGCAGGTGTGATATTTTAGTAGATTAAACGTTGAATGTGTAAAAAAAAAAAAGAAAAGATTGTTAAAAAAGATTACGTTGTGATTTTGTTTGTGAACTTTTCAGATGATGATTGATTATTCGTATTATTTGGATTCTTCAGGCTATTGTTCTTGTCGTTAGCATTATTTTCACAACGTTTCGGTCGATGTAACCTCTGACCTTCTTCAGGTGTATCTTGTTGAACCCTAGAATATTTCTGTTGAACTCTGGAATTTTTCTGTCGAACTTGAGAATCTGCAGAATTTCAAACGGAACCTTTATTTTAAATCACAAAGGTAGCATCCACTTTCGAAGATGTCGTAACGGATAAAGTACAATGTAAACCTAGTACCTCTAGTGGGAGTCCAAAAATTTATACGTACGTATACTCAGAAGATATTGGATTTACCTCTGCCAAGGTTAACTGTTTTGTTTTCAATTTTGACCTCTTAGCATCAATTTTTACCGACTAAAAACTAAATCGGAAGTGTGCTACATGTCCAAGTACCCTATATATCAAATATCTCGGTTGCAGATATTGAGGGTTTAAGCAACCCCTGTAATGAATGTGTATTAGAAGTAGGGATGCTAATTCCTGGCATAGGTGTATTGAGAATGGTGGTGACTATGTAGTGAAATAAATTTTGGAGTGCAATGGTACCACTCCCATCTTCATAGCTCCTCAACTTTTTGAGTCAAAAAGGCTTTATTTTTGGAATGACTTATATTATCATTATTATGATAGTGATGATGATAACAAAGGATGTTGGTTGTGATGGCCTTCTTCAATTCAGGAATAGTATGAAGATTATTTTAATAAACATCATTTTTTAAACTAATCCAGATTAAAAAATCTGGGAGGTTATGATCCAGAGTGCGAAACCCATCTTCTACTGATGAGACGATCACTAAGATTTCCCTATGTATCATCGAATAAAACAAAGAATGTTGGACATTCATGGCTAAAGATTGGTGGACAAATCAAAACCAAACTGAAATTTATTTGTATTAAATATGATGGAATTGCAGAAAAGACTAAACTTAATGATTCAATGGGTGATTCCATTTGGCGATGGGGGGGGGGGCTTTAATTCAGTTGACATTTACTATTCTTGACAGTATCTGTTTCGTAGTACAAAATCAATAACTTAATTATTATATTAATCAGTGCATCTATTTTGCCCATAAAATGGTCAACATCATTCATTTTATATATATATATATATATATATATATATATATATATATATATATATAGTGAGAGAAAGAGATACACTCATTTTTTTCATTTTAAGTCATAGACTGTTTGTTAAATTGATAACCAAATTATGTTTTCTGAATCATTCTTTTGCACAGCATTTCCTGCATACTTGACATAAGTACATGAAGTATATATCATTAAAGAAAAAGTAACTTGATCCTAAAGTGATGGTGGTTACCAGCATGAATTGCTGACTCGGCGCATTGTGTTTATGTTTTCTCGGAGCTGTAGAAGAATTAAGGAGATCGGGAGGAGTGATGCCCTATTGAGTCAAGGGGGATAAGAAGAATAAAGATAGTCTCCCTTGCAAAGAACTTTGAAAATCAACGTGAACCTTTTTCATTGTGTAGCATCTCACACTGCAGTTGCATTGATCAAGTGTTGGCAAATAGTCTGCATCAATGATTAGGAGGTGAGAAGGATGTTGTAGTTTGCTTGAAGCATTGTGCGTAGTGTGAAAGGAGTTGTGTTTGAAGGCTACATCAATGCTGTTCATAGGAAACAACATGGATACGAGTTAGCATATAAAAGAATAAAAATTAGAAGAAATTTTCAATTACCGTATATTTTAGCATTATAGTACATCTTTTTTGTGGTCTCTTGGTCTTACTGGATTCCAGGACTAGAATTCACCTAGTCTGGTAGAGTATCAAGCTTTGTGTTATTACTTGAGGTAACATGGCTTTTTGTATCTCAAACACCGAGTTAGTAAAGAATTTGAGAACGTTTTCCCATCCCCAATTGACCATTTAATTACCATATATTTCGGCTTATAAGGCAACCGTCAGATAAGACAAGTTACAAAACAAGCAAATTTTAATAAAGTTATCATATATCAGTTGTATAAGACGACTGCTAAATCACGAAACCATGTTTGTTTAGCCTAGACTAGAGATTGCAACATCCGGTATTTTATGAAATATTGGTTTTTAAAGATGATTTTTTAACTTTAAGGGTTGTATATGCCAAAATAAACAGCATATTACTTTAATTTACCAACATAATATGTCTCAAAAGATGGTAGGTGTTGATGTCCCTAATTTTCGAGAGTAGCATGGAAAATTAAAAGAAACGTGAACAACTGTTTGTTGAGGCTTTGTCTGTTTCATTTTATTTATTTCTTTTATTTCCGGAAATTAGACTCAATCAATCATGAAATAAATGTACGAAAAAATAAATGTGAATATTTGAAGGCTATATAAATGCGGTTCGTAGGAAACACCATGACATCGGTTAGCATATATAATAATAATGACAATATTTGAAGAGTTCAATAATTTTCAATTATATTACATTTATTTGCCAACATAATGTGTCATACAAGATGGTAGCTGTTGAGGTCCCGATTTTTCGAGAATAGTATCTCATCTTTAGAGAGGAAAAATAAAAATAAACGTGTACAACTGTTTGGCAAGGTTTTCTTTTTGTTTTAATTAGTATTTTTATTTTTTATTTCTGGAAGTCAGTGTTGCGAACTAAATGTCAGTGGCTGTCAAATTAATTTCCAGGATACGAGTTGCGATGAATATTAAGTATTGTTGGGAATTATTGAAGCTTTCTTTTATCTACATGTATATAAATTAGTGATGGGGCGATGCCAAAATTTTTCCCGATTCCGATTCCGTTCAAAATTTCCGATTCCGATCCGATTCCCGATTCCGATTCCGATTCTTGTAAAATTTATACATATTTAATTAGAGATTTTTTTCTTTGTTTTTTCGTAAATTTTCAAATTATTACATAAACCCCTGGTTAATGTCCGCGTATATTTTATCTCAAATGTTTGCCTTGTAATTGATTAAAAATTGTAACACAACAAAACATTTATTTTGATTTTAAAACAAAGCTATATTGTACCAGTTCGTATTTACTGTATAACATGCTACTTACATGAATAGTGGAAAATATTCGAAGATTGGTAGGCAAAATAAGAAAACGATGTAAGAACAATATATTTAACAACGCCACTTAGCAAAGCCACATCTCATTGTTACGAACGAATTTCTAAATAATAATATTACTATTTTGAAAACCATTTTTAACGTGAGATTGCGTGAGCTTTCTGTGCTTTCTCTCGCAGCTAAATCCCTATTCCAAAATGAAATATTACTTTTATAGATTACGTGTTAGAACATTTTTTTAATTGGCGGAAAGAAAAGCGATCATTTAGAATTTAGAGTGTAAGATCAGTTTCGAATATAAATTTAACGTAAAATGATCATCATTTCTGGCCATCCTAATTCTTTATGGATATTAACTAAAGTGTTTCCCACTAAATTAAGTTCGGTTTGCAACGTTGTAAAACCATGTGTAATCGCTTAAAAAGTAGACACCCTATCCCCAATAAGCGCACATAATTTAAAATTGGTAACACACTACAGCTCATGTTACGTTATATTTATTTGTGAAACTGACCGTCTATTTTAAATTCCTAATCGTTTTATATATATATATATATATATATATATATATATATATATATTTTATAATCATGAGTGTTTAGACAAATATGAAAAAAAGAGCCTAAAAAAGGGGTGGTTTTTAGCCCTAAAAGTTCCCGGGGGGCGCAAACCAGAGTTTTGCCAGGGTCAGCGATACTGAATTTACATTTGCAACAATTGCCTTCACATTTTGGACAAGTTTCAGTAAAATCTAATGGACGGGAAAAAAGTTATGGGGCCAAAAGTGTCATTTTTGCCATTTTGGGCATTTTTTACCCCTTTTCAGCCCCTGGGGGAGCAACGAGAGTTTTCTTTAAAAAAAAAACTCGATGTTGTGCACATCTACGTATTGGAGTACAACTTGTGGCAAAATTTCAGAAAAAAGTAATGGACGGTTATCCGGGAATCATCCGGACGAACGGACGGACGAACGAACGGACGAACGCCACTGAAAACTATAGTCCCTCTCCGATAAATCGGGGGGACCAACAAGGAATGGGCAAAATTGTGAAAAGGCTTGGCCTTTGATTTAATTTGAAATATGCTTCCAGTGTGATTTTCTTTGATTCTGCCGGTATTGTTTATGTTTATACTTAAGGATTGCTACGACGGCGCCAATGCCGTCTGAAGCCGAGGCCTCCGTGATATATATATATATATATATATATATATATATATCACGGAGGCCTCGCTGAAGCCCGCCAATCTCACTCAAAAGTTGAGTTGAAAGTATTATGGGGTAATTAACACCTTCGATGCCGTTGGTTTCGACAAAAATACTTTTTCACACCCACTTGCCAAATTTCTCAAGGAGTTTAATATAAAAAGATTTCAAACGAATAGTTTTATTTTATTTTTCTTGGAGCCACATTGTCTGACACCGTCGCATTTTTCTCGGGTTTCGGAAAAGTTAAAAATATACATGAATATCTCACAATGAATTTATCAAAGTCTGGATAAAATAGATAAAGAGAAAACATTTAGAAATTTTTCAGATTGAAAAAGAAATTATATTTACATTTAAAAGTCCCCCCTCATTGAAATTCTACTTTTGGACGATATTTGTAAACCCACTAAAAACCAAATTATTTTTAGATCTAGGATGAAGCTCTAAACTGTCTTCATGTATTAAAAAAGGGTGCTTGTGCAGTTTACACTATGTTAAAAAACGAAAAATAAAAAAAAATATATATTCTACGTACTCGTTATGGAATGAAGTTCTCATAAAAAAATCACGTTATTTCATCAAATAGTTTTTATTTTATGCCGTAAAAACGATTTGGGAAATTCGGAATCTTCCTAAAAAAACTGCGATAATTAGTCAAGGGAGCGTAAAACAAAAACTATTTAATGAAATTACGTGATTTTGTTATGAGAACTTCATTCTATAACGAGTACGTAGATCTATAGAGTTTAGTTTTACTAATAGTTTAAAAGAAATAAATATTTATAATCGGTACAAGCAATTGAAAATTAACTTTTGAAAAATATTCAAAGAATCGATTTTGGAATCGGAAATTATACACAAATTTTTCCGATTCCGATGCCGATTCCGATTCCCCGAAAATTACCGATTTAACCGATTCCCGATTCCGATTCCGATTCATCGGCACAACACTAATATAAATGATTCATTTTTGCATATTACGCTTCATGTGAGGAGTGTTAATGACTGCTGTATTGGTACTGTGTAATATCCGGTTTGGGTAAAGTGAATGGTAAGGTAAAGCAATGGAGGTAATGGTAAAGCTAACGACATGGACAAGCAACCAACATGTGCCAAGTTCAAATCCAGTTTGTTCCACAGAAGTACTTTCACTTAGGGATGTTGGCAACCTTTATGTGATCCCTCTTGTAAATACTCGATGTCTTCCTAGAAATAATTCTAACTACAAATGTTATATAGGAGTTTCATTATTATTATTATTATTATTATTATTATTATTATTATTCTTGTTGTTATTGTTCGTTGTTAGGAAGTCTTATTAAAAGTGAGTCTTATTAAGAGAGATGTTGCGTTCTGTGTTCGTGTTATGAAGAGATTCATATATATAAAATGTTCATACTTAGAAGTGTAGTAGAAGCTCTTAGAGTGAGGAGACAGTGTTGAGACAGTCTTAGTGTTCACATTGTAGATATGAGATGTAGAGACATTGTGTATGTGAAGACATTTTAAAACACAGGATATATAAGACATATAATGACAATTTCACTTGTCCTTTTGGTAGAATTACAACACAAAGACGACGTTTATAAAAACACATGATGATACGTTTATTTCTTCTTCGACCGGTCGGTGGTTTTCTTAGTCAGGAATTCAAAGTTTTACATTCTATGTTTCAAAGGTGACCGTCTCGCTTCCAGATGTTCGACTGTCCATCTCTGGACTCCAGACTGTCGTCTGTCGTCCTCAGACTCTCTCGCTTAACTCTAAAGTTTCTAACTATATCGAGAACTTCCCATTTTCCATGACGTCATACACATGTTAAAACATGTGTCTTCTTTCACGTGTTCTGGAAATGCATGTCCAAAACATTTTCCTTTGTTTACAAAAGGAATTTTAACCTATATTTCCAGTAACCAATATGTTAAAAACATGTTTATTAAATTATCCTATAGTTGCATTCCTCAATTCAATTTCATAACAGAATTGATAAATGCACATTCCTTTTCTTAAAACTATTTTATCTCTAAGCTAAACAATGGTTTGTTTTTACATTCCATTTTCTAATTCTCTATCGTAATCTATTTTTAAACCTAAATTACGAGGTTCGAATTTCGTCTATTCTATTTCATTTTTACATTAATAGTGCAACAGCCAAGAGGTGATGGTTGTAAGTCGCTAATGACACAAACTAAATTGCCTATTTTGGCACAAAAAAAAAAAATAAGTAGAGTCTCAATTTTATTTTGAGTCATTTATTTATTTATTTCGTATCTATCATATGATTCTGTTATTGGCATTGGTTTCCCCGATATTTTTCTAGCTAGAATTCTTTCTAGAAAGACATGGGGTATTTACAGAAGGAACATGTGAAGGTTGCCAACATCCTAAGTGAGTGTTTCTATAGAATGAACTTGGTTTTCGAATTTGGCACATCCAGTTTGTGAGTCAGTGTCGTTAACCATTGAACCACTGTCATCTCCCACTTTTGGGGGGAACTAAACAATGTCCTAATGCATAATAATGCAAAAAATACATTGAAGCATTAGGGGCTCTGGATTTCTGCACTTATTAAGGGGTTAAAGGGAGTATTATTATTAGTCATCTTGTGTGACCTTACTTGTGTGATTGCTGGGCTTATGCAGTCATGATCCAACCCTGTCTCTTTTTTTTTTTTTTTTTTAACATTTTAAAAATTACACTCAAGATGAGAACAGTAGTCCGAAAAATCCAAATAATATAAATAATCAATCCCCATCTTAAAAATTCAGAAGGAATAATTGATAAGCATGTCAATGGACTAGTATGCACACTCTCCATATTTTTTTTTCATCCCTGGCAACCATCTTAGAAGGCATCACACATGCCCATTCTTTTCTTTTTACACCTCCGTCATCCCTGCACCCACATAGGAACTGACTCGCTTGTTTTCAGTGGTTGAATGAACTTCAGTAAACAAGGGGCAGCTTATTTCTATCCTGATTGATTTCCGACGGTCTTACTAACCACTTAGCACTTTATTCTGGTTCTTTCTGCCAGTACCGGTGTTTTTTTCTTCAAATAGAAACCCCCATACCCAACTGATTAAATTGAAATATACACATACATATTTTTTTGTGTAAATAAAAAAAAAAGGTCAAAACCCAGAGATAAGTAGGATGACCCATAGTGTGAATGTGATATTGTAATGACTGAAGACTGAAACTAGTTCATCATCGTATCCTTTGAATCCAAAGATTCTATTATTAGACTTGGTTTCTACTATATTTTTCTTGTCAGAATTCTTTCTAGAAAGACATCGGGTACTTACAGGAGTGACTGCATGAAGGTTGCCAACATCCTAAGTGAAAGTGATTTTGTGGAACGAACTGGATTTGAACTTGGAATACCCAGGATGTTAGTCTGTCGTTAACCACTTTACCGATGAAAATAGTTTAAGATCATATCCCACCTCACTCAATTTTGCCTTGTGCCGCATCCTTTGTGTAATTTTCGCAAGATTTTTTTTTTTTATAAAACTGATGATAAAATTATTAAAAGATAAATAAAATTCCGCTATGATTCAAGATGTATTGCAAGCCATAAAAGAGGCTGGCCCATCTCGACCAAAGTGAATCCCATTGCAACAACAATAACAGCAACATATCTCTATTATATTGCGTATTACCCTCCCACCCACCACCACCACCAAAAAAAAATTGTTTGCTGAACAATTCAGAAAAAAATCTGATGAAAAATTTTTCCCCAACTATCGAGTTATTTCTCTCCGCTCCACATAGGCAGACCTTCTAGGGTTACAGGGGTTTCATTATCTTCTGCACAACCTGTAATCTGATCTCCAAAAATGAAAAACAATATTTAACCAATTAATTGAAACAAATTGATTTTCAATATCCTATATCTAATTACTTTTTTGAGGTTTGGAAATAACGAAGGGAAATTCCACCCCCCTCCCTCACCCCACTTGTATTCTTTTGTCAGCTGTTGTAATACAAACACTGAAATCTATTTATGTTTTTAAATTTGATGCATCATCTATTATATAAAGGATAGTTGTCTTTATTTATGTTCAGTTAAAACTTTAAGACTACAAAACAAACACCCATAAAGATTAACATTTTCTCAAGTGTTGCTCCGGATATATAATAAATTTAAAAAAAAATTATTCATTGACTTTAAACTTGCACAGATTTTGTCAGGGAGAAGGTTTGTTTTCCAAGCACTAAGTAAAGGGAAGTAACTGTGATTTTTTTTCACAGAGTTAATTGCCTTATGTTGACTCATTCCTCGAGTTGTCTATGTGTCTGTCCAGAGAAAGGACTGGACAGAGAAGAAAGGCTGAGTGGGAAGGGTTGGTAGGAAAAACTGGGGAGCAGAAAAGAGAGAGAGAGAGAGAGAAGTTTTAATAGAAGTATTGTTGGATATAGCGATGTGGCGATGTACATTTGAAAGCAGACGTGTGCACACACGCACATTCTGGATGGATTTGATCTACATCCTTGTGTCCCATAAAAATGACCGGAATTGTAATTAAAATGAAAACAAAGAACTATTTACATTCCAAGGCCAGAAGTTATCACTTGTGTGTGCAATGCAAAATAAAAAAGAAGAATGTAATATCTTGATGTTTACAATTCCAGGAATGTCAATTTGTAACTATATAAGAGAAAAATAAACAACAGAAAACAGGAGAGAGAGCAAGCACAGCGGCGAGCATGATTTGACATCTTGACACCTCTTTGTTGGCGAGCCACACACCAACTAACCCCTTACAACCAACATCTCTCTCTCTCTCTCAGTGAACGAGAAGTTTAATTGTTAATAAAACTTATACTTTGAAATTCGTTTCGGTGTTGATTTTGAGAATAGTGACAAAAGAATTGTCAGTGTGTATATATTATATTTATTATATATACATTCAACGCAACAACAGTATGTTACACTTTTGCTCCAGGCAACGCCGGGTAATTCTGTTACTCGCTTATCAAGGCCAAAAGTCATTTGAGTAGGAGCGCTGAAAAGATAGAATGATTGTCAGTTAAAAGTTGAAGAATATTATGAGAGGATTGAAAATGATTTATGAAATAAAGTTTTAGTTATGAGGATAGTGCTTGACAAGTATTTGTTGGATTGGATTTGAAGACTACCATGTTGCAGTCTACAGGGAAGCACGTAATATGGCCGTTACTTTTTTACCGTGTTGTTACATTTCAAATCTATTGGATTCGCATATCATCTGGTACCGTCGTAAAGGAACAAACAAATACAACAAGAAAGAAATAAAAATTTAACTCAGCATTTTTTAAAGTTCAAATGAAGTGCATTTATTTGTGGTTCCTCCAAAACAACGCATTTCATTATATTTTTCAAAGTCAATGCGCATTTTAAAAAGTCTATATCGCTGCAAAGAACCAGAGAGACTGCGAAATTGTGCACAAGTGCTTGATTTGCAGGTCTGGGAAGAGGATAATGCTCTGCATTAAAGAAGAGGGAATAAGATCCCGAACATATGTCGTCACATGATGAAATATATTTTCACTTTGTAGGAAGTTGGTTGGAGATCTTCCTGTGGGTGGTTAGCTCTATGTTGTCATGGCATTCATCAAGAAGAGAGTATCTGATGGCACTACAGGGTGGGGCGACAAAGTAAATGATACTCCTCTCAACACCGTGATCAAGGAGCTTCTCACCAGAGTCTACAAAGACCTAGCACAAGGCAAATGAACACATCCAGATAATGAATCCCAACATATCGACCTAGCAGAAATCGATGCCATCATTAAAGGAATGAACTTGGCAATCTTCTGAAAGATGATCTCCTTGCACTTATTCATAGATTCCGCATGTGTCAGCGCTTCTTTCTCACCCTCAACACTCACGCCCATGCACTTTGCTTCTCTTTTCGACCACGTGGTGTATTTTTTTTCTTCTTTTCTTGTGACACAAGCTCGCGTACACTTGCTAATTTGCATGCATGCTTTAATGGATGCTGCTGCTAATATTCTTGCAAGCCAGCTATCCTTCAGCTGCTGATGATTTTCTCATGCACGCCTATACATGCTCTGTTAGAAGCAGTCCCATTGTAATGTGTTCTACAAACAAGAAATGTGCAAAAAAGCTCTGTTTGAAGAAGACACTTAGGAGCACAAAGGAAGATAGGAACATCTTACAAGAAGAAATCAGATTCTGGTACAAAGGCATCGCAAGAACCGATTTAAGAATATGCAGAGTTCATTGTATCTACTCCCTCTTGGATAGGGTCCAAAAAATGTCTTCAATCTAACAGGTCCCACTTTGTCAACTAAGCTCCAGCCCCTGTCTGCATCTCTGCCTGTTTTACAAATATTTCAGTAGAATGTGCTCTGATGAACTCTTTGCACTTGTGTCCCCTCAACGTACATATCTCTGATAAAACCGTTTACTATCAAAATGTCCCCCCTTCACTGCTGAGGTCCCTAAATGCCAGAAAGCTTTCTATTTCTTCCCTCGAACAACTGTACTTTGGAATTCCCTTCCTGCTACCTGCTTCCCTGACTTTACTAATATGCAACAATGAAGGCCAAATTTTATTATCTGATTAAGTACAAATTTATGGTGAAAGGAAAAAAATCCAATTCACTTATACTTTGTGTTGAATATGAACCGTTTGTTCCATCTTTTAACTGGATGGTGTATGCATGTGTATATTTTATTATGTATCAGTAATTCTCATCAGATCATCAAAAGTTCAGCAACATTGAGCCTGGCTAGTACCAGATCGGTGACCATTTTGGAATTCTAGGTGTTGTATGTGCTCTCTGATTATCTCGGTATTGTTTCCAGTCGTCCTGAACCTCCACTTGCCACTGGTATTTAACAACACCGACCCAGGAGAGGCATGGTTGGAGATTGCGCAACTCGTGCCACAAAAATTCCACATGCAGGCACCTTACAATGGATGTCCATAGTCTGTCAAGACTGAAGGAAGCTACCATCTATATCTATAATATAAATCTCACCTGTCTGTTTAAATGTATGTATGTATGTTTGTATATCTGTCTAAAACTTTCACAGAGGCTATGGATTTTCACAAGATTGGTATCATTTTGAAGCTCGACCCTTCAGACGACACATCTCGAAAAATTGGCTAAAAACATTAATTGCTTCACCTTCAACTGAGCACTTTTCTACAGGGAAGGGTCGCTTTTTTTGCCGATATTTTCGAAAGTCATTCCCTCTTTTCAATTGACTAGCCTTAATTTAAACCTTCGTCACTTCCGGTTTGACGATGGATGCAACAGCAAAGGCGTCAGGTTTTTTTAGGGTTTTTTTCACGTTCTTTTCCTCCTTCGCAGTATGGGTTCGAGCCTGCTGCCTACTACCATTTATTTTTTGTTTTTTGCTCAACACACACCTTCAAACACCTGGGAAACGCCAGGCACCCAGGCTAGTATGTATATATAGAGAGAACTTGAATTCCTACTAATCACTATCCTCAAGTTTAAGGTTTCTCTGTATAGACGTTCGTCAAGACTTGACGTCAGGATACTTTTCCCTACAAGTAAACCTTGACTAAATATTCAAAATCACATGGTATTCACTGCCCAAATAAGATCTCCTCGACATTTCTAACCAACACTAGCTTTTACAAATGTCACTTCAAGTAAAAGCAGGAAGCTGAATATTCCAACAGACCAGATGAATTCTTGTCCTGGAATCCAGTAAGACCAAGAAACCACGAGAAAAATATATGCTATAACATATTGAAATGGTCAATTGAGGAGAGGAAAATTATGTTCTCAACTTCTCAACTAACTCGGCATTTGAGAGGTAAAGGAGAACTTTAATGGAATATTCGAATATCTATGTATCTCATATAGAGATCAAGTATTAGACCCAGGTAGCAGGCCCCTTGATTTCTGAGAACTTTGAAGTAAAATAAAACAAAGAATATATATATATATATATATATATATATATATATATATATATATATATATATATATATTTCTGTGGAAATATACTTTACTAGCATTTCAGCCAGGTTTTGCCCAGGTGTTTGGAGGTGTATGTTTAGCAAAAAAAATTAAAAAAGCGGTCAATTTTTTTAAAGTTTGACCCCTTAACATTTATTGTTTTGGGCTCAAATCAAGTTATTAAGTTAGATCCATGTCCAAGGAACCTATATCTAAAATTTCAATTGTTTAGATCCAAAATTGTCTGAGGAGTTTGGTAGAGTCCTCAAACGTCAAATCGTTGAACTTTGACCCTTTAACAGCCAAATTTCTAGCTGAAAATGGATTACAAAGATTTTCCCCAAATCTCAGTACGCTGTATATCAAATTTGGAGTCTGTAGACTTAAAATTGACAGTTATTGTGTAGGGAAATGTACACAGACAGACAGACACATTCACATTTATAGATATATAGCTTTCCTTACATACCGATCCTTATTTAAGCTCAATGTAATTAGAGAGCAATATAATGAATGAATGACAAAATGGCGTAATGTAAACATATTATAAAGTATTTGCAGCTTCTCTTCCAATTTTCGGATTTTTAATCATGTCAAAACGCACTTTATTTCGTTTTGATGGATTGATTGTTGCTATTTCTTCTGATGAGTTAAGGACAAATTTGATTCACTGATTGATATAATAATTAAGCGATTGATTTTGTGCTACGAAACAGATACTATCAAGAATTGTAAATGTCAACTGAATTAAAGAAATAAATTGTAAGATAGTCAACATCAGGAACTTTGGAATATAGACTTTTGTCATTCATTCATTATATGTATGTGTGTGTGTGTGTAAGATAGTCTGTATTAAACATTCCCTTGATTTTGTGGTGATGAACCGTGACTCTGGGGGATGTTCCTTGCTAATGGAGGCAAAGGTGACTTTGTTGCTGGGTTTGAATCATTTGACCAGTATTGATCGTCATCTCCTGCACTGATGATTGCATAAGCTTGAAACACTTGTGTCTGTAGGTATATAAAAATAATTATAGTGTCCCCCCCCCCCGTTCTTAAGTCGTAGATATTATGATTTAGATAGCATATAAAAAGTTTTAAGAAGGAGCGAGCTGACCGAGAAGGCCGGCGAATAAAGACTTTGGCGGACATACACAAAAATGCACACACACACACACACACACACAAACACTAACACACATTTTCGCTTTTATATGTATAGATAGATGAATGAAAGTCAGTTGTTTTCTGTGATAGAAGTGCTGATTGAATTTTAAAATAAAATACATATGAAATAAATTTAAAGCCAAATTACTATGCAATATTATGAAAATAAATAAATATTTGTTTAAAATTATTTTGACACTTATATACCATCTTCAGAATCTTATACATTTTTTTTTTTTTCTTGCCATGATGTTAAATTAAAAAAAAAAAAACAGTTAGTAAAGAGTCCGTGTGTTGGTCTGTCTGCAGTGTTATCTTGAAATGTTGGGAGAAAATGCTTGGCGTATGTGATATGAAAGAGTTGTGTTTTCTGTGATAGAAGCGTTAATTGAATATAAAATAAGATACATATGAAATACGTTTGAAAGCCGAATTACAACACAATACTATAAAACACAAGGACTCTTTACTAACTGTTTTGTTTTCTTCAATTTAATGTCATGCCAAGAAAAAAAAAGAAAAAATATATAAAATTCTGAGGATAGTGTATAGCGCCAAAATATTAATTTTAAACAAATAAATATTTGTTTATTTTCATAATATTGCATTGTAATTTGGTTTTCAAACATATTTCATACGTATTTTATTTTAAAAATGCATATATGGTTTATTTTTATTTATTACAATGTATCAACCCTTTTTGGATTATTTAATGCTGAATCCAGTCATTTTGGAAAGAGTTTTTATGCTTCAAGTATTTTTTTAATTGTTGTTGTATATAAGTGTTGCTCTTGTATCAAACACGAAACTAACTAAAATACGCTTCAGGCTAGGATCAAAGTGTAGTAACTTTTTTCTCCCACTACTCATTTCATTCCAATGAAATCCTTTTATATTTATGAATAAAATTTCAAATCAATTTGGGGATGTCTTAAGTAGGACGCCCCCCCCCCCCCAGTGTGAATGTGGTATTGTAGTCTGAGATGATTTTAGTCAATAGTAGGATAGACATTAATTAATTTGTAACCAAGGATGATCAACAACCCCCATTTTTATCCCCACACTTTTAACTGGCCTTGTGCCTAATTTGTTATATTTTTTTTTTATTTCTGTAAATAAATATTTCAAAGTGTAGTGTATGTTCTGCTGCTACAGTTAGTTTAATTGATCTTGTGTCTAACTTTAATCTCCTGGCGAGGAAAATAAATACTGTGAGAAATTAATCTCACAAACTCAATACTCCCTGGCTGAGACAAAACTAATTCCACAATTACAAAACCATACCTTTAAAACTCAAATTTTATTCAGTTATAACATCAAAGAAAGGTTATTGGTCTGGGTACAGTCCTTGCAAAACGGTGGATCAATTTTGCCTCTCAAATTGGGAGCCAGTAGTTAACTTCCTTTGTTGGAGTAGTAGCGTGGTTTTCCTTCGAAAAGGTCCATGATAATTCATGGTGTTCTCGGCAAGAGTTCTGGTACCTTTAATTAGGCATAAATCGAGTCCCTTGGGATTCTAATTGAATTGAGAAAAGTTCAAACATTTAGGTGATATAAACATGATTAAAATGTTCAAATGACATCATCCTCTAATTGGGATATCTTCGGCACAATGTAAAGGTGTCTCTGCTTGTAAAGATTTCAAGTCCTTTTTCACCAAACATTTAGGTGATATAAATATGAAGAAGTTGTTGCGGCTCCATTCTCGATAAGGCATTCTTCTCGGAGACGACTTTTGGTGAGTCTCGCTCTTGCCGGAGATTTTCGTAGACTAAAAAACAAAATGGATGTTTACAAAAAGGCGCCAAGTAATTATCTTGGCCCATACAAATTAACCAATCACAGGCTGCCTACAAGAAATGTGCGTAGGTGGCTTAAAACATGAAAATGGCATTGTAACTGGAATTTCTCACAATAGGAACTACACTTTTGCCAAAGCTTTTGTTTAAAAATTTCTTTTAGGTTTCATTATAGATGCACTCGGACAAGACACTGACCAAAACCTTGTAAAACTAAAATGAGAACAGTAGTTCAAACAATCCAGATTATTGATCCTCATCTGAAAAAAATTCTATTGCGTATCATTAATTTTAATTGTTGAAATGACAGAGGATAGTTCACTATTTTAAGCAATTTCTTCGATTTTTCAAGGTCATAGTCAAATGAAAAATCAAGGTCAAAGTGGTGAAGAAGGAACCACTTGATTGCTTTGTTTACGACATATCAACCTTTTTCAGGTTATTTAATGCCGAATCCTGCAATTTTTGAAAAAAAAAAAATGTGATAAATGCACCCTAGAGCAGGGTTTTTTCAAAGTGGGCTCCATGAAACCCTGGAGCTCCGTAAATGAGGCTGAGGGTCTCCAAAAACCCTTTTTTTTTAAAGAGGACCAAATGCTTTATATTAAAAAAAAAAATAAATGGCTGCAACCATTTAATTATTGATCATTTTTCACTGGAAAGAAATATGATACATTACTCAAAATGTTAAGAGTTTCAGGATGGTTCATGAAAAATAAAATTTAAAAAAAAAAATTAACAAAAAATGCAACAATTTTTAATTAATCATGCACAAACAGATCAATGAACACAAAAATCATTATTGTTAAAATTTGAAATTAATGTTTTTCATACTTATTTTAGAAATTATCTTGTTAGTGCTCTGTTGAAAACCATTGCCCTGATCAGGGGCTTCATGGTGACCTAAGGTTTGTGAAACCCTGCCCTAGAGAACCAAATGAAGACTCACTATAAAAAAGTTCATTTCTAGGGATATTTGTGTCTGATATAAACGAATATCACAGTTAATTTTATCCCCGGTAAGTAATTCTTATGATATTAAAACCTTCATTATCCAATGTATTCCCTATTGGCCGCCATTCTTAATATGTTGAAGGAAGTGTTTTGCATTACTTGAAGCATCAAGTGTCTTATGTAATAATAAAAAAAATTGCGGCCACTTTAAAGTATTAGAGAAAACATCGAACATTTAAAGTATTAGAGAAAATATCATAAAAATTACTTGTCGGTGACAAATTTAACTGCGATGTTTGTTCATACCAGACACGAATACCTCTAAAAATTAACGTTTTAAGGATCAGTCTTGATTTGGTCCTTTAAGGGACATTGACCAAAAAATTTTTTTAATTATTTATATTTCAAATATTCATTCAGGTTTTGCTTGGTTGCTTCTTTTTACAGCATGTCAAAACACATTTCGGGTTTTTTAATGGCAGATCCGGTAATTTTGGAAAGTTTTTATGTTTCAATATCATCAAATATTTATTCATAGTGTTTAGTTTGGTTGTTTTGTTTTACGGCATATTGGCCCTTTTTTTTGGGTGCAATCATTTTGGCAAAAGTTTTTATGCCTCAAGTTCTTCATATTTCCATGGTTTTTAATTTGGTAAAGAAATATTATTTTTGCTCTTGGCTTTGCAGAACATGATGGAGTTTTGCAAAGGAAAAGAATAAGAAAAAAAAACCCAATAACATCAATACTTGGTGCATTTAAGTCAGTAAGCCGATATCTTCAGACAGCCTGATCTGGTAGCACTAGAAACAAATGAACAAAGCTTGTTATAAATGATGTAATGTCCGAATTTATAAAACAATGCAAGGGTTTTTTCATGAGCTAAAAATCAAAAATGGTTCAAGGGAAACAACCAAGTTTTAATATTTTCACGTTATTAAATTTACATATTAAAAAATGTACTTTAAAAAAAAATCTTAACTTCATCTAAAGATAAATTGTTAATAAAAATTCTTAGCTAACGTCACCTGTGTGTGTATGTTTCTCGTGCTAAAGTAACTTTACTTTTTAAATCATACACTTAATTATTATTTATTAATTTTTTAAAAATATCATTTAGTTATTGAAAATTAAAAAAAAAAAATGTTGACAATTTATAAAGATCGCTGCTATGGAAGAACATGAGAAAAAATTGTTCAGGAATTAAAGGTAATTTTGTTTTTGTTGAATATTAATTTAAATGAATATTATTTAAGGAGACGTAATTTCAAGTTAAAATTTGAATTTCGATGTGAGATAAATACAACGCCACGCCAAATTCGGTGGCCATTTTGTTTTGTTTTTCTTGAATTCTTCACATAATGTAGGCACATTTCAAACGTGCTTTTCTCAATTTTAGATGCGTAATACTAACTAGATATTTAATGGACATGATTCCCCATTTAGTAATTATATATATATATATATATATATATATATATATATATATATATATATATATATATATATATATATAATCTTACATGTTTGGCGTTTCAAGGTGTTTATTAAGTTTAAAACGCAAATAGTGCGTAAGTTAAAACGCAAATAGTGCGTAGGTTAAAACGAAAAGATGGTGCTATGATGTTCCAGCTTTTAGAGTCAATAATAATAAAAAAAATATTCATAAAAATCCATCCAATAAATGTCATGGTGATTTAGTGAATTTGTTTCTTGGCCCCCTTTTCGTTGTTGACTATTGTAAGACACACCGCCAAAATGCTTTTAAATCGGCGTAACTGCCGAATGGACGACTCTAGATCCGGCCATACTGGTGTCAGATGAAAACCTCGAGTGGAAGAAATAATAGCCTGGTTACCAAACCGGACTTCCATTTTGATTGTAAAACAAATGAACAAATTGGCATGAAATGTGAAACTTTTTTGGGTAAATTTTTAATTGATTTTCACCTTAACATTTTCCTTTGGGTATGCTGAAAACGAATATCGCATTTAAATTTTCTCCAAATTAGTAATTTTCCGGATATTCAGCAATATCATTTCTTATGTTATTGCTGGTGGCTATTTTGGTACGCGCGCGCTTGCACATAGTTTCTCGGGGTTGTGTATACACGCACGAGCGCGCATTCCAAGATGGCCATGGCCACCAACAATAACATAAAAATGATGCTGCTTAGTATCCGAAAAACTACTTATTTGCAGAAAATTTAAATACGATATTCGTTTTCAGCATACTCGAAAACCTTTAAAAGTCGTCATTTTAAAGAAAAATGTGAAGGTGGAAACTAAGTAAAAGTTTACCCCCCCTCCTTTTTCCTACTTTGTTGCATTATTAAAATATTTTTGATGAAAGAAGAAGAAAAAAAAAACTTTAACAAATATAATACACGCAGACATAGTAAAATAACTTTCTTTTATGAAAAGTTAATTTTTCTTTAACGCATTAAAAATCGAAGTAGTTGTCTATTTAATCAGATTTCCCAGAAATCAGATCTTATGGATAGATTTGCTGTTAATCAAATTTTATTTATGACGTCAAATTATCGATGTTAGACCTCAGGACTTTAATTCAGGTAAAATAACTATTTTTATGAAAACTTAATTTTTCTTTATTGTATTATATAAAGATGTAATCTTTAAGTACAGCTTTAGAAAATTGGGAACAAAGATTTCCATGTATGAAAAGATTCACACAAAAGTTAGAGTTTACATTGATCAAAATATTCACGACAATTGTTCAATTGACCACTGTACATTCTTAACCCTTATCCTCGAGTGGTCTCTGGGCCTTGATAAGTGGTTATGCCTATGTAAAAAAAATAAAATAAAAATATGTAAAATATTGCCGAAGTAATTTGTTTTAAAATTCTAAAGTACTTTATTTGGGCGAAGATTGTTATCCGATAACTTATTATTTTTATTTGTTTGTTTGTTTGTTTGTGTGTGTAAAAAATTTCTTTATTAACTTTTGGTGTAAATAAATAAAAAGAAAAACTCTTTAAACATGGCTGCTTGCAAAATGAAACTGAAACAAGGAGTCCGGTCTAGTAAGCGGAACAATTTTACATCAGTAAGCGATTTTCAATTGACACCGGTTGTGGTCGCTGAGTATTTATTCCATTGCGCCTTAAAATTTATTTTAAAATATGTGTAATCTAATTATTGAAATAAATATATCAAAATGCATTTCGTAAACAAGTTAGGCATTTTAATATTTTGTTAATATTAATTTGTTAAAATAAATAAAAAGAATAAATTATTCAAAATTTGGGCACTTCTGCATGACAGTGACATAAGGCATCGATGCGAATGTGAGTATTTTAGTTTCCAGATTAGCCGACAGATGTCACTTATCAACCAAAGAACAGGTGTCGATAACTCTTTCTTTTCTAAAAGTGCGAGCAAACTAAAATCATATTTTGCTACATTTTTATACAATCTTTTTGTACAAAAAGATAAATAAATAAAATAAATATTCTTAAACCTCTATAAATGTTTCATGTTTTTAAATTTTGATATATGTATATACAATCTTAGGCTGACAAGTTACATCTGTCGGCGGTTAATACACACATTTTCCTCATGTCGCTGTCATGCAGAAGTGCCGAAAATTGAAAGGTGTTTGGAAATTGTTTTGGTAAAGCTTGCTAAGAACGCCCTGTTTTATGATTGTTTAAAAATGGAACGCAGATTTAAATTTCGTTCCGTTTTAAACTCTGTACATTTTTACATTACATCCAACTCAGTGAACTCACCGTTCACATTCGACATGTCAACTTTTATAGGTTTTCTGGTATGCTGACAAGGTTGTGGTCTATTCCGAAAGCCGTACGTAACATGGGGAGGTTGGACGTGTCTATTCCGAAAGCCGTTCTTAACATACGGAGTTTGGGGTGCTTATTCGTTGTAAACGTACCCGAAAACCTATAAAAGTTGACATTTCCAGTTGGTAATTTTTTTAGGTTAGGTCCACCTCCACAATTTTCTTTTAAGTGACACCTTGCATATATTTTCGACTATGCTGAATTGCTGAATACAAAAAGTTGCATTGAAAATTTGCAGAAATAATTAGTTATCGAGATATAAAAAGTTGTATTATGCATTGTATTTTTAGGCGGACATCTTAGTGTCAGTTATAGATGAGTAGATTTGTTTACAACGCGCGCGCACAAAAAAGATGGCCGCCAAAGAATACAATGCATAATACAACGTTTTATATCTCGATAACTACTTATTTCTGCAAAATTTCAATTCGATTTTCGTATTCAGTATAGTCGAAAACCTTTAAAAGTCGTCATTTAAAAGAAAATTGTGGATGTGGACCTAATCTGAAAATTTACCGAAAAGTTATATTGTACGTATTCGTTATAGTCTGAAGTTCTCTGAAAAAAAAAATTCACTTAATTTCATCAAGTAGTTTTTATTTTATAGTGAAAAAACAATTTGTTACCGAGCAAAAGGTTCGGTTTTTAGGAAGAAAAGCTAGTAATAAAAATGGTGAAGGAGTATCGACGCTTTAACTGGAGTTATCTCCCTTTGGCGTGTTCAACAAATTTTATAATGGCTGACGTCAACGCGTTCTCATGAAAACGTGTTTGTCTGCTGTAAAATAAAAACTACTCGATCAAATTAAATGAAAAATTTTTTTCCGGAGCTCTTCAGTCCAAAACAGATACGTACAATATAACTTTTTTTTTTTTTTTTTTTTTTTTCTCGATATTTTCATTTTTTAATGTCTTGACATTTACAACTGTACCAAATTTTTTTTTTTTTTAAGATTATTACATGAACTTTTTTAGGTAAAATCTAGGTACATGCAGAATTCAGATCGCTTTATCGTCGGCATATTCCGATAGGTTACGTAAATCACTGAAAGGTTTCTAACGAAAACTTCGGATTTTTATTTATTTATTTATTTTAAAGAATGATGAACAATTTCGAATTAAAATCATAAACTTACGCAGAATACGGAGCAATGCCATTAAATAACGCCGTGACTTTATCGCGAGAAAAAATTCTGCATAGCCATTAAAAAATTTTTTTTTTTTTATATATATATATATATATATTTTATAAAATGTATATTTCAAGATTTTAACTCGAAAAGATTCCTCATATTATTATATGAGGAATCTTTTCGAGTTAAAATCTTGAAATACACATTTTTATTGAGAAATACTTTAGTGACTTTGCCGAATACGGATCGTGTTATCATCGGCATATTCCGACAGATTACGTAAACGGTCGGAAAGTGCCAGAGGAAAATTTCGTGATGGGGGGGGGGGCAGAAACGCTCGCCAATGTTAAAACGCTAAAAAAAAAAAAAAAAAAAATCAAAGAAAACATAAATATGAAAAAAAAAACAGTTAATCGTCTGGTAATTTCAATGAAAAAAAAATATTTTGTTACGAAGAAAATACAATGAAAAATTAATGGAAACATTTTAAGAAACTTTAAAGATTAAGGATAAAAAAGTTCAAATCAAAGAAGAAAAGAAAACACTCATCGTATGGTAAGTTTAATGAATGAATATTTGGGTTTGTATTACAATCTACAGAGGTACGAAAAAGTTGAAAAAAAGCAACAACAAAAAAAACATAACAAATAAATGTTGTCAAAGGCAAGATAAGTTACTTTTCGGTACTCCTGCAGTATTTTACCCACCGATTTCACGATCTTAGCCGAGCGTTGATCGACATCCGTCGGAAAACGCCGGAACATGGCGAGCGGTACGATACTCTATCAGCCAATCAGGGCGCTTCAAACGAACGCGCAGCAGACGAATAATTTTCTTTGAAATTACACACATAGCGTTTCATTTCAGTTATTTTATTGTTTCAAAGTAAAAATACACAGCCTTTCATTTAAGCTATTTAATTTAGCGATAAAAAAAAAACAAAAAACCGGGAGCTGTTGGAAACATATTTATGCGAATTTATGTGGAGACAAAAATTTGGACACAACCCTTTTGTCTCCATAATAAATCAAATCGCGGAAGGCTACCCGGTTGGGGAAGGAGCTTCTTCTTTCCACATCCTCTGAAAACCCTTTGCTCCCTACTTTGCCTCTACAGTCAGTAGAAAATCTTCCAGTTGGAACTAAAGATAAACAGTAATTGTTGTGTCCCCCCGCCCCCTACAAACATTACTGAAAAAAAAAAAAAAAATTGTTACTGTTTAATAACGTTTTGTTAAAAACAAACAAACAAAAAGCATTGAAGTGTTTATTACTGTTGCTTACCCCGCCCCCCCCCCAAAAAAAAACTATCGGAAAACAAAATGAACCAAAAAAAAAAAAAAATATTCAACAAAATAAATTTATTTTACTTTAAAAAAACTTACGGTAAGTGTTTGTGATTTATTTTATCCAAATTTTTCTGTATTAATTTTATCCATTTTGTTGTGTGTGTGTGTGTAATATCTTTTCCTTGTAATGTTGTTGCTATTCACATACTTTTAGCGTTCTTGCACCGTCGGCGTAGCTCCGAATTCTCGGCTTTCGTCGGCGTTAACGCCGAAAGCGTTCGTCAACGCTCGGCTAAGATCGTGAAATCGGTGGGTAAAATACTGCAGGAGTACCTACTTTTCTACTTAACTGGATTAGTTTTTAGTGTTTTTATTTAATGTAAAATGTTTACTCGGTTTGAAAAACAGAATATTAAGCGCTACTGAAGAACAAGAAAAAAATGGCCGCAATGTTTTTTGAAGACTCAATCACGTCAAAATAAGAAATAAAACAAAATGGTGGTAAAAAAAAAAAAAAAATCCACCCAATAAATGTTACCGTGACATTTGAGTGGGTTTCTACGACCATTTTTTTTTTTTTTTTTTTTTTTTTTTTTTTTTTTTTTGAAGTGGATGATATCAAGACTTCAAGGATGTAAAAAGACATTGTAGCCATTTTTCTTGTTCTCCGATAGCGTTCAATGTTACTTGTTTTTCAAACTGAAAAAAACATTTTACATGAAATAAAAAAAACTCTAAAAACTTATCAAATTAAGCAAGATAAATTACTTTTCTACCTTTGATAACATTTGTTTTACCTCTGTGGATTGTAATACAGACCCCAAATGTTTTTTTTTACGAAGAAAATATAATGCGACAACTGATAGCATTTTTTTTTTTTTTTGTACTGTGCACTGTGCAGTTTATGGATTGTCCTGAAATAACGTTATTATTTAGACAGCCATTCTTAACACGGGGAGGGGGTCTTTTTTAACTATTCTATACTTTTACCAATAAATGTCGTCAGTCATGCAAAAATATAATGTTCTACCAGCCAGTATTTTGTTTAATTTTCGATTTTTAAGCGATTATCAAGAAACTAAATGGCTATAACAAAACCACCATTTAAAAAAATCTAACTCAAAACTCGACACTACTTTTGTTTCAAAGTAAATAAACGCTTTAAAATAAGTTAAGATACTGAGAAAAAAAAACAGTGCGTATTCAAATTGGAACTTGTGGCAATTAAAAATAAAGAAAATACAGAAAAGGGTGGATGATGTGATGTGATGTATGTACTTGTTACGGAATGAAGATGTAATTAAAAAAATTACGTAGTTTAATCAAGCAGTTCTTTATTAAAAAAAAAATCAAATTTTACAGCTAAGCAAGTTGTAGTGTTTTCGTTGGCCATGATGAAATCCGACGAAATAAATAAGGGGAGACAACTCAAATCGAAGTGTTAAGGTAAAATATCAGTCGTATGTTCAATAAAGTTTAGTAGTAAAATCGCTAGAAATCGTAAATTTTGATTTTCTTAGTTAAAAAAAAAAAAAAAAAAAAACTACTCGATCAACTTATATAATTTTTGGAATATGACATCGGTGCTAGTGCAGAGAGTGATCCGCGCTATTTTTAAATTGTATTTCCAAGTTTAATTAAAGTTTTTTTTTTTATTATTCAATTGTAAGGTTGAAGTATAGAATAGGCACAACACACCCTCCCCATGTTAAGAATGGCTTTTTAAATAATAACGTTATTCTTTGCGTCCGGCGCTCTCCTGCGCCCTGCACTAGTACAGTGACATCTTCACTCTGTAACGAGTATGTACATCAGATTTTAAATTACCACCGCTATAAGTGTCAATTTGAATAAGCACCCCAAAGCTTACCTAGATAAATAAGAAAAGTAACTTGGCTTTCCTTTAGTAACATTTATTTGTGGTATATTTATTTTACACCCGGTTTTGTTTTGTTGCCTATTGTAAAAAATGCCTGCAGTTCTTAACATAACAATGGGGGCTTTGTTAATTATTCTGCACTTTCACCTAACAATTTAATAAACAAGATACCAAATTTAATTAACAAATTTAACTTGAAAATCCTGTGCTTGTGCATTTACCGATCCGCGATTTCTACAAAGTTAACTCGGGTTTACTCGGCAGCTGACGGAAATAACCGGAAATGGTCGGCCTAGTGTTTCTCAATTTTTAACAAACGTGGGTAACTTGTGCATAATTTGAACCAGACGTAACTCAGCGCTTTGCTCGGAATATGACGTCATACGCTCGGGTTTGACCACGGCTACCGAGAGAGTATCTCAGTGATCGTGGATATAGCCTCGGTTTGATTGTAATGTGACGTAAGACGTCGACCAGCCAATCAATGCACTGCAAAGTAGCAGACGAACTTTTCGAAACAAAAATTGGAAGGAAATAAAAATCATTAAATTCATTTAGCAGCACAAGCACACACTTGTAACAGTCCTTTTCTGAAAGCTATAAACAAAAAAAATGAATATCTCCAGTTTGGAAAAATATTTGATGACGCCAGAACAAGCGGTTTCATATTGTCAAGAAAAAAATTAATTGCTGATCCCCCTCCCCTGCGTTTCCTGTTGTGAGTAGTTCATCATGGCCAAAAAAAGATCTAAGAAGAATGGATGTGGGTGGAGATGCACGCGCACGCAATGCACCCCCCCCCCAACAACACCATGTTAAGAACGAACGGCTTTCGGAAAAGATACCCCTCTCCAACTTCCCCATGTTAAGAACCACCATTACCGAAAATTAAAAAAAAATTTATTCTTTTTCTTGAAAAAAAGAAAAAGAAAGTTATCTGTTTTGTTTTGAACTTTTCTAAGAAGACTTTGGATTAAAAATAAAAAACAAATTACAGTAAAAACAAAAAACTTATATTACAAAAAAATAAATAAATAAACCAAAAAAACTTGTTTATGGTAGGTCGTTTTATTTTTATTTTTTATTTATTTTTTTTTTGTTTATTTCTTCCGTTAAATTATTATTATTCCTTTTTATTATTTTATTATTTTCTTTTCTAGCAGCGTTTGTTACGCTTTCATAATCGGCGAAGCGGTTAACATCGTGCTCCGAGCAACGCCGATCGGACGTTGAAGTTACGTCTGGTTCAAAGTACAAGTACCCGAACGCGCTGTTTTTAGCAAATATGAATTTATGAAGTTACGTTTTTTTATAAATTGGAAGAAATAAACAATTAATTTTCCCACACCGACTTCAAACTGTGTACTGAGACACATGACGGTCCTTATCCATGAAATTCTTTATTTGGCCACTCAACTCTAGTATTCTGACTTCCTTACTCCTCCTCAACCTCTCATCAACCCTCACAGACTCCCTGCCTTCCTTGAATCTTTTATGCCACTCAAAAATTGATGCTCGATTCATACAAGATAGTCCAAAAGCAGTCTGAAGCATTCCATACATTTCTGTGGCATTTTTTCTAAATTTAAAACAGAATTTTATTGCATATTGCTTTTCTAAAGTGTCTTCGCGTCCAGATTGCATTTTTGAAATTCACCAGCTGTGACCATTAGGCTTTAGTATGGTGTATTCCAATTCCTACTGTAGCTGTTAATTTGAACCTGAAATCATAAAAATTGGCCAGTCATTTCATAAGATAACAATAACATACTGAATTTTTAAGAGTCTACAACATTTTTAAAGTCATGTATCAAAAATGTCTGGAAACTTATTGAACTCACCTTGTACGATATTAAAAACAGGTTGTGAAACAAAATACTTTTTATTTAATAAATTATTTTTATAATACACCGCAAGAATTTGTTTCATTACACTTCATTTACGTTCTGGTGTTTATTGCTCATGTAGCCATCGTTGTTTTTTTTGTATATTGCCTCAAGAGGAAAGTGTCATTTGTTTGTTTCTTTTTTTTTCTAATACTACGAAATACTAAGTTGATTTTAACTCTAAAACATTCGTCAGGTCATAATCTTTATATATTATTCTCCTTTTCTTACAAGAAGCATTTACCTTCGAAATGACATGGCCTGAAGAGGTTTCTTTCTTATTCCCTTTTCTGTAACCCTTATTGATTTGATAATGTAATAAAGTTCCTATGTAACTTTATGCTTTACCTTAACTCATTTTATATATATATATATATATAATGATTGTCTAGTTTTAATTTCCTAGATGTAAATCCATTAAAACTCCTGTGTTGATCAGTGCTCGATGAATGAACAGAGTACGTTTATAGTATTTTATTCATACAAACATTATTAGTTACATATGTGCATATATGTTTCTGCAGTATCTCTTTTCATCAGTCTGATGATGTGGTATCTTTGAAAAGAGGTACTGCAGAAACACATGTAGCTAATAATCTTTGTATGAATAAACATAGTATATATATATATATATATATAACTACTTAATTTACTCACATAAAATGAATATACGAAAGTATAGATTTATGCGTAAACTTTAAGTATTTACTTCAAAAGTGCTTAATACGTAGGTAGAGCTAGTTAGTAAGTTATAAAATATATATGGCGATTAAGCTACACTGAATATTCCGCGTTTCATCCACTCTAGGACTCTAGCCTGAAGAGTCCTTGAGTGGATGAAACATCGAATATTCAGTGTAGCTTAATCGCCATATATATTTTATAACTTACTATATATATATACTATACTATATTATATATATATATACTATACTATATTATATATATACTATACTATACTATATATATATACTAGCAAAAGTACCCGTCGTTGACTGGGTTCAAAAACAGCCTACAGAAAATGGACTCTGATTTACGAAAGTATGATAGGTTATGAAAAGGAAGGGTTGTAAAGAGATAGCTTCGAATTTGGGGGTATCAAAACCAAAGCAAAATATGATGAAAGTAAAAATAAAATAGATAAACCCCATAATTTATTATACCATACGTATTCACACTGAAACACTTATCACAATATTCTGTGGATCTATATTAAAAACCTTGTTAAACTTTGTGACATGTTTCCATTCTGTGGAGGTCAGGTGCAGACAAACACCCATAATTTTATTATACCATATTTCTCCAAACTGAAACATAATTATCAAAGTATACTTACGCAGATAGATATGAAAAGTCTTTATTAAAGTTTGTGCCTATTTCCATTCTATGGAGGCCAGGCGCAAACGCAGACCCCACAATTTTATTATACCATCCCTATTTAAGTTAAAACATACTTATCAAAGTATTATTATGTACATCTATATCAAAAACACTTGTAAACGTTTTTTTTTAATTTTTAAATTTTTTATTTCCATACTTTGTGGACCAGGCACAAACGCAGACCCCACAATTTTAATGAACCACCGTTCTGCCAGGATTAAATTTTGAACAGAACCCTTTATTTACTTCACGGGGTTAGCATGCTCTCATTCCATCAGCCATGACTGGATCGAGGTCCTAATTTGTAATTGTATTTTTCATCAAAATGACACTCACTATGAGAATAGTAGTTCGAAGACTCCAAATAATACAAATATGAAAAACATATCTGAATAGAAATTTAAAAATGTAAAAAACGTAATATAATTTGCAGTTTTACAATTACCCTAGGTAGAAATAAGCTTAATAATAATAAACCTAAGTAGTAGTAATATTAATATCATTATTGATCCCCCGACAAAAGGAGGATGGACCTGTAAATTCACCCTTGTCCGTTCATCCGTCCGCACTTTCCTCAACGTTGGAATTTTTTAAAATTTTGAACAAACATTAAACATGATATGAGTAAAAAAAAAAAAAAAAATAACAGAACGGATTTTCCCGGAAAACTCTGGTTGTCTGAAATATAAATATGTTAAGGCCTTGGGGACTTTTGGGGCTAAATGAGGGCAGGGGCAATTGGTAGACTTATTCATTTCCTTTTTTTGCATGGTGCAGAACTCAACTATACATATGTTAAGCTAAAACTGCACCGTTTGTTCATTTTCATCAGGATTTGATATTTCATCAGATAGACTCCAACAATATCCATGTTAAATTTACTATTTTGTCATTTTTTTTTTTTTTTTAAGAATTCATCCAGTTTATTATTAAAATATGTTATATTTTATTTTTCTTATTTTTTTCAAGGTGTTGTTTTGGGAAAACAGTAAAACTGAAGTTGGAGGGCGTAAATTTCGCACCAAACGGCATGCCTGTGCAACCCATTCCAGCACCCCTGGATCGGGAACATGGGATTGCGTAAGTATTTTTTAAAATTTATTCTTCACTGATTGTTGTTTTTTATTTTTGTCTTTATGTATACATGTGTACATGTTTGTTTTTTGGGGGTGGTGGGACTCCAAGGAATGCATGCAGTCACTTGGTCTAAAACAAAAAAAATACAACTTCAAGGTAAAAAATTAGTCAATAATAAGTTTTAGATAGATAGCAATTCTTTCCTCTTTGTCAGAAACATTATTCATGGAATGTGATGACTAAAGGAAAAAAAAAGAGAAGCAAAAGTTACAAGGCTGTAATATGTCATCGCATTAGTTTACAACTTTTTGTAGGTGATAGCATTTTAGTTGTTTGAAAATTGACTTGTAAAAAAATATGAAGTCTGATCAGATGACATAAAATGCTTCAGTTTCCAAGTTGGGATAAAATATAAATTTAAATTTCAATAAAACTTTTTCAAATTTGGGTTTATTTTAAGTAGGACAGCCCCTGGAGTGAATGTGGTATTGTGGTGACTGAGATATTTCTAATCAAGAGTAGAATAGACAATTTCAAGTATCTGTGACTAAGGATCACCAACGACACCCATCATCCTCACACTTTTGATTGGCTTTGCCCCTAATTTGTTCAACTTGTAACTTTTTACATTTTGTGTACATAAATTTTTCAAAGTGTAGTATCTGTTCTGTCACCGGTCAGTGGAAAAGTCCTTAACTGAGGCAATTTAATTTAGAGTATCTCATTTTGAGAGAGTTGGAGTTTGTTAACATTAATAACCGACCTTGTGTTTAATTCTGCCCTCGTGGAGTGACAAATAAAGCAAGAACTCTATCTAATGTATATTTTAGCATGTATTTTTTTTTTTTGTTATTAAAGTGTCTAGAAAAAAAATTTAAGGAACCATTTAGTCTAATAGATTTATATTTGAGTTAAAGCGATACTGAAAATTCCTTAGTTTTGGGATTGAGTTTTATTTCAAATTTTAATTTAAAATTGTTTTACCTTTTATCCTAATCCAGAGTGCTCCTTTTTGGGGAGTTGGATTTTCCCACATCAAAAACTGACCTTGTATTGAACTCTGTCCTCAAAGAAAGGCAAGTAGGCAAAGTTGTATTATGATGAACAACAAAATGGAGGTATTTGTATGATTTGGATTCATCGGACTACTGTTCTCATCTTGAGGGTCATTTTCAGAACTTTTTGATCGATGTAACCCCCAACCTTCTTCAGGTGTATCTTGTCAAACTTGGGAATGTTTCTGTCGAACTCGGGAATTTGGACAGAATTTTGAACGGACCCCTTTATTTACTTCACGGGGGTAACATGCTTTTGTTTTATCAGCCATGACTGGATAAAGGTCCTAAGTAATTCTCAATTGTATTTTTCCATTGTGAATTATTTAGGACCTCTGTCCAGTCATGGCTGATGGAACAAAAACATGCTATCCCTACGAAGTAAATAAATGGTTCTGTTCGAAATTCTGTCCAAATTCCCGAGTTCAACGGAAACATTCCAATTTCGACAAGATAAACCTGAAGAAGGTCAGAGGTTACATTGACCAAAACGTTGTAAAGATGGCAATCAAGATGAGAGCTGTAATCCGATGAATCCAAATAATGCAAATAACCAATTCTCATCTCAAAAATTCTGAAACGTCAAAACAAAAAAAGAGGGAAAAAAAAAAAAAATTACAACAAATAACTTTTACAGCAAGAAAATATAATCTTTTATAGACTTGCATAGTTTTTTGATGTTGACATTTTTTGTAATTTATTTTATTTTTTTTTATTGTATTATTGCCTCAGAGGCTTGTGAAAATAGGGATTTAAGATGGTGCTATATTTTATTTGATCTTGAATCCATTCCTTAGAAGCATCGTAGGAAACAATAAAAAACTGAAAAACAAAGTGTGTAAAAACTTAAAAGCTATACAGACCAACAGAAGATTAAATTTGTGTTTTGTAAAATTTATTGGTACTTGTTCAGATTAGTGATGTTTTAAACCAATGCATTTCAGGTGTAAACACGGTACTTCTGCATTACACGGACGGCGCCATTGTTAGGGGCGGTAACTCTAATTTCTTCTTGGTCAAATAACACGGCAAATAAATAACAAACAAGATGGATTGTTTTTTTTTCCAAACAAAAAAATATTTGAAAACCAAAACATTGTATAAAAATTTATCAAAATATAATTGTAAAAATATTTATTGAAAAGTCTGCTTAAGAAAATATAATTTTAATAAAACAATTTTTGAATTTTTTTTTTCTTGAAACATTTTTGAATTAAAGCAACATCGGATTTTTTTTTTTCTTGGAACATTTTACGAATTAAAGCAACATTGAATTATTTTTTGTTCTTTTTTTTTCGAAACATTTTTTAAATTAAAGTAAAATTGTCACTGTAACAAAAATATAGCTTAATTTTTTTGTAGCACCTGTTAAGAGGTCAATATATTATAATTTTAATTTTTAAATTAATAAACAATTTGAATGGAGAGAAGTGATATCTGATGACAGTTTTGTGAAATGCACCAAAAAATGGTGCTGTCCGTGCAATGCAGAAATGCCAACATTACGGGCTTACGTGTCATTAGTATAGATTAAAAAATTACGAAAAATGACATAGAAAAATCATTACAAGTAAAATTTATCAAATTAGTTTTATTGTATGTTTTAATTTGGAAGTGTTCTCAAGATCCAGGGGAGATAACTGAAATCAATCATTTTAACTAAATCGTAATTCTGCTATTTTTAAACACAAAATGTCAGAACATGATTGTGGATGATTTTTTGGTTAAAAATACATCACACACATCTACTGGATCACTTTTCATAATTTTTTTGAATTTATTCTAATTTTGACATGACACATAAATGCATAATGTTTTCACCTGAAATGTGTTTAAAATATCACTAATCTGTAGAATTACCAATTTATTTATCGAAAACAATTTGTTTTTGTGCGCCCCGTTTATTTTTTTCCTTTTTTATTTATTTATTTTTTTTTTTCGTGTGTGTGTGTTAACTACAATGCACCATTGCTGGCAAATAAATAGAAACACAAATATGCATCTCAAAGATAAAAATGATTCAACAAAGGATTAATTAATGATTTATCTCCCTTTGTAGTAAATATTTTCGGTTACTTCCCTTGGATTATCAAATTTCTTTTGTTCTTAGTCTTAATTACCTTTTAAAACTAACTTAGCAAGATTTCAGCCGAAAGTTAATTTTTCCTTAGTCATCGCTTGCATTATTTTCGCAAGTAATTACACCTGCATGCATACTTAAAGAGATTTTTTTTTTTTTGGTGGCGACTTCCGGATATTAATTTGGAAAGAGGCAAATAGTGTTTATCAGAAAACTGTTCCTGTGTAGAATTTGCTGGAATTTTTAATTTTGTTAATTAGAAACACATGAAAGTAATCAGTGATGGATAAAATTGTGAATACAAATTGTGAAATTTCTGTATAAAGAAAACATACACTATTAATATATATATATATATATATATATATATATATATTTAAAAAATAAGATAAGGGTGTGTTAACACCAAAAATCTCAGACAAAAAAATATTATTTTATCATTTAATAAACTTTTCCTTGGCATTTTCTGGTTTTCAAATAATTTTAATTCACCTACGAAATGTCTTTTAAGATGTGACAACAATATTAAAACAATATTTCTAATATAAACTATTTCCAAAGTATTTTTAAACAAACAAGAAAATTAATAATTAGTGAAAATAAAGATGTTCAAATATAAAAAAAAAAAGTTGCATTTAATTATTTTTAATAAAAAAAATACTAACTTTTCAATTAAAATAAAATTAGTTTGAATTTTCTTAAAACAAACATAACATTCGATCTAAAATATAATGGGCATCGTTTTCCTCTTTCCAAATTCGTACTGGAAGTTGCTATCAAAGAGCAATCTTCTGTTGAAACTCGCTAGCTGGAGGCACTTCTGGTCATCTATAGCAAAGGCTGATGTTGAGTACCTCCCAGGAGTTTTTTATATGGGCAGAAATTTACATGCCAAAGCGGTTCCAGTTTGAATTTTGATATGTAAGGATGTGTTCATCATGTTTCTATGAAAAATTAATGGGAAGGCGTTCTCTCATTTATTCATCTACAGAACACATTCTTGGTTACTCTGTGACAATCCCCTTAAATGAGACCTTTGAATTATTTCCTAGTTTGGGGAACTTATGTGAACTCTTATTGAACTTTTCCACTTTGTGGCGATACGTTAAATCGCGAATCTACTTAATTCTTGACCTACCTCAGTTAGGAAGAATTACTATAGAGGCTAACTACCAGCTCTGAAGTACGCTTTAAATGCAATGTTTTCTGCAATGCTGAATTGAATCCAGAAAAAGATTCAAGGTAAATGTTTCTGGTTTGTGAATTTCATATCTTCAGAGTCTTCTACTTCTGTAGAAAGAAATTTCTACAAACTCACACGTATATATTAAAAAAAGGAATTTTGTTTATTGGCAAACGAGTAGAAGTCCCAACCAAAAGCCTGCAGTAAACTATATAGTAAGATAGTGCATATGAGCGCGTAGGAAAATATCAGCAGCAGCAAAGGATGGTTGACTTGTGAAGAGATTAGCAGCAGCAGGAGCTGAAAAACTGCATATGCAAATTAGGAAGTTTGCGCGAAAAGAGAAAGGGAAAAAAAAGTTGATGTCAAAGAAAATAGACGTGTAAAGTCGAGGACAAGAATGGGTCGGCATGCGGTTGGGGGAAGAAGAAAAGTGTACACTGAACAAGATGGACGATGGCGAGAAACTTTTAGGTGGTGTTGAGAAAGGAAAGTAACGGTAATAAAAACTTTTGTTAAAAGAGAAAAAGTGCCGAATTTTTATTTATTTCCTTTGTAACTGTAACGTTACAATATTACATGTAATATTACATATATTTAGAAAAGAATATTTAAAAAGATATTTTTAAAAAATGGTAGCTTTCAAATCATCAACTGATTTGAATGAAAAGTTGAATTTCTTGAATAAAAAAACTACAGGATTGTTTTCCATAAAATTTTATCACCATAACAAGTATTTCCAAAAATTAGAATTTTAGTTGGTGTATTTATTGCTGTTATAATTTCATTTTACTATCTTTTGAGTCTAAAATTAGTGATTATTTCCAAACAAAATCGATCACAATTTTTTTTATTAACTAATGTCTTGGCTAAGTAAAAGTGATGATAACAGATTCAGATATAGTAAATTTTAGTTTCAACACTCAAAAAGTATACAAGTCATTAGAAAATTTTCTTACGTTTGACAAAAGTTGTTTGTTGCATATTATGTTTGTTTTCGATTTCTCCTTGTCAACTATCCTACGATCTTGATTTATGTAAAGTTAGGTTCATATGTTTACTAGCAGGAAGACATGACGTTGCCCGGGATTGAATGATGAGTAACGAATGTTTCACACTCCCATATTTACACTATCATCAAAGTTGGTCAAATTGCCCATTTTTCTATAAAATCGATTGATTACCTTCTCTGGTTGGGGACCCATTGCGATGCACCAGGAGGAAGCTTCATATATCTCTCTGCAGTTACTTGGTTCACAATACATGGCAATCTACATTGCACTGTAGAGAACCTACTGTTGATTTTATAAAATTATTTTTCATATGTAATGACTTGCATTAAAGTTTAAAATGCAAAAATCTAGTATCATGGTTCAACTGTGCTGTAAACATAAACATTCATTTTGAACGCGCCCTTGTCATATAAAAGAACCTTCTGTTGACTTTATATGTCGGGTCTTTCAGTTTGTGTGGTAATAGAAGTTCTCAACAGCACTTATGTTAGGCTGTGTAAGATATTAACTTTAGTCAAAATCGCCTGTTCCTTCTTTCATCGAATTATTTCGATTATCAATTCATATTGAAGACATTCTGATATAAAACCTATCTAAGAACACTGCCAGGCTCATAAAGTATCATTGTGTGAATTTTCATAAAAATCAGCCCAGCCATTTTCGAGTCCATAGGGAATGAATTCTCACAGAAACACAAAGTTCTTTTTATATAATAGTAGAGATATATTTGTATATACAGGATTCACTCCTTAAATGAATTAACCCATTACTATTTTGGAACACAGATGCAAATTATAAAGGTGTATAGTATGGGCTATATTTAGTTTAATTTATGCAAAGATGGTAAAAATTGGGTGAGATCCGTTCCTGAAAAATACCAGTGATTTTTGTAGTATTTTCACGATAATTATTATTAATAAATGTATTATTTTATTATAATGTAGTATTTTCACGATAATTATTATTAATAAATGTTCTCCAAATTTTCAATTTCGTTTTTAAAGGAATTTTAGAGGCTTAATGTGGGCACAACTGTCCATTTGAAAATTTAAATATCTCCATTAAATTTTATTTGTAGTCGTTAAAGACCAATTTCTTAAGAAGATCCTTTTTACTTAGCCTTGGATTTTAGACATTTTTCTGAACTAAAAATCATGTAATAGAATTTGAGGCTCTAAGTAATTCACAATAGTATTTTTGGTCACCCACACTGAGAATTGAACTTTAAACCTTCACAAGAATATCACTTTTACAATTGATTATTCCAAGTACTCTAACCACTGTGCTACTGTGTGAGTGACCGAAAAATGCAATTACTTACGCCACTGTGTGGGTGACTGAGAATTGCTAATTATTTAGGACCTCTATTCGGTCATGGTTGACGGTATAAGAGCATGCTACCCCTGGGAAGTAAATAATGGGGTCCGTTCGAAATTCCGTCCAAATTTCCGAGTTCAAGATACACCTGAAGAAGGTCGGAAGTTACATTGACCGAAACATTGTGATTCTGCCATTGTCTTAGATTTGTGTACATCTGTTCTTCCTTCGTGCATGTTATAGAGCATTGTATTATCAGCAAATATACCCATCTTGGACACAATATTATCTTTGTTATATTTATGGAGAATAGAAAATGAACCTTAATACTTTTTGCTTTCTCTATTTCGTCCTTTAGTCCTCACATTCCATGAGTGGTGCTTCTGACAAAGAGGGAAAAATTGTTATTTTCTAGGTCGGAAACTATCCATATAACACTTATCGTTGGCTGGTGTTATTAAATTATTTTTTTTAAGCTCCTTGCATTAAGTGGCTTCATGCTTTGTCTGGAGTTAAGCAATATAAATATTAAAATCAAAACAAACTTTAAATTAAAAACAATATCAAATAATAGTTAATTACTAACATATCCCTCTGTAAAACAATATATAACTTAGTTTGCTACTGATATCGCAATCAACATAATTAGTGCATAAAAATATGGTATGTCTATTGTATAAAGTTGAATGAACTTAAAATACAGTTTATTGAGATTGTTGGACTGACACTTCCTCATCTTGGTTGTTATAATCACAATGTTTCAGCCGTTTTGCCCTCTGGCCTTCATCAGGTGTTTTGTATCGAACTGGGGAACCGTTTTTTAGGATTCTCGAACCCAACCCTTTATTATTATTACGGGGGTACCGTGTTCGGACTCCAGCTAGGCTCTGGGACATAGTTGCTTATTCTCTGTTTTGAATGTTACTTTTCACTGTCTTTGTTCAGGATTGAACTCAACACCTTTGGAGATGGAAAAATCGGGTATAGCCAACTATGTCTGGATGGAAAGGGGGACCATTGCCCCCTATGGGATGAAGTAAAAATAATAAACAGAGAGACCCACTGAAAAGTGAGAAAACTTAAAGAAACAGCTCACATGCTCGGACATAACAACCTACTGAGCAAACCAAGCGTAGAGCTGAATGCAATTTGGACACCTCTAATAGAGAGAGAAAACCTTGAATAACAACATAGGTTTAAGATTAACAAAAACCAACTAAGAATTGTCCTAATGACATATGGCCGAGTGGTCCTAGACGTTGTATCAAAGTTTACAGTTACCCAAAGATGCTGAGTTCAATCCTGAACGAAGGCAGTGAAAAGTAATATTTAAAACAGAGAATCAGCAACTATGTCCATGTCTGGATGGAGTCCGAACACGGTACCCCCGTAATAATAATAAAGTTTGATACAAAACACCTGATGAAGGCCGGAGGGCAAAACGGGCAAAACGTTGTGACTATAACAACCAAGATGAGGAAGTCAGTCCGACAATCTCAATAAATGAAAACACCTCATCTCAAAAATACAGACAATTACTATTATTAAAATACAGTGTTTGGATTTTAATGTGAGCAGGTGAACTTTTGTATTCATTCATTTAGACAAGTTACAACGGAGTAAGACCAAAAACCATTCAAGGATGAGGATTAATGGGATTGTCAGTTGGATGATGAATAACATGAAAGGACTGGAAATGATGAGTGAAAAATCTTAACAGAACGGTTCGACAAGACATCTTGAACTGATGGAGAGAGTACGCTGCAGATCTATACTCATACCGTGCGATAGGAGACACAGAGAAGCTCAATACCCCTCTGACAACAGACACAGACAGCTTCCCCATCCTCAGAGAAGTGGAGGAAGCAGTGAAGTCTCTGAAGAAAGAAAAATCAACAGGCATTGATAACATCCCAGGAGAAGTGGGTAAGGCCATGATTGTTGTGCTACATACAATCTGCCAGAAGATCTGTGAGACAGGAGAATGGCCAACACAATGGACCAAGTCTTTAATAATCACCCTACCTAAGAAAGACAACCTACAACAGTTAAATAACTACCACACCATATCCCATCCTAGCAAAGTGATGTTCAGGATCATATTGAATAGGTTAAGACCTTAGGCTGAAGCAATTATTGGTGAAGAGCAGGCAGGATTCAGGGTAGGACGCAGCACAACTGAGCAGATCTTCAAACTTTATGTGAGAGATACCTACAACACCAACAAGAACTCTACCACATATTTGTAGAAGTGGCATGCAGCACTCTGGGCGACCATGAACTATTACAACAAATTGGATTTCATTGTTTTTGATTTACTTGAAAATAGACGCTCTCTCTCTCTCTCTCTCTCTCTCTCTCTCTCTCTCTCTCTCTTTAATATATATATATAGGTTTCCTTCCTCTTATCTATTTGCTTGTCTGGTACCAAAAGCTTTTATGCATTTTTATTCTCATAAAATTTATATGCTAATATGTTATTGCAGAATAGATCTTATTATATTCTTCCTCTTCTTATTGTTATTAAATTTACTTATATATATTATTAATATTTCATTTTTTTTTTTATATGTTAGTATAAATAATAAAACTCTATTGTATCTACATTTTATTATTCGGGAAGTGGTATTTTCCACTGGAGAGCTATGTATTTTATATCCGTCTTATTTTTAAATCTCCAAAACAGCTACATGGTAGACAACTGATGATCCCCATTTTCTATTTAACAATTATAGTTAATGCTTTTTTTTTCTTCTTTTCATCTTTATATAGTTGAATTCTGTTTTGTAATTGCAGACTTATGCAAGTGCTAAGTCTGCGATAGGTTAAATTTAGCTTTTTTTGGCAGAGGGGATTTAATCTGTATTCTTTATTTTTACATTTTTTTTTTTTTTTTTTACTCAAAGCTTGTTTAGACTATATATATATATATATATATATATATATATATATTTTTAATGAAAATTGATAATTTTTGACTCATCTTGAGTATTATTTTGACGTTTCGGTCGATTGTAACCTCCAGCCTTCTTCAGGTTGTCAAGCTCAGGAAGCTCTATGTTGAACTCTAGGAATCTGCATGTAATTTCAAACAGAACCCTTTATTTAATTGATGGGGTTAGCATGCTCCCATTCTGTCAGCACTGACTTGGTAGAAGTCTTAATTTTTAATTGTATTCTTAGTATTGACTGCAATCAGGATTGAACCTTCAACCTTCAGAAGAGTGTCACTTAGATATGAATTTTACTTAGTGCTTTATCCATTATGTCATAGAATGAGAGCATGCTACCTCCGTCGATTGAATAAACGATTCAGTTTGAAATTCCATGCATATTCCTATGTTTGACAGAAAGATTCTTGATTTTGTTTAGACAACCTAAAGAAGGTTAGAGGTTTTATCGTCCAAAATATTGTGAGGATAACACTCAATATTATAACAGTAATCCAAATAATCCAGAGAATGTATTTTTTGTATCATCCACACATTTTTATATATCTAATCACCTTTTCCCCCCATTCTCTATTTTTCACTTAGAATCGGTCAACATCATCCTTTGGGTATGATACATTGTATGGTCATTAGCTTCCTAGTCTTCTGGTTGAGATATCTAAATTCTTCTTTTGTCTGGCCTGTTATTATTATTATTATTGTACTCACTAGGCGTTTTCACGTAGGTCATTATCAGAAATTACTTACTGATAATGACTGGTGGTGTTCCTTGGAGTCTGGGTGACAAATCTTCCTAAAAATGACTTTTCATTATCGCAACAGCTGCTTACTATTGATTTCTCACTGGCAACGATCTTTGGTCTTTACTTGGATTTGGGTGGCAATGTGCCTCTCCAGTCCAAGTACTCTCTGCACTCTTCCAGTGGAGTTTGGTTAATGATCTCAGTTCTCAGTCATTCCATTGTTCTTGACTCTTTATAGATTATTTTTTTTTACATTTTCACCCCAAACAAAGCACATTACCAATTTGATGTAGGGGGTTATTATTAAGGACTTAAGTTGCAGGAGTACTATGTAGGGAGTTTAGCAGCAAGATGTCTGTTCACATTACACTTGAACTTCTGCATGTCAGTACCGTTGAGGAAGCAGGAACCCGGAAGAGAATTCCAAAGTCTAGCAGTTCTGGGGAAGAAGCTATTAGAGTAGAAGGCTTTCCTACATCTAGGGATCTCTTTGTAGGGGTGGGATTTTGCTGATTGTCGGGTTTGTCAAGGGTATTTTTGTCGAAGGGGTACAAGGGCTTGTAGTTCGTCAAAGCATTCACCATTGAAATACTTGTAAAACAGGCAGAGGGATGCAACATTTTGTCGATGGGAGAGAGGTTCGAAGCTTAGATGACAGTTCAGGACCTATCAGGTTGGCAACTCTCTTGAACCCTGTCCAGAAACGAGAGACTAGTAGCAGACGCACAAGCCCAAATATGACAGCAGTACTCCATACATGGGCGAATGGTGGCTTAGTACAAGTACAGGATACTTTCAGGCGTAAGCAACTTTCTAGCACAGTAGAGAGAGCCCACCTTTTTCGCAGCAACCTTAGCAATGATCTTGATGTATCTATTGCAACTCATGTTCCCTGTGAATGTTAAGCCAAGGAGTTTGAAAGAATTACTTTCAGGTAATGTATCTTTAGCCATAGCTATTGGTGGTTGGTATGGTTTCATGTAATTATTAAAGGGTGTGATATAAGCTGATATCATATGCGACATAATTCATGTTGATACACCAATTCTCATTAGATCACTGAAGTTAAGCAACGTTGAACCTAGTCAGTACTAAAATAGATGACCATTTAAGAATATTTTTTTTTTTTTTACATGGAAATCACCAATTATCAAGGCCCAGAAGCCACTCGGGGATAAGGTGTTGTAGTGCTCTCCACTTATCTCGACATTCTTTCCAGTCAGTCTCTCCTTGCCACTACTGGACCCAAGCAGTGCCGATTCAGGGAAGGTGCAGTTGGAGATTGTGCAACCCTTGCCTCACAGTTATATGCACAGTTGCCCATACACTGCGTATTCATTGTCTCTTGACAATTCCATGAACAAAGCTTCTTTCTTAGAACTGCACGCCTGTGGAACTCTGTTCCGTCTGCCTGCTTCCCTCCGGACTACAACTTGGATGTCTTCAAGTCTAATGTTAACAAATTCCTAATGAACCGCCCCCTTAAGTAAACACTCCATCAAATCTCCACACTAACGTAATGTACGTGCAATAACCCTTATCCCTGAGTGGCTTCCGGGCCTTGATAAGTGGTGATCACTGTGTAAAAAAAAAAAAAAAAAAAAAGACTGAATGAAGGCATTGATTAGTTGAAAATTACGCAATTTTTTTTATTATTTTTATAACATAGAAGTATATCCAATTTTATTTTTATTATTATACTAGCGGGGAATACAACTTAAAACTTCTTTAAAAAATCTGAAAAATAAAAACCAAAAAAAAACACATGAAAAATGGCTTAAATAACCCTGTTTCAATATTAAAATTTAAACAATCAAAAAAAAAAAAGAAAGAAAAAAAAGACATCTCACACCACAATTCGAACCCAAAACCTTTAGATAATGAGGCCGCCCTCTAAGCAACTGAACTAAGATGACGTTGATGAAATTGGATCGTTTTTTTTAAATATTTAAACTAAATCATGTTCCGACGTCATTTGCGCATGCGTAGAAGCGAACTTGTCATGAGAGGACGGTTTTTGCTGACCCCCTCCCTGTAGAAAACTGATGATTTTAGGGTGAAGGAATTAATGTTTTTGGCCAATTTTTCGATATTTGTCGGGCGAAGGATCGAGCTTTAAAATGATACCAATCTCGTGAAAATCCGTGACCCGTGTCGAAAGTTTTTGCGAGACATACAAACATATACATACATACACAAATTTTCGCTTTTATATATATAGACTAGCGGGGGGGGGGTACCCGGTATTACCCGGCGTTGCCCGAGTGTTTGTAGGTGTGTTAAAACTTGGTGGTGGTGGTGGGGGGGGGGTAATTAAAACATTAAAAAAAACTAACGTAAGGCAAACGAACGATGTTAAATGTAAAAATTGAAAAAAGAAAACAGAAAAACGACCGTTAAAACCAAAAATAAAAACATGTGAAAAATGGCTTAAATAAGCCTGTTTCTATATTAAAGTTTAAAAAATCAGTGGGTACCCGGGCGTTTTTGGGTGTGTGGTCGGGGGGGGGGTGGAAGTGTTAAGAAAAACCTAAGAATAAGCGAAGTGAAAAAAAAAAAAACAGAAAAATGAACGCTATGTGAAAAATTGCTTAAATAACACTGGTTCAATATTTAAATTTAAAAAATCAAAAAAAAAGAAAAATACATCTCACACCACGATTCGAACCCAAAACGTTTGAACCAATGCTCGTTGCCCGGGTGTTTGTAGGTGTGTGTGGTGTTAAATAAAAAAGAACCCGGGGGGGGGTAGAATCGAGCCTGAAGCCCTGAGACAAAGTTTGAAAATAAAATCGGCCAGCCAGAATGAGTTACTGAAAGATGTTTGAATTTATTTAAGTCAGAACCAAATTGACAGGTGCGTGCCCGGAAGTCGTCTAGCGTTACGACGATGACGTCAATGACCAGGTTTGTTTGTTATAAGCAAAGTAAAAAAAAGAAAACAACGTTAAAACTTAAGCGGGGGGGGGTAATCAAAACATCGAGAAAAAAAACTAACGTAAGGCAAACGAACGATGAAAACAGAAAAACGAACACGTGAAAAATGGCTTAAATAAGCCTGTTTCGATATTAAAATTTTAAAAATCGGTGGCTACCCAGGTGTTTTTGGGTGTGTGGTCGGGGGTGGATAAGCGAAGTAAAAAAAAAAAAAAAAAAAAACAGAAAAAAGAACGTTACGTGAAAAATGGCTTAAATAACATTGGTTCAATATTTAAATTTAAAAAAAAAAAAAAAAAAAAACATCTCTCACCACGATTCGAACCCAAAACGTTTAGATAATGAACCAACGCGTTAATCGACTGAGCTAACGCGACGTACATGAAATTTGTTCAGTTTTTCAACTATTTAAAGTAAATCAGGTCATGATGTCATCTGGCGCATGCGTAGAATCGCTCGTCGAAGACAGATTTTCACCAGATAGGTATCATTTTAAAGTTCCAACCTTCGCCCGACAAATATTGAAAAATTGGCCAAAAACATTAATTCCTTCACCCTAAAATCATCAGTTTTGTACAGGGAGGGGTGCCGAAAAAATCGTTCCTTCATTTTCTCTGCTCCTGCTACTACGACAATGACGTCCTGTTTGACCTAGAAAATGTTTGCGTTAGTTGTAACCACCTGCAAGTGTTTTTAAAGGTTTAATTTTATCCATTATTAAGTGTATGTCTCTTTGGTGTAGGGGTAACGTGTCGGGCATTTTTTTTCTGCCTTAGCCTTGATGTTTCGGGTTGAAGCCTGTCTTTCTACCTAAACTTTTTTTTTTTTTCCTTTTCTTTTTTTTACGTTTGTTCGCTGTTTTGCTTTGTATTGGTTTTTTCCAATTTTTCTTAACATCCTGTTTTTTTTTTTATAATATTAAAACAGGGGCACCCTCTCCTACATACACACCCCCAAACACCTGGGCAATGCCGGGTACCCCCTACTAGTCTATAAATATAAAAGCGAAAATGTTTGTGTGTGTGTGCGTTTTCGTGTATGCCCAAGAAAGGCTTTTTTCCGAGAAGCAATCGGTCGCCTCACAACTTCTTAAAACTTTTTATATCGTGCCTAAATGATTATATCTATGAGTTAACAACCGGGGTCGCCTATCTATTTAATTTGCCCGACTTTCAAAAGATAAATATTCAACAATTTTCGATCTCCACATGTGCATTAAGCTTTTTCATATAAATAAAACATCGTCCCGCACTCAAAATTGACGTCATTAACTTGTAAAAACGGGCACTTACCAAGTCACACATTTTTTTTCACACTTTATTATTTTTCAACTGCACGTCAAGGTATCGTTTTTTTTTTTTTTAAACAACCAACGATTTTTGTTTTCATTTACCCAAAAACACACACACCTACAAACACCTGGGCAACGCCGGGTACTCCCCGCTAGTTTATTATATAAAGCGCAGTTGTTTCATTTTTACTTCAGTGAAAGTACTCAAGAATCAAGTGATCCCTAATACTTGATCTCTATATGATATTCATAGATATCTGAATATTCCATTAAAGTTCTACTTTACATCTCAAACACACGAGTAAAAAAGTTGAGAACATAATTTTCTTCTCCCCAATTGACCATTTAAATAGGTTATGGCACGGTTTCCCAACCTTCAGGACACCATGGAGCACCTGAGCAGGACAAAGGTTTTTCACAGAGCACTAACAAGATAATTTCTAACATAAATATAAAAAACATTAATTTCAAATGTTAACTTATACTTGTTCATTAGTTGTTCCTCTTTGTGATTTTACTATATTTTCGTGTTTACAGCCATTTTTTGTATTTGATTAATCAAAAATTGTTGCATTTTTTGTTAAATTTACTTTTTATTTATTTTTTCATGAAACATCCTGAAACTCTTTACACCTGTTATGTATCATATTTCTTTCCAGTAAAAAAAAAAAATCAATTAAATGACTGCAGCCATTTAATTTTTCCATATAAAACATTTGGTCCTCTTTAAGAAAGGGCTTCCAAAGCCCCTCAGCCTCTCTCACGGTGCCCTTGTTGGGAAACACTGGGTTATAGTATATCTTTCTTATGGTCTTTTGGTTTTACTGGATTCCAAGACAAAAATTAATCTATAGTAGAACCCCGGAATATAGTGGCCCTTGGATACGTTTTTTTTTTTTTCGGGTTACAATGTTGAATACAATGTTTTTCTGGCTCCTGGTTATGGTATTTGTCCCACTTACGGTGTTATTTATAATGTTATTTGATAGATACATGTGTATTATATACTATACTGTATTTTGTTACTAATTTTTAATGTTGTATGCTGGGGTTCTTCTGTATATATATCCTCTTTGTCTCATTTTTTTTACTTCATATGAAAGTTTCAAAAATCAAGGGACCACTTTCTAATAGCTAACACTTGATCTCTATATGAGATGTACAGATATTCAAATATTACATTAAAGTTCTTCTTTACATCTCAAACACTTAGTAAAGAAGTTAAGAAGATTATTTTTTCACTAATTGACCAGTTAAACATATATGTTTCTTGTCATGTCTTGGTCTTACTGGATGGATTTCAGGAAAAAAATTAATCTAGTCTAGTGGCGTATCCAGCTTAGTGTTACTTGAGGTTACATCACTTGGAGTAGGTTGGGTTTTTTAAATTTTTTATTTAACTCCAGTAAGTTTTAAGAGATCAAGGGGCTCCCTCCTGGAGCTAACACTTGATTCTGTTATGATTTAAATTTATATCCGAGGGCTCTTTTAAGAATAGATGTTGTTCCCTTTATGGCTGCTATTTGTATTTCGTCAAGAGTTTGGTCTTCCAGGGATTGCTTCTAAATATTTATGAAGATTCTTTTTTATTAAGCCAGTTTCTCCTATCACAACTGGTATAATGTTTATTTCTTTCAGAGACCATGTTGTTTTTAGATCATTTTTTAGGTCCTGATATTTTGTTATCTTTTCCCGTTCAGCTCTATTAAGGCCAAAATTATTTGGGACTATGACATCGATAATGAGCACAGTTCTTTGGGGCTTGTTCCATATTACAATATCTGATTTGATGGCCTTGTCTTTTATGTATCTACCCGCCTGTATGTCTTTGTCATAGAGCGGTCATTTTTCCGTTTGATGTTATCGGTGGTGGTTCATGTTCCCAGATGTTCGTCGCTCTGTCAAGTTGCATCTCTCCACAGATCTTCCAATGGAGGTAGTTACATACTTTGTTGTGATGGGCAGTGTAAAGACCATCTGCCAATAAAATTGGGCATGCAGACATTAGGTGGCTTGAGCTCTCAATTGCTGAGTGGAAAAAACGACATTGGCCATTTGCTTGTAGGCCAGCCATTTTTTTTAATCCATTTGTGAGTAAGCCCTGATCTTGACTGGCTACAATGAGTCTTTCCTCATCAAATGGAAGTCTCCCACTCTTGAGCCATTTAAGCTCCTCCAGGAACTTTCCTGCTCTTTTATGTTGTGGCCATCCTTGTTTTCTTGTGTCCATCTCGATTTCGGTGTATTTCTTTCTCTTTTTTTCTTGTAATCTGTGTTGCTGGTTCATCATATACCTCGGCAGTATTTTCCAGTATGACACCCCCAAAGTTTTCAGCAAGCTTTGTGATTGAGGTTTGTTGGGGTAGACGTTCATGATGGTCTCTCATTTGTTTCATTTTACTTCATTCAATGTTCTCAGAAATCAAGGGGTTCACAACCTGGGGCTAACACTTGAAATCTATATGAGATACATAGATATTCGAACGTTCCATTTAAGTTCTTTATCTCTCAAACACCGAGTTAGTAAAGAAATTGAGAACATAAGTTTCCTCTCCCCAATTAATCATTTCCATACGTTCTAGTATATCTTTCATTTTGGTTTCTTGGTCTTACTGGATTCCAGAACAAGAATTTATCTAGTCTGGTGGAGTATCCAGCTTCATGCAGTTACTTGAGGTAACATCACTTGGAGAAGGTGCACCACTGCACCATTCCTCATAAAAGATAATGTGGGTTAGCCATAGTGAGGAGATCTTATTTGGGCAGCGAATACTATGTGATTTTGAATATTTGGTCAGGGTTTACTTCTATGGAAAAAGTATCCTCATGCCAGGTTGTTCTGACAAACCCCTGTACAAAGAGACCTTAGACACTCGAGGACAGTGTCTAGTAGGCATTCAAGTTCTCTCCAAAACTGTGTGTATATGCATATGTCCAACTAAAAGTCCAAAACTACAAAACAAATAAGCGCAAAGTTGGTATATTCTGGATTGGCGCTAATATAATATCTAAAATTAAAAAGAAATTATTTATTCTTTGGATATCAACTGGGTCAGGTTACATTAGAATGTCGGATTTTCATTGATTTTTCAATGTACTAGTTTAGAAAGAAAATGCTCACTTATTCTTCAAGAAATTTATTATATAAAAGAGAAGTGTATGTGCAGCTAGAAATGAATGGGCTCAGCAGAAGATAAAGACTGGGGTTGGGTAGAGGCAGGGTAGAAACAGGGGTAGGGGAATATAGCAAAAGATATGTTACACTTTTTCCCCGGGCAGTGCCAGGAGGCCCTGCTTGTTAAAGGAAAAGACTCAGGAAACAATGATGAATTCATGTTGTATAGTCTGTTCTTTCTGTAACGATTTATCTATTTATCGTTCTCACGTATGTATGATCATGTTTGTTGCACTTCTATGAAGATGCGTGCTGCTAAATGAATACACTCTAGCTGGTTCCAGCCGTTTGATCATCAAACACAGAGGCGGTTTTATAACAAAACTGTTTTTTACTTTATTATTATTTTGCTTACAGTGGGTGTCGAACATATCGAGCAAGGGTAGTGAAAGGTGAGGTTGGGGTCGATGAGCTAATTACGTACCGATCATGCGTCTTTCTCTTTCTCTGTCTTATTGTTTATCAAACCTCTTGATTTTATTGACACATTCTTTCTTTGTTCCATCAGAGATCAATATATGTGTACAAGTCCGACATGGTATTTTCTTTGTTCTCTGCTAACCTTGAATTTGCGTGTGTGCAGGATCTCTAAGTTCCTTTATCCAACAACGTTTAATATAAGGCTAAAGCTGCTAAAATATTCTTTAGTTGTGGCAATAAATTATGCTTTAAAATATACTTCTATTTAAAATGACCCAACAAGGTTTGATATGCCATAAAACAAAACTAAATAAATTAAAAAAAAAAATGAATATATTAAGAACTTGAAACATAAATACTTTTACTAAAGTGATTAAATTTGGCAATAAATAACCCCAAAAAATTTTATATAAAAAGAAACTAAATACCATGAATAAATATTCTATATCTATCTGGTCAGGCCGCTTCCCTGGACCAATGTGACTCTCTTTCTCTCACTCCGGATTTCCCTGTCTTCCATCATCTGCCTCAGATCTTCAGGATCACAGTTGGTGTCATGTACAATTTGATGGATATACGTGGATCTAGGTTGTCCTATTCTTGTGCGCCCGTGCCGTGGAGTTCACTTCAATACATTCCTTATCAGTTCTTGCTTGCTTCTCTGGCAGTGACCAGCAAATCATAGATGTCGCTTCTTGATGGTAGTAGATATGGCAGTCGCTGAGCAGCAACATAGGTTCCACGGAGAGAGCTATGGAAATTCGCATCTCAAAAGCATGGGCTGCATTGGAGAAGCTGCGGTCAGTACGAACTTCAAGGCTAACTGACAAACTGAAAAGGTAGTTCTTCAAAACAGTGGATGAGTCTGCCTTTGTTTACGACGCTACAACCTGGATACTCACCAAAAGATTGGAAAGAAAGCTGGACGCACGCATACCCATATGCTACAAACAGTGCTAACTATATCTTGGCAATATAATCCCACGAATATTTCATGAATAAATATTGGAAGATATCAAAAACATGTAGCAAATACTTTTAGCATTTTAGATTGGATTTGGCATTTCAATGAACTAAATCTGTGGATATGCCTTAACACAAAGCTATATACCACTGGAAATGAATACTTGGAAAAACCTAAAAGAAATATTACTAAAATGATTAGAATTGGCATTAAATAACCTCAAAAGTGTTGATATGCCGTAAAACAAAATTAAATATCAGAAGTAAATAGTTAGAAGATATTAAGAAGTTAAAAGAAATATTTTTACTAAAATGGTCAGATTTTACATTAAATAACCACCAAAGTGTTGATATGCCGTTAAAAAATTAAATACCATGTATAAATATTGCAAAATATTAAGAACTTGTAACAAATTGATTAGATTTAACATTAAATAACCCCAAAATGTTGATATGACGTAAAACAAATGTAAATAACATAAATAAACACTTGTAAGCACTTGAAATAATTTTTACCAAAATGATTGTATTCGGCATTAAATAACCACTAAAGTATTGATATTCTACAAAAGAAAAATAAATAAAAAGAATAAATATTTGGAGATATTAAAAACTTGAAACATGTGTAAAACAAAACTAAATACCATGAATAAATATTTGCAAATTATCAGCACTTGAAATATCAATACTTTTACCAAAATGATTGGATTTGGCATTAAATGACCTCAAAAAAAAAAAAAAAATGTTCGTTCGTATGCCGCAAAAGATAATATAAAAAATAAGTGTTTGAAATATTTAGAACTTTACTAAAATTATTAGATTTGACATTAAATGACCCTAAAATAAAGTGTTGATACGTTTTAAAATAAAACTAAATACCACAAACAAATACTTGGAAGAATTTAAGAACATGAAAGACCTAAAATGATTGGATTTGCCATTAAATAACCCCAAGTGTTGATATGCCTTAAAACGAAACAAAATATTATGAATAAATATTTTTAAATTTTAAGAGCTCGAAAAACCAAAACGATTGGATTTAGCATTAAATGACACCCAAAAGTGTTGATATACTATAAACTATACCAAGCCAAACCTCTATTATAATGTACAAGTTTCAGACTAACTTGATCATTTTGGTTGTTGTTGTTATTGCAACGTTCGCTTTAAGCAAAAAAAAAAAAAAAAAAGATCGAAAATCTTGAAAAATAAAATCGAAAAAAAAAAAAAAGATGGAATTCTTTCTTATTCCCATGAGTCTTCTCCTCCCACCACCTTTATTCTCTCCTCCTTCTACTAATATCTCCTCCTCCTCCTCCTCCTCCTCCTCCGTCTATAGTTGTCCTTCTCTACTCCTACCACGACCCTTCTTTCCTCTTCATCATGTATGGTGTGTCATGGACAAATCAATTAATCAATACTCCTAGTCCCCCTTCCCTTTTTTTTTTTACCTTCCCCTCTCCCTCTTACCCGTTAGAAGATGAACATCTCCTTGAATCAGTCGTGTTTGTGTGTGTGTGTGTGTGTGTGTGTGTGTGTGTGTGTGTGTTTCTTTCTTCCTTCTTATTCTCCGTTTTTCTCTCTTGCGGATTGGATTGGAAGCTAACTTGCAATCGAGCTGCTTATTTCTCCTGCCCATTCTTGCCTTGCCTGTTTTTAAAACCGTGGCGGCCGCTGTAGTGTGTGTTCTTGCAGTCTTAGCATTACCCCCCCCTTCCACTTTACCCTCGTCTTCAGCAGGCAAGCCGAAGAAAAGGACCAGTTGGGGGGGACGGAGGGGGGGATAAAAGAAGGAAAAAAAGGCTGACCTAATAGAACTTCTGCTACACAGTGACAAAGACAAAATATGCTGGCAAACTTGTGAAGGAATCGGTAGAAGCAATAATTCCTTCGCTCACTTGCACAAACACAGTTCTTAAAATTTTAAAATTTACAACAATCTAATATATAACTAGACGTAGCCGTGACCCGTTGGGTCACAACAACTACTATCATTGATACTACTATCATTGATTTACTTTGAAAAAAATTCATGGGAATTTACTCCCGTCTCCAATCTGGTTATTTTTTTATTTATTTTTTTCAAAAATAAATAAATAAATAAATAAAAACAAAAAACTCCATTAACCCTATCACTAACTCTAAGTTGGAGTGGCTAAAAGCTTCCTTCTTCACATAATGGGGGGGGGGCTTAGGGTTAGTGGTAGAGTTAATGGCGCTCCCTCCCCAAAACTCGATTGAAGACAGGAATATTTCTGTAAAAGTATTAAACTCATAAACTTTAAAGTATGTTTTAAGACATTATTCTTGCATAAGTAAAAATAAGTTTAAAAAAAAAAATTTTTTTTACTATTAATAGGGTGCTAGTGCAGAGTGATTTGCGCTATTTTTTAAATCGTATTTTCAAGTTTAATTAAAGTTTTATGATATATCTTTTATTCAATTGTAAGGTTGAAGTATAGAATAGGTACAAAACACCCTCCCCTCCCCATGTTAAGAATGGCTTTTTAAATAATAATGTTATTATTTACGTCCGGCACTTTCTGCACTAGTACCATTAATAGATAGAGAAGTATCATCTATAGATATAAAACTAGTGTGTGTATATGGCGGCCGGGGGGTGGGGGGACACGGCTTTGCCCAGTCGTAAAATACGCTTAAATATATTTTAATTCATGCAGATTTAATATTTATTATTACAGAGCTAGGTGTATCAGAATTTTTGTAGGAATTTTTGACACCCCTAACACGAAACTGCGAATAAAATATAAAAAACTCGTAATTTCTCTTTTAAAAGTGGATTGTTTATTTTCTTTATGGATTATACTTCCAAAATAAACTATTAAAGTTGTATAAAAAGCAATAGAAATATTATTTTTTTATTTTTTAAAAAACAGTAATGAAATTAATTGAATTTTACGAGTTCAGTATTTTTCAATTTTTAAACTTTAAAAATCTATCCAAATTTTTCTATTGATTCTATTTTTACGATATTTTCAGGGTCAATGTGAAATTTTATGCTCTTTCCAATAAACCGAATATAATATTTTAGACAAACGGTTTTTTTTTTAATTCACGCCCCCCTATTTTAAAATGTCTATTAAAAAGTAAATAATTAATTTACTCACCAAAGAGTTATATATCACAAATTGAAGATAAAAGATCAATAAATAATATATTCTAATTTAAAACAACAAAAAAAGAACAGTTTTTTTGGAGATTTATCTGTAAAGTCCGAAGTTTAAAACCTTTTTTTTTTTTTTAAACCACGTTGTTTGTATTTTATTTTTTTAATGAAACCTTGGTCCTTGCCCCTTTAATTGAAAAAAAAATTAGGGTTTGAATTACATTTTTCGAATAGTTATAAGCTTGGAAAGACAGGAGTTTGAATTAATTCACGCCTCTCCATTTTGAAATGTCTATTAAAAAGTAAATAATTTATGTGCCAAAGTTTTATATATCACAAATTGAAGATAAAAGACCAATAAATAATATATTCTAATTTAAAACAAAAAAAAAGAACAGTTTTTTGGAAATTTACCTGTAAAGACAGGGGGTCGAATTATTCAATATTTTTCACAAAGTTTCTGATACACCTGTTACAGAGCCAATTCTTTATTGAATATTATAAAGTACTGATTTCAAAAGTTATAAAAATAAAAAAATGATTTGTGTGCCATCAGTTAGAATCGAAATAAAATAATTTAACGTTTCAGCTGCATTCCTTATTGTTTGAGCTATCGACAGATTAATTAGGAATATTTTAAATTAAACCACTTAAAGCTATGAATGAACTTGTGCATGCACAAAATTAATAGGAATATGTCAGCAAATTGTAATGAACATTTTGCATTTCAACTTAACGACATACTTCTGTGCGCGTTATTCATTTATCCAAACAAAGATTTTACTAGTTATAAACCATCCTTGGTGTGTGATTACTATTTTCTGTTAATTTCAATGTTATGTGACCAGTAGTTTAAGAGTTATTTTCACACACATACTGTTTTATTTATGCAATTTTCGATATTATCTTTTTGTATATACCGAAGGTATGGATGTATGGTCCAAGCATTTATTGAAATATCCGTGGTTTTTACTTTTGGTGTAGGCATCTATGTATCATCAAGAAAGTTTGTGTTAAGCTCTGTAAGGAATTGTGGGAAGTTTTTTTTTTATGTAAGAGCGAAGGTCATTGGGACTGCTAGCAGCAGAGGGATGTTAGGAGAAGAGCGTGCCAGTTCTTGGGTCAGTAGCTGGAATGGGTTGTGCTGCAAGCAGTCCCAATGACCTTTGCTCACACCCCAACTACTATATATAAAAAAAGAACTTCCCACAATTCCTCGCAGAACTTAACACAAACTTTGCTGAAGATGCGTAACACGAAAAGTAAAAAACTACAGACACTTTGAAAAATGCTTGAACTATATACCTTCGATGTATATACAAAAAAAATATGGAAAATTGAGAAAATAAAAAAAGGTATTATTAAACAGAAGCTTTCTGTTGTTTTTAACAATGTTTGCCTGACTGTTTTATTTATATAGATAGATTAAATAGATTTGTTCTTTTTGCCATCTAATTTATGTATGCGTTTGTGGTGTATACAAGAACATGTAAATTAGATGTTCACCTTGAAAAACCGTCAGTCTTTCTTTAAATGCTCATAGCAACATTAAGAAATATTAGGTGGTTGAATCAACATAGTGAGAGGGTGAGAGAAATGCATAGATGATCTTACTTACAACCAAACTACTTATTCTACTGCCATTCTAGCCATAAAGCGAGAGATGAATGAATTGTTCAGTTAATTATAAATTACGGCAGATCAAAACAGGGTTTTTATTTTCAAACCTAACTCAGTTCCAAAACTAAGGCATATTTTAGCATATATTTTGTGCTATTGAAGTACTAGATGGCTATGATAGCTCACTATCACTTTACAAAGTTTGCTACATGAATTTCAAACCCCTAAAAAAAATAAAACGTAGTATCACTAATTGAGATAAAGCGAGCGAATCAGCCAATCACTATCTTTCTATGACTTCTTTTCACTTATGCCTCATCGGAATATCTTTCTTTGTAGTGAGCACCGTTAGTTTGAGCTTAAAAAGGTTTAATTTATCCCTTAAAAAAAATAATTTCAATTACTGTTAATATCGACGAAACTAGCATATATATGTAAGAGAAATAAGACAATAAAATTGCAAATGTATAACACCAAACATTAATTTATTATGAAAAGTTATGCAAATTGATCATTGGTTTTTAGGCTTTCGTTTGTACTATACATAGAGTAGTGTTGGGATGAATAATCAGAAAAATTTGTGCCTATTTTTCGATGCCAAAAACGATCCTTTTAATTGTCTTTTTTATTTGATTTTGTTTAAAACATAATCTCCCACTTGCAAAAATAAACATTTATTGATTGAAAACTACTGCTAAAACAAAAATTTATAGTTCATCAAATGTATTTTTATGTTAAGAAAAAATATATGCATATTTAACATGCATTTTTAGCGTAATCTCTCTCTCTCTCTCTCTCTCTCTCTATATATATATATATATATATATATATATATATATATATATATATAAAAGGCAAAACGGCCGCGTGCGTTTTTGTATATCCCGCAAAGGCTTTTTTCGCTGCACTTCCCCCAGGGGAGGGAGGGTTACTATTTCTTAGAACTTTTTATATACCCCCCCCCCCCAAAAAAAAAGCATATGGGGCTACTATGATAGAGGCTAGATTTATAGGTGAAGAGAGAAACCTGAATGGAAGTCAGACAAGATGTTTGTTTGCATTACATATAAATGTTTACATGTCGGTATGGGAAGAAAAATAAATGATTGTTTTTTATTTTTTTCTTTACCCCCAAATAAGGCATTTTACCACTAAAACAGAAGGGACAAGATTTATAGGAAGTGGTGAAAGTTCAGTGACAAGATGTTTTATTCACATCACATTTAAGTTTCTGCATATTGGTACTGTGGGGGAAACGGGGAACAGGAAGGGAATTCCAAAGGCAAATGGTTCAAGCTTAAAAAAAAAAATCTTTTGTGCATTTTTAGACCTCAAGTGAAGAAGTCTGATTTTACTGTTAGTCTGGTGAATTGAGAGTGTTTTCATTGATGGGTCACTAGTAGAGTAAGGATATAACAATGTGACGATGTGACAGTGACTGGAGCTTGGCAGACAGTGCAGCACCTGTTAGGTTAGAAATTCCTTTTTGCACCCTTTTCAAAAGGAAAGATTAATGATTGGTCCGTTTGTAACAGAGCTGCTGATGCTGGGTTAGCAGCAGCCATATGCAAATGACCAAGCTGGTGTGCAATGTGACATCTCAGAGATAAAAAAGACGTACGTGTTTAAAGAAGCATGTATTCGAGATATGAGAGTGCATAAAGGACGTGTTTGAGACACAAGTGTTTGGGGAATTAGGATTCGAGATGTATTCCAAGACGTGTGGGTGGCATCGGAGCAGAGATGAAAAGTCACACGTGTCCAGAGAAGGAAAAATGAACTGTTTAAATATGTAGACAAAAATGCTTTATTGGAAATACTAGGTATAAAGGCTTTTGTTAAAAAAAAAGAAAGTCAAGTTTTTTTTCTTTTCTTCTGTTTCCTTGTGACATTTTAACATATTACTGACTGTATTACACATTTACAGTATTTCAAAAACAGAATTTTTTGTCATTTATAATTTAATTTCAATTGTGTCTGGGGAATATTTTATGTTACACCAGCCAAGGGAGATAATAAGATCTCAGCAAATCAATTCTTCTAAAAAACAACAGAATTATTGTCATCTGCAGATATAGCTCAGTGGTAGAGCATTCGACTACAGCTTGGATGATTCTCTGTTCAAGCGCAGGTGTACCTCACATTTTTTCTTATTAATGAGTTCAATTTACAATAAAAGAGGTACCATTTAAAATCGCTGCAAATCATTTCTTTGTTTGCATATTTAAAAATAAAACATTAATCAGAAGTGACATTTCCAGGGCATTCATGGTCAAGCCCAAATATCAACTGACGTAATATTGTAAACAAAGACAAACAGAATTTGATGAAGTACATTATCATTTAAATTTTTTTTTTTTTTTTTTTGTGAATTAGTCCACCAGGCAAATTATTCCTTGTAATATATAATAATCAATAAAGTATTGATTCTATAATGATACATATGCAATCTGTATAAATCAAAATATTGTGTTTAAGCATATTATACGACCGGGCAAATGCCAAGCGTCCAGCTAGTCTTTGTATAATGCCAGCTTTTCTCCTCTTCTGACGAGAAACATTTAGCTTTTTGCCATGACCTAAGGAGTTTTTTCTATTTCTCTCTCACTTTTGGATTTATTGACCTGATAATATAATAAAGTTCAATGTAACTAATCTTTTTCATTTTACATATATGTAGGGTCCTGATTTCGAAGCTCGCTAGATTCAGACACTCTGATGAGTCGTAGACAATGAAACACGTGTCAGTGGATAATTATATTTTAAAAACAATATATATGCCACTCCCCATATGGGGGTACCAAATTGGTTAAAGGGAAAATTATTCCTAACTCACATTTAGGTAAATATATATATATATATTTCCACTGTTGGATTTTGCTGCGGTTCGCTTGATTTGTGTTAATTAATAGACTTTCTTGTGTGTGGTACTGGTGCGTTTGCTCAGTTGGTAGAGTGCTCGCCTCGCATACAAGAAGTTCAGGTTTCGAATCCTGAGTTCGGATGTGTCTTCGACAGTAGAAATATCTTAACTAAAAATACTGAAATTCGATACTTTAACAATTGCACACGAACACTAAAATTATTAGAAGCCACACTAATTGAAAAACTACAGCCTCTTGTTAACCGGATCTCACTTAATATTGAGACAAATATATTAACTGTATTCAATAACTAACAATAAATAAAATATAAAATAAGAAAATAAAAATTAAAAATAAAATAATTCGCCTCTACCCATATTGCACCTTCATCTATATATATATATATAAAAGCCAAACGTCTGTGTGTATGTATGTATGTTTGTTTGTAACGCTAAAACTTTTGAAAGACGGAACCAAACTTGACAAATTTGGTATCATATCGAAGCCCCATCACCCGGATGACAAATATCGAAATTTCACGTCAAACGGACCACTAGAAGTTGGTCAACTGATCAGTTATCTTCGAGGGGGGCCCCCAAAAAACCTGTCATTATCTATATATATAAAAGACAAATGTTTGTTTGTAACGCTAAAACTTGAGATGAAAGATTCCTCTCCCCTAAGAATAAAACATATGTTCAATATTTGCTTTTGTTTTTTCATTGTTTATACGGTCCCGAGCAACGCCGGGTAGCCCTGCTAGTAACCAATAAAACAAAAAACTATAAATACACCAAACCTCAATAAAGAAAATTACAACAACAACGATCGTTCCTGACGACGATCAGATGCACCGATTGAAAGCGCTTTACATGAATATGGCCGAACAATAACTACTTTGCGGTATATTATACAACATGCCAGCCAAAATAAAAAAAATAAAAAAAAAAAAAGCTCGGCGAATTAAAAAGTTATCTAACAAAATCTGAAAAAAGAACTCAGTCGTATTCAATAAGACATGCTTGTATAATGACTTGCTGCCAAAATATACAAATATATATATATATATCCATCCACATACAGTACTGTTTTATTGCATCACAACTCATCAGTGCAGCTAGACATACACCTTTTCCCAGCCATTGATCGAACCTACAACCATCGTGTTGACAGTCGGCAGCTCTAACCATCAGACCGTAATTATTTCTCCTCAAATATCTATTAAATTAACATTTGTCCGTCGCATAGTGCTCAAACTATCAATTTGTTTACAAACAAATAGTGGGAATGTTCTTTGTAAATAAACTGTAAATAGCTGCGGTCAAATGTTTAAATAAATAGACATTGGAGGAGATCGTTTGCTGGTACCGATCCAATGAGCTAGAACTGCTGAATATCAACTTCTGGTTCAGGATGATTGCTGGTCCAGCACACTGAAGAGTTGTGATACAGCAAAATAGTTTTGACTGTGGATGACTGCTATTATATATTTATATATAATCTGATGATTCCCTGTGAAAATGAAACGCGGAAGATTCTGTGTAGGTCAATTGCTACATATATATGTGTGTATTTTTGATGATATAAATCATTTGTCAAATAAAGAGTATATACAGAGGTATTATAATTGTTTACAGCTGTTTCAAAACGGTTTAATTTTAATACACACACACACACACACACACACACACACACACACACACATAAACACACAATGTGCGTATGTATGTGTATAGGGATTTATCTTAAACTCTAAGGGGAGTCCAGTAGGAACTAAAATTTTATATCATGAGATTGTAACCATGACATATATTCGGTGGGTTTCTGACAGCATAATTTCTGACAGTATAATTTTTTAGTGTTAACTTATTTTTCCAAACTTCACGTATTTAACAGTTAGCTCGTTGCCATTTGTCTTGTTCACATATATCGATAAACACTATGATTTTAAAACCGATTAAATGTTTTAAAGTGAGGAAAACCACTAAAAACTTTTCCAGATAAATAAAAGAGTAACTTATCTTGCCTTTGATTACATTTATTTGTTATATTTTTTTTTAATTTTGGACCACTTTTTAGTACCTTTGTGTAAGACAAACCGAAAGTTATATTAGAATGTATTTTTAAAATTTATAGTTTTTGAGCAGTCATTATCGGAATAAGTGACTCTTTTTTTTTTTTAAAGAAAATGAATTTTTCCGTATTTTATTTAAATTTAGTAAAAGTTCACAGAATTAGAATTTTCTTAATTTTATTTTAATTCAATAAATCTTGTTTTCTTTGTGTTATGTATTGTACTTTTATTTTTAAACTTTTACATTTTCGGATAAGGTCTTTTTGAATTGTCTCCCCTTCAAAGAAGTTTCTTAAAAAATGAAAATAACAAACATCCAAACAAAAAAATGTTTAAAAAAATGCACAAACGCCAAATAAATTTTTACTCTGTTTATATGATAATGCTCAATAGCAAGTTCATTAATTGCATAACATGTTTATTTATGCAAGCCTATCTGGCTACATAAATACACACATATTTCCACCGAAGCCCACCAGAACGTCTAAATTCTCATCAGGCTAAGAATTAAAACTCGAAAATCTAGGCACAATATAGACGTAAAAACGAAATAAGGGAAAATATTTCAGTGGTTTCTATGCTACAGTTGAACCAAGTGTAATTTAAAATTCGTGTTTCTGTTCTTCAGATGCTGCACTTCTATTTCTTGTTCTCTTTCGGTGGAGGAGAAATCCTTCACGACTGAGACAATTTTTATTTTTGTACCTTTTCTCCACGTTAAAAAACGACCCTGGTGTCTAACTCTGTCCCGTGGGGAGACATAGTAAATAGGTACAATCAAGCGAGGCCGTTCTTTATACCGTAAATCACTTTTGTTGTTTATTATGCAATTTTAGTTTTAAAAAAAGAGGTGCTTACTTGTTAAGATAGAGTTGACTAGTCGATTTTTTTAATCATGTCATTTTAAGAAAAAACAATATTACGTACTTAATTGTCATGATATATCCAAAAATTACGAAATTCATCGAGTACAAAGTTATTGATAGTTAAAAGTAATTTTTACGGAAAATTGGGTAAAATTGTATTTTTCTTAGATAAAGTATACAGTGAAGAAGAGTTCATACATAAGGGATATAATTCGGAACGCAAATTTTCGGTTATATTTTAATGGCGACCAACATTTTCGCCTTATAACGAGACCTTTTCTTTTACTAAAACACAGCAGTTTTTCTACTCGATGAATTTTCGTAATTTTTGGATATATTACTATTTTCAACATGAGAATTAAGTACGTAATGTAGGTTTTGCTTAAAATAACATATTTTTTTAAAAATCGATCTGTCGACTCATGCTTAACAAGCACCAAAATATATTTACAATCTTTATAATTCGATATCTTAAGATTTTAATTTACTAATTATTGCTTAAAAAAAACAATTATTTTTCTGGAGATTTTTTTCGAGCAATTTTTTTTTTTTTTCAACATTTTTCACTGTAATTTTTTAAAAATACATTTTTCTATTTTATAGATTAACTTTGATCTGTCATCTTTCAAACGCAATAAAAATTTAGACGTATAGTAAAAAAGAAAAAAGAAAGAATTGTTATAAGCCTCTTTAAAGAAGAATAAGTTTTGTTTGTTTGTTTGTTTTTTCGGCCATTTTTGGCCATACCTAGTAATTTTGTATGTTGTTTTTCTAGTGATTGGTAAAGTTTTTGTCCATGTTTAAACCTTTCTGCCGAGTTTGTGTTCGATTACTACTACTAGTTATGGCAACCTTACTAAGACCCTTTCTTTAAATCCATGGAATACTTCCAGTATTGGAAGCTGGCCAACCTCTTCATCAACCTTTTTCAACCTCTATGCTTCCCCCTTCCCTTTACCTGCAGCCACCTAGCCTTTCCTTTATCCCTCCCCCTCCTTCGCTTCACCTCTATTCCCTTTCCGTCTCTGTTCTGTTCCCCCTCCTACCATCCGATCTTAATATTTATCTGTCCTTTCCCTCCCCCTCATTTCACTACTTCCCTAATTTTCTCCCCCCCCCCCTCCACCGCCACTCTTAATTTTCCTCCATTTTCTACTGTTCTTCTGCTTCCCATTCCCTGCCGTTCTACTGTTCCTTTACTTCCCATCCCCTTCCCAGTTTTGCTGTTTTTCTGCTTCCCGTTCCCAACCCTCTTCGCTGTTATCCTACTTCTTTACCCTCTCCCACCCCACCGACGCTCTGCTGTTCTCTTACTTCCCATGCCGCTCTCTTTACTTGTCCCTTACTTCTCATCCACCTCTTTCTACCCTTCTTTGACTTCTTACTCTCCTCTTCCCGCTACCTTCCACTTTGCAACTCCCTCGATCTTAAAACACACACATGCGCATGAGCGCACGCACTGCATTCTTACACCAGTCTCTATTAAAAAGTATTTAATCTTCCCTTTCTTTTACCTCAACTTATAAAATCCCATTTTTTATATCCTTTTTTGTTCAGCTTGTCTTTCTATTTAAAACAAATAACTGTTCAATGAGAGGCGGTCAAAAAATAGCATGTCATATTGGTTTCCGAGCACAAATTAACCATAATGCTTGACTGTTGTATTTAACTTTAATTTAAACCAGTAATAAATTTCTATTCGATATTATATTCATTAATTCAAAGGCTTCAAAGACATTTTTATTAAGTGAATCATATTTATCAAGGCCAAAAGCCACTCTAGGATATAAATTAATGAGCTGAGCTGAAATGATTTTCAGTTAGGAATTTAAAGAATATTATGAGAGGCTAGAAAATTATTTGATATTAGCGAGTACGTAATATTTGTAATATATTTCAATTTTGTTGAGAAAAAAATTAATCTATAAATTTTATGACGAAGCGAGACGTAGGATTTTGGGCAATATCTAACAATTGCATCCCCAAAATTAAGACGGCGGAAATGGATACAGTTGATGTAAATACAAAAGGGAAGTCACTAAGCATGAAACGAAATACGAAACCATATAGAAACGTTTTATTTTATTATCTAACAATTGTTAGAGATTGCCCAATTTTCTTTATCTTATATTGTTTCGTGATAACACATTAACACAGTGTTAAAACTACAAAAAAACAATTTTATTTTAAGAAATGTAAAAATAAAAGTTTATTATTATTGTTTTATGATAACATAAGAAATGTTAAAACTTTAATAATTTAAAAAAAATATATATTCCTATATGGTTTCGTATTTCGTTTCATGCTTAGTGACTAACGTTCCGTATTTACATCAACATTTTCACCGTCTTTATTTTGAGAACGCAATTGTTAGAGATTGCCGAATTATTGTTGAATAAACGAGGGAGACAATTCAATTCAAAATATTAAGATCAAAATCAGTCTTATAATGAATATATTTAGTATTACAATCGCTAAAAATCGTAAAATTTTATTTTCTTAGTTAAAAAAAAAACAAAAAAAAACACTTGATTAATTTACATAATTTTTCGAATATGACATCTTCGTTCCGTAACGAGTACACACACCATTTTTTTTCAGTATATATATATATATATATATATATATATATATATATATATATATATATATATATATATATATATATATATATATATAAAAGCGTAATTCTAAATAAGCACCTTTTTATTTTAATCTTATATATAACTGATACCTGGGATGATCATATGATCATTTTAAATTAACTTAAACTTTCCATTTTTTTTTTTTTTTTTTTTTTTTTTTTCATAGACGTCCCCACTTATCAAGGCTCGAAAGCCACTCAAGGATAAAGGTTAATGAGTGTATGGTAGTCGCAGAAACAACATCATATTAATAGTTAGTGGTGGAAATGGAATAGAAATGGATTATTTAGGTGACTGCTCAACAAGAACTTGTTTACATTGGACTTGAAGATAACCATATTGTAGTCAGCTTAATTTTAAATCTTTTATTTTCATGAGTACCATGTAAGCTGCATTGTTCCTTTGTCTCTTATTTCTAAAAGTTTTGAGCCGACATTACGTGTGTCTGTGAGTGTGCGTCTTTTGCTTCAATGTAACTTTCATAATTACAGATTCAGTTAAGTTTTGGGAAGTTTTGCCAGTACTAACCAGCAGAGCGTTAGCACTGTTGAGCAAAGCAAGAGTCTATCAGGCGTGTATATGCAGTGTGGTCATTGCTTATTAAGGCCAAGGAGTCACTGGAGGATAAAGGTTAAAGAAATCATTAGTTGGATGAGGAGAACCCACCACCACATAAAGATTGGAAACATCCATAGAGTGGGTATAAGATTTCTTAAAAGAAATTGATTATCCAAGAGGATGGCTCAACAAGTATTTGTTACTCTCGTTTTCTTTGGTCTTCCTTTGTGAACTGGATCTTCTACCTCAACTGTTCTACATCAATTAACTTCCAAACTAACCTATCTCTGGCCAGGTCTTTGTTGGCCCCTCTTTTCCTCGAATTTATCTTTATCACTTTCTTCTGTTCTGCACACATCTCCCTAACTCAACTAGTCTACATCTAACTAAAGAACTCTCATCTATTCTTTCACCATCATATTCAGTTTAACATCCGTTTTTTTAGAAACTGATTTCTAAATTAATTTATCTCTGGCTTGGTCATTATTTATCCCTTTTTCATTCTGGCCGACTCCATCATTTCCTCTCATAGTTTCCTTGCCGTTTTCCTGTGAACCTGCTATTTTGTTTTTCATCTATTAACCCAAGAAATTAATTTTTTTCAATGTGACCATACCATCAAAGTCTACTTTTTTTGTATGCATTTTCCGATACTGTCCAGATTTCTCTAAAATTATCTGAGCTAAACCTGTCTTAAAGCCTCACACACATCTATTCGGTCATTCCCACATCATTTCTCTCCATGCAACATATGTCCTCAACTCTCACCGGGCAGCTTTAACTTTCATACATCATAACATTTTGTACACATATCTGGTAGACTTTTCCCTAGGTCAACACTGTTAACGCTCTGTTAATAAAAGCGTTAATGTACTCACAACTTAGACATTATTACTTTGGGTTGAACTTACTTTTATTTGACCTGTTGTCCTATTTTTAGGAGGAATGCATTCATTTCTATATTGTTTGTGTAAAAAAAAAAAAAAAAACACCCTCTCACTCCTCTTCTTCAAGGAAGAAAAAAACTTACTTGAATTATATAAATATGCAAAACTTAAGCATTCTAAATCTCTATGAAAAAACGAGTGTTACTTGTGCAATTAAGCTTAATAATTGGAACTTTAAGTCCAACAGAGTTTATATATTCTTTTCTTTTTAATTTTCTTTCTTTGAAGATTGTAATGCTGGGTATGGGGCAGCCAAACCAGCTGCTAACATTGCCCTGCTTTTTATTGAAACCAACCAAGAGTTCTTTTTAGTATCCTCGTTGTTCTCTTAAGTGCAATTGTCTGGATATCTTTTGCACTTGGTTCACCGGGAATAATGTGAATGTTGTTATGCCTTTGGAATTAAGGTGAAACAAATAATCTAAATATATGTTCATTCAATTTGCATGTGTAAATGGTAGATATTTCAAAAAATGTATGTGCTACAGACTAAAGCAAATGCTATGTCAAACTTAGGCTTGACAGACCAAAGCAAATGCTATTTCAAACTTAGGCTTGGCAGACCAAAGAAAATGTAATCTCAAACTTAGGCATCACAGATCTTTTCAAAACATGTGACAAACCAAAAAGTATTACAAACCAAAGCAAAAGCTATTTGAGAATGGTGGTAACTATGTAGAAAAATAAATTCTGGAGCACAAAAGATTGCTAGTTTTAATGGTACTACTCTCGTCTTCATCACTCTTCAACATTTTTGTTTTTAAGTTAAAAAAAAAAATAGGAGGCCTTACTTTTAGAACATACTCTCATATTACTCACATGAAACTTCAGTGTAGTGTGGATTTAAAAGAGAATCCCTCTCCCCTCTTATACCAATTCATAGCACTCTCTTTTTATGCTTCCCTTAAGGCTACTACATAATCGTCTTCAAATCTAATGTTAACAAATACTTCATTCATCATTTTTAATCCTCTCATAATATTTGTCATCACTCAACTGTCAATCTATTCATCCCATTAACCCTTATTCTCGAGCTGCTTTTTCTTTTCTGTGTAATTTATGGAAATTAGGATCCCGGATAACACAGGGTAACCTTGCTATTTTTAAATAAATGTAGTTTCGATTTTTTTTTTTTTAATATTTCCCATGGTTTACTGTGAAATCCCAGATAAAGTGCATTTGTACTGGAGATGTCTGCTGTGCTGAGAAAACCTGCTTGGGAAAGAATCGTTGAAAGGCCAAAGCCTATTATTTAAAATAAAAAAGAAGGAAAGGGATCAGCTAAATATAAGGTGGTCCAGGAGAGGAAGGGTGCATCTTTGGAGATTAGAAACGTGGACCTGTGTAGTTGGGTGGAGCTGAATTGAGTCACCAAATTATAACATGTAATTTGTTAGTATTCAGTATTAAACCAGCAGCAGCAGCAGCAACGTCATCATCATCATCATCATCACCATTACCACCATCATGATGATCATCATAAATACGAATTCTTTGATTAGTGAATATAGAACAATTGATGTAGCAGATTCAATTTACGGGGGGGGGGTGCAAATCATATGAGAAAGTGGTAAAAATGGGAAAGAGGGATAAATAAAGACCTGGCCAAAGATAAGCTAGTTTAAGTCAATTTCTAAAAGTCATTCAGCATATGCCAGCATGAAAAATGGATGTTACAACCGATCATCATCATCAATTTTACATGCTGGCATATAGTAGTATCCTCCCCCTCCCCACCTGCATTGCTCGGTTATAAAATATGCTAAGATATGATGTTTTAATTTATGCAGATTTTGTGTTTGTTATTATAGAGCCAATTCTACAATACTAATGTATAGTACCGAATTAATAAATTAAAAATAAAAAAAAATGACTTAGATGCCATCAGTTTGCATAAAAGTCAAAATATTTAGCTCTCCAACCTTTTTCGCTACCATCTAAGGCCACATGCATATCAAAGCTTTACAAATTAACTGATTTAAACATATAAATAAATGTATATTTATGCGTGCATAAAAAATACACATTGATCCGACTTGCGTCTGCTAAGTTCCAGTTTGATCCCTTAATTTTTTTTTTTTTTTGCTAAAAACCAAATTGGATTTGTTCCACAGGTCCAACTCCCCTCTATATAAAGTTTCAAGTCTGTAAATCAATATTGACAGTCGTTTGGTAGAGACCGTTCCACACACACACACACACACGGTCATCTGAAAGAAGGTAGGAGTATTGGACGGTTGTTCCTCAGGTCTATAGACAAACTGAAAGAGATTCAACTTGTTGCTATGGAGACAAAAACTTTTGAAACTGATTCCTCAGATAGAAAGTTATGGAAAAAAAAATATACTGCAGGCATCAACACTTTTATAAAAACATGATTATCAAAACAAGCCAACATAGGTAGAGCAAGAACAGAAATTGCGTTTGCTCAACCAGTAATGTACGAGTCATCTGGTTTAATTTGTCGCAGCAGAGTTGATTTTGTGTCACACATATGGCACAAACATAGCAGAATATAATTTAAATAAGGGTGAATTTATGGCCATCATGCATAGAACATGATGAGAGAGTCCATCATTCATTTATATAACCATGGACCCTTTTATTCTCACTTTATATATCTATAAAAGTGAGAATGTGTGTGTGAGGACACTTCTCAACAAATTTTTGATCTACAGACTTGAAATTTGGCACATAGGATATTCAGACACGTGAAAAACTTAATTCATTTTCATCTGGGAAAAGGGCTGTTAAAGGATCAGAATTGAAAAATTGGTCCGTGTGAGTCGTCAGATTTTTATTTGTTTGTTAACTGTTTCACGAATGCGCATGTGTGAATAATTTACGTTACAGATTACTTATATTAAGAATAAGTAATTTGAAACACTTTTTAGAGGTTGTGTTCTGCTGGTCTAATGGTTATCGTACTTGACTCACTGTCTTTAGGTTTTGGTTTTGATCTCAGCTCGAGTATTTTTTTTTTTTTACTTACAAGAAGTGAACAGATTAGAAAAAAACATGATATTCAGACATGCAGAAAACTTCATAATTCGTTTTCCTCCAGAAAAAATGTCTAAGGAGTTAAAATTGAAACATTGGTTTGTGGAGTCATCGGATTTTATTTGTTTGCACCCTGTTGTATGAATCCGCATGTGTGAATAGTTCACATGACAGCTTTCTTATGTTAAGAATAAGTAGGCTTGGAAACATCTTTTAAAGATCATGTCATGCAGGTCTAATGGTTATCGTACTTGACTCACTGTCTTTAGGTTTTAGTTTCAGTCAGATCTCATTTTATTTTTTTTTTACTCACAAAAACTGAACTGTAATAATACTTGCATGCACATGCCGCAGTTTCTGTATTAATTAAAGTATATTTACGCATATTTTACGACCAGGCAATGCCAGGCGGCCTACTTGTGTGTGTGTGTGTGTATATATATGAGAGAGAGATGAATGTTTTTATCTTCCTTCCTCTCTATCTTGTTTTATCTTCATTCTTTTTTTTCCCATCTTATTTTCTCTCTTCCTCTTCTCGTTCTTGTCTTGTCTTTATTTTCCCTTTAAAGAGAGTTCTTTCTGAAAACTGAAATTGTTAATTTTTTGCCTTGAAGGCTAAAATTTCAGGTGATCCATGAAAGGGATGGGATTGGGGAGTAGATGACGTCTTGTCTTCTTCCCCCTCCACATGTGTACTTGGTTGGTGTCTTTGTTTTTTAATTTTGACTTTCTAAGTTGAAACTTCTCTGCCAGCTCAGTTAATCTGATGATTAACTAATTTGTAAATTTGCCGATTTTTTTTGTTTACCAGACTTGATACTCTTAATTTAACATTTTTCTGATTATTTTTAATGTGTTCGTATTATCTGCCAGCATCCTATATCTTCGCAAAGTCAACATCCGCCCATGTTGCCACATCTTAGACAATATTCCATCACCCCTATGTTGCGTCTTTGTGTTTGGTTTACAAGCCTGATATTATAGATGTCGACCTCCTCCAGTCCCCAAGTGATAGGAAGTAAAAGAGAGGGGAGTGGTTTGGGAAGAATAGTGTTTTGCAACATTTTTACAACAGTGTCCGGTTAAAGACGATGGGGAGTGTTTTTCAATGGTCGATGGCAATCAGAGTTGAGAGTCCAGTAGAACACTTGACAGTTATGATTTAAACACTGAGGAAAACAGTCATGAGCTGGATACAGTCGAGGGCAGTTCCCGAGAGAGATTGGAGTCAAACCAGGCGAGAGTAGTCAGTTCAAAGAGAAAATCACTGGAGACTGACACAAAGAGACAACGTCAGGATTCCTAGTTTTACATTACATGACGATATCACACACTCACAACCAGAGCTTAACTGATTTACTTCAATACTTGTGTTGTTTATGCTGAATACTAGCATTCTGGTGTTTCTTCTCACCCATCTCACTAGAATCAAAATATGCAGCTGATCTAAAAGTTGACTTGGATTCAGTTGTCAATTCTGTAATACTATAGACGTTAACTCCTCCTGCCCCCAAGCATTGGGAAGTAAAAAGAAAGAAATATAACAACAACAAAAAAAAAATAGGGTTTATCAGTAGACACTGTATCAATTTGTTCCTTAACACAGACAAAAGAGAGGTAAGGTAGTTATTTTAGGACAAAGGAATTAACAGGGAGTCAGTCAATGTATTTTGGAGTTAGCTGTGGACGTTTTTTTTTTTGTTTTTTTTTTAATGTATAGTTGTGATTAAAGACGTGAACAGAAGGACCTGAGATATATTTAGGATTGACAAGGGGTTTATGATGGTGGGGAGTGGTTTGCAGAATCTAGTATTTTGTAACGTTTTTTTTTTTTTTTAACATGGTCCAGTTGATGATGGTTAGGAAGGCAGCTGGACATTTAAGTTTAAGTTAAGACTTGGGGACAGTTGAAAATAACCCGTGGCTGGAGCAGATTGTGAAATGAATTGATCAACTGACTGACACAGACTCAATAATAGATGTAGATGTGGATCTTGGCATGTAGGAAGTCGGAGATGTCTCACACACACATCCAGAGTTTAACGAATATTTACAAAAATATTGGAGTCAGTGTTATCCTGTGGTTTGTTTTATTTTAGTGTTATACTTGTGCATACCCCATTGAGTACCCCACCAATGTGTAAAATACTATGGCATAGCCCAGAATAGAACAATGGAAAATGTAGGAAAAATCCACTGTACACAACATTGGGGCCGCGAGTTGTCGAGTGGAGACACATGATCTCACAAAAGCACTTCTATGAAATGTGCTCCGACAAAATGGGTGCGCTTGTGCCTCCTCAACATAAATATCCCCAACCAACCTGGCAATTAACAAAATCCTACCCCTTCACTATAGAGATCTTCATCTTAAATTGCTTGCATTTGGAATTTTCTTTCAGTTTCCCATTTTCCCAATTGTATCACTAGGTAGAAATTTAAATGTAATGTGAACAAGCATATCGCTGCACAACTCCCCACTTATGAGATCAGGCCTCTAATTCACAGTTAGTCCCTTATTTAAATTGGCAATACTGATGGCAATGCGCCTTGTTTGCAGTGAATATAAGTTAAAAGAAAACAATTTAAATATATATTATTTTTATGCATTCGCTATCTTTATTTAGATCAGATAGCGAACTGACATGAACATTCTCATGACAGTTTTGTGAGCCTTACTACTTCCATACTAGCTCATGACAAATTGGATGCATTGTTTTCTTTGTGACACCATCACTAGAAAATGCCGGACCAACAGGCTCTCTTTATCCAGTTTTTTTTTTTTTTTTTTTTTTTTTTTAACAGAATCCCCTTTCTCTATTCCTAGATATATTGCTTTCACCAGAGCTAAGGAATTCCATCTACACCCTGTATTGTAACCCTCCAGAAAGAGGGGTTAACAGGTACTACACCTTGCCCAAGTGCGAACTATATATATGAATAATGTTTTTCAAATAAATACTAACAATTATTTTTATGCCTGGAGACACAAATTTTTCATGCTTATGTAATCATCAGTGTAGGAAGTGATAATTAGTGCTGGTTGGGATATTCAAACCCAGTCACAAGGTCAAACTCTGTAGGCTAGCATCTTTCCTCCAGGCCACCGGCAATTAACATGAGAATTGAAGGAAATTAAATGCCAATGTATATCTTGTCAGTAGATGTTCATAGTAAACAGTTGTGAGAGCATGCGACAATAGGAAGTTGGAATGGTGCATTTGCACTAAAGTTTACTGTTGTTTCTTAATTTCCTAAAGAGGGTTCAACTTTAAATAAATATTAACAATTTTTATACCTACAAATATTAGTGTTTCATGCTTATGCAATCATCAGTGTAGGAAGTGATCATTATTGCTAGTTGTGAAATTCAAACCCAATCAACAAATCCACTTTTGGCTTAGTAAGTTAGTGTCTTTCCTCGAGGTCACCAGTAATTAACACATAAATGGAAGGAAATTAAGTATCTATGATTGTCATTTTTGGCAGGTTCCACAGTTAAAAGTTCGACAAAGTATTCCACAGCAGCAAATTGGAATGATTATATATATATATATATATATATATATATATATATATATATATATAAGCAGGGAGACTCAATGTTACCCGGGATTGAATGAGAATCAAAGAATGTTCCACACTTTCAATACTTTTATCATTGAAATCGTCCATTTTTCAATCATATCACTTGATTGCTTGCTCTAGTCGGGCACCTACCATGGTGCATCAGATGGAAACTTCACATACCTCTCTGCAGTGACTTAGTCCACAATACATTGTAGTCTACATTGTACTGTAGAGAACTTAATGTTGATTTTATATGTTTATTTTTATATAATGGCTTAAATGCAAGAATCAAGTATCATGATTCAGTTGTGTTCTAAACAGAAACATTCATTTTGAATGTGTCCCTGTCTTATCAAAGAACCTAATGTTGATTTTATACACCAAGTTCTGTTTGTGCGGTTATAATACTTCTCAAATGAACTTTTGATGTTAGACTGTATAATGGTGTTAACTTTGATTAAAATCGGACTGTTTCTTCCTTAATCGGATTTACTCAATTATTGATTTTGAATATTTATTGGGGGCATTCTAATACAAAACCTATCTAAGAACATTCCTAGACACGTAAAGAGTATTTGGGTGAAATTTAAGAAAAAAAAATCAACTCAGCCATTTCAGGATCCATAGCAAACGAACTTACACACACACACACACACACACACACACACACACACACACACACACACACACACACACACACACACAGCCTTTTATATATATATCTATACTAGCTGGACACCCGGCATTGCTCGATTGCATAATACACTTAAACATGATATTTTAATTTATGAAGATTGTGTATGTATTATTATAGAATCAATCCTCTATTGAATATTACGATTAATAATTTGCCCAGTGGACTAATTCGCAAAAAAAAAAAAAAATAAATAAAAAAATAATAATGTCGTTCATCAACCGGCCATGATTACACTCGTGTAACATAAAATATTCCCCTATAAAAATTCTTTTTTATCTATAAGAGAAGAAAGATTATTTTTAAAACTGGATTTTTGTTGATTTTCCAGAATTATTATCAGATGAATTTCTGTGCAAAGCATATCTAAGAACACTGCCAGAAATATGTATTACCTTTGTGTGAAATTTGCAAAAGATAGGCTCAGCCATTTCGGGACATATTAGGAACTAACTCCCTCTCTCTCACACACACACAAAGTGACTTATATATATAAACACACACACACTAGCTGCAGTGAAAAAACTTCTCAAGTACACTCATGATAAGTTTGTTCAAAATGAGACTGTTTCTTCTTTAATCGGATTTTTCAGTTATCGGAAGCATTGATACAAAACCTATCTAAGAACACTCCTAGACACATGAAATATATTTGTGTGAAATTCTCCCAAAATTGGCCAAGCCGTTTTGGAGTCCGTAGGGAACACACACACACACACACACACACACACACACACACACACACACACACACACACACACACACACACACACACAAAGTTTCTTTTATATATAAATACAGATAAAATGTAAATACTTTAACATTTTCAAACTAAAAAAGAAAGAAAGAAGAAAAACGCCATTGAATGAAATTGCATCTTTTTATTTATTTATTTTTAAATATTTCAAAAAAAATTATTTATTTATAGTTGAGTCATCTATGAGCATGGTATACTACAGCTTAACTAGTATTTAAATTTGATGGGTCATAGTCACCTGACCCCGTTTATAATCTCCTTTTTCTCTCTTCTCTACTTCCCTGCCTACTTGCATTCCTGTCAGCCATGACTTGTATAAACCTGTGGTGCTTATTATAAGCTGAAAAAGAAAATTAAAAAATAAAACAAATAAAAATACCAGAGAGCATAGTTTCGATAGTCTGTGCTAAAAAGACTTCATCTTATATCCTTTCACAACAACCTTTAGAGACTGTCAGTCTGTCATGCTCAAGTCTTTATTTTAATCATCCACTCTATAATAAAAAGCCACGTATATTTGTTAAGTTACTAGCTGGACGCCTGGCATTGCCTGGTCGTACAATACGCTTAAACATGATATTTTAATTTATACAAATTGCATATGTATTATTATAGAATCAATCCTCTATTGATTATTATATATTATAAGGAATAATTTGACTGGTGGACTAATTCGCAAAAAGAATAAAAAATAAAAAAATAATAACAATATCGTTCATCAAATTCCATCTGTGTTTACAATATCATGTCAGCTGATATTTGGGTTTGACGATGAATGTCACGGAAAAGTCACTTGTGATTAATGTTTAGTTTTAAAATATGCAAACAAAGAAATGATTTGCAATGATTTTAAATGGTACCTCTTTTATCATGACTTGTACTCATTGATAAGAAACAATTAAAATAAAATAATGAATTACCCCCCCCCCGACTTGAATGTCACCAATTGTAATGTTCTCCCAGTATTTTGTTTCATTTTTGATTTTTGAGCTCAGTTTTTTTGTTTCTGAGTTCAACTCAATCGAGGTTCAACTTTAGCTTGAATAAGACCGCTATTTAGTTTTTCCTCCTAACTCTACAGGCTTTACACTACCTTTTGTTTTTAATTTAAAAATACATTTTAAAATAAGTTAAAACACTAAAAAAACTTATCCAGGGATCTAGAAGAGTAATTTATCTTGCCTTTGGTAACATTTATTTGTTGTACATTAATTTTTTCCACCTTCTTTTTGATTTGTTGGCTATTCTGGAAAAATCACTGATTCCCAAGTCTGATAAAATTATCAAATTTGAAAAGATACACCTGAAGAAAGTCGGAGGTTACATCAGCTGAAACGTTGCAGATATAACAACCAAGTAACAATAGATTTTTAATTTGAAGAATCCAAATTATCAATCCTCATTTAAAAAAAATTATTTCGAAACTGGCTTCAAAACTTAGTAGGTGATGCCCTTTGTTCTTTCCTGCAACCGTCTTCCCACAGAAAAGACGTAAGTTTGTCTGCTCTATCGTTATTTTCATGGCACGTGCTCATTTGAGCTTTAATCTACGGTCCCCCCCTTAATCAAACTTTTACAAAAAAAAATACTTATGTTGTTACAACCACAACCAACAAGTTCATCCATTCACCATCTGTGCCTATATTTAAATGCAGATTCCATGAACGGAGCTTAGTTTTTAGAACTGCCAACCTGTGGAACTGTTCTGCTATGTTGCTTTCCAGCTGACTGCAACATGGTCGTCTTCAAGTCCAATGTGAACAAATTCCTGTTTAGCCGTTCCCTTAAATAATAAACCCTGATTGGTCCTTTCCTCGAGTGGCTTCTTGATCTTGATAAGTGTTGGTTCTCTTAGAAAAACAACAAAGAATTTAAAATTTACTGGTTGTTACTTTTGGCTGGTATAGAAATGAATTCTGGTCTGATTTCGACTCTGGCTGACTTTGTGGCCTGTGCAGCAAAATCCTTAATTCTAACCAGCATGATTCACTGAAACTGCCAGTTCGAATATTGATTGCATTGTTGGCAGCAACGTTTCAACCAGCCACTTACTCGTTTTTCTTTGCACTCGATCCTGAATTCTGTGCCGTTTGTGTGTTGTTGGAAAGATGGTAGAGTCTGCTTGTAGCTGATTGGCAACTCTCTCTCTCTCTCTCTCTCTCTCTCTCTCTCTCTCTCTCTCTCATTGGCAATCCAGCAACTGAGCAAGCTCAACAGATTGGTAAATTGTAGAATAGGGACGCCACTTTATTTTGCGTGCAAATTTTCATAATTGGTTTTAAATTTTATTAAAAGAGCACACAGCGTTATCCTGGAATTAAAGTGCTCTGTGTATGTTAAAAATTAAAGCAAAACATGCAATCTTTCATCTATTGTATAAATCTGACCTGTCTGTTTAAATATTTGTATGTATGTATGTATGAATAAAACTTTTGACATAGGTGACGGATTTTCATGAGAGCAATATTGTTTTGAAGCTCAACCCTTCGGACGACAAATATAAAAAAATGGCCCAAAACATTAATTCCTTCACCCTCAACTGGGCACTTTTCTACAGGGGGAGGAGGGTCTATTTTTTCGACGATATTTTTGGAAGTCATCCCTTCTTTTTACTTGACTAACCTTAATTTAAACATTTGCCACTTCCAGTTTGGCAATGGACAAAATGGCAAATACGTCACGTTTTTTTTTTTTTTTTTTCACATTCTTTTCCAACACACACACCTGCAAACACCCAGGCAATGCCGGGCACCCAGGCTAGTTATATAATAAAGAGCAATGTAAATAATATTTTTATTTAGTTATTTATTTTAATTTTTTTCACCCCCAAATAAAGCATGTTGCCACTTGAAGATAAAAGCTGATATTTGGAAATTTAGGTTTATGGGTGACAATACAATAGAGATGTAACGGATAGACACAAACTGAAGCAACTTAAGATATAATGGTGGAACAAGTTGTGCAGTTTCACCTTTATTGATTCAATATATGTGTGTGTTTGTGAGTGTGTGTGTGTGTGTGTGTGTGTGCGTATATATATATATATATATATATATATATTACAATATTCCAATTTCTGTGGAATTCACTCATGCAGACATCATGCACATCTGAAAGTCAAACATACGCCTGATGAAGGGAGTGTTTCCTGAAATATTGAAACACAAATATTCTACCTGACCATCTGATCCAAGTAAAAACATATTACATGTAAAATATAAATATATATATAAATAAATGTATGTATGTATGTATGTATGTATGTACAGCAAATACGGCATGATCACATTGACACACCGGTTCTCGTCAGATCACCAAACTTAAGCAACGTTGATCCTAGCTAGTACCAGATGGGTGACTGTTTGGGAATTCTAAGCACTGTATGTGCTCTTTGCTTATCTCAGCATTGTTTCCAGTCGTCCTAAACCTCCACTTGCTATTGGTATTTAACAACACTGACTCAGGAGAGGTGTAGTTGGAGATTGCACAACACTTGCTAGAAAAATTCCACGTGCAGGCACTCTTTCAAAAGGAATCCATAGTTTGTCAGGACTGAAGGAAGCTAATATATGTATGTATTATATATATATATATATATAAATTGTGTAGAGATGCGTATTCTGATAGTTGCTTTCGTATCGTACACAGGGCTCACTCTAAACATTTATTGAATATTTTGGAAGCCTTGTGTTGTTACAATGCGTAAACCCTCGCTCTATAGGCAGAAAGAGCTCTTCCACAAATTAGAGTTATTTAAAGAGCTCTAATATATATGCATAATTTTTTTTTTTATACTTGTATAGATTTAATGAATTGTCTGCCTACATTCTGTCGATATTATGCCTGTTTTTTTTTATTATTATTATTATTATTATTAAAAAACCTGATATTGACATTTTTTTATTTTTTCCTTTCCTCACCCACGTTTGTAAAAATTAATTTTAAACGATAATTACTAATATTTTCGTTTTTAATCGTATTCGCCGATGTTTTCTCTTGATAATGTATCAGTCGAAAGATTTATTTTAATAGTTTTTCTTTTTTCTTCAATCAGTAATTTACCAATTTACTTTTAAATCGTTTTAATCAACGGTTTTTCGCTTCACCCTTAATTTTTTTTTTATATGATTGCTTCCCAACTCGGCATGACTCCAGATATCTTTTTTAAAGCTTTTGTGTGTGTGTGTACTTGTTCCATAATTGTATTTGTTACATCTCTGCATTGTTCTGTCTTCTATAAACCTAAATTTCTTTTATAAATATTAAACAATGTTTTAAGGAAATTACGTTAACCACTAATATTTGGGCTCATGTCTAACAGTGGATTGTGGCGCAGCAAGATATCTGTTCACTTTATAGTTAAACTTCTGAAGGATAGTGCAGTAAGAGAAGCAGGAAACAGGGAGGGAATACCAAAGTTTAACAGTCGGTTGAAGAAATTATATGTGAATATATCTAATTATAAATTTGCCACACAAAAGCTTTCTAGACAAATAAAGGAAGAACGCATGTCTGTTTCCATAATCACAGGTTCTTTCTACCGATTTATATGTTTTTGCTTTCCATTTTTTTTTTTTTTTTTTTCTTTAACTTCCACTAACGTCTTTGAGGTAAGATGTTTGGTACATGGAGAAAGTATTTATGGATGGCGAGGCTTTTTTTTTTTTTTTTTTTTTTTTTACCTTAGTGATATCATTATGGCAGAAGAAAAAATGGTGTGATTGCAAAATTGGGAGTGAAATGACCTAAGCTTAAGGACTACTCCTATTACTAATCAGGAGAGTATTATCTCTGTCAACCAAAAAAATCTACCAGGCATGTGAAGGAAGTGTGGTAATGTATAGAAGAGAAACCTGGCCAAGAGAGGTTTGCGGACATGCGTTGCATGGAAAGAAATGATACGAGAATGATATGATAGATGTGTAACATGAGTTTTAAAGACAGGCTTAGATCTGATGGTGACACTTCTGACGTTCCTCTCTCCAAAGTTTTCCGAATTTTAAAAAAAAAAAGGAAAGAAATATAACAAAAAGAAAGAAAAATGTTTATCAGCAGAACAAAAATATATGAAGTTATTCATTAGCATACACAAAGGGAATTAAAATAGGGTTGTCAATCAAGGTGTAGCAGTGAACAAGAACAAAGAACTGAACAATGAATGTCGATATGTTTAGAGTTAGTTCACAGGCAGTTTTAGAAGTGGCAATGAGTTTGTGACAGTTTATGGACAATTGAGTGCAGTGTCTCGTTTTGGGACGGTAGGCGACTCTGAGGTTCCTTGAGAGAGATTGGAGTCAAAGCTAGGCAAGAGTAGATCGGACTGAGAAGAAAATCGCTGAGAACTGACGTAACCAAACAGCTAGCGACGGACAACGTTTGAGTTCCTTTTTTTTTATGCTATATCACACACTCTCTCTCTCTCTCTCTCTCTCTCTCTCTCTCTCTCTCTCACTCACACACACACACACACACACACACACACACACACACACACAGCTTAACTGATTTACATCAAGTACTCGCTTTATGTTCTTTTATCATAGCGTGGTCATGAAAACGACAATTGGGTCATATAATGACCTCATAGGTCAGATAAAATTTAGATAGTAGAGGGAGATCTTTACATAAAAGGATGCTTTGCTGGTTTGTTCATGATAAAAAAATAGATGAGAATTTTGTGTTAATAGATGTAGAACTCAACGATTCTCATAAATGATCGACTGATTCTATTCATTCTTGCTCCAAGAGGATTTTATTATTTTTCAAATTCTTACCTTTTAATTGCTATAATTTCAAGTTATAATAAAAATAAAAAATACTTATAAAAATAAAAATATAAATAATATAGATAAAAAGATAAGTATAAATAAAAATGAAAAAATAGTTATATTTTATATATATATTACTGAGTTACCACTTATTAAGGCCAAAATCCACTTGAGAGGATAAGGGTTAAGGAGATAGATAAATTGTCAGATGAATGATGGAGAATATTATGAGAGGATTTTTATACTAATGAGTAAGCACTTATCAAGGCCAAAAGCCACTAAAGGATAAGGGTTAATGAGATTGATGAATTGTCAGTTGAATGATGAAGAATATTATGAAAAGATTGATCGAAATGAAATAAACTTGGTCACTTACTCTGAATAATATAGTTTCAGGATATATTACTGCCAAGATGATGGCGTAACTTCAATTAACTTAAAAGATTCTGAGTGGTTATATAAGGGTTTTTGTTTTGGTGAGCACTCGAACTTATGGTTAGTTTAATTTTTTACTATCTTTTCAGCATGGAGTTAACAAAAGTTAAGTGGTCATCTTTGTCGCCATTTTGGTTTGTGTGTATCGATAAGATAGCTTTCTTTGAACTAAAATTCTGAAATAAAACTCTTATAAACAGTTCTCATACATTAGGAGCGTAACAGATCGGTAGAGAAATTCTACTGCGTTTGCTATCAATTATTTGTTTTTTTATTAAATTTCCACTACTTACGATATTGTCCCATTGACTACTGTACACTCATTAACCCTTATCCTCAAATGGTCTCCAGGTCTTGATAAGTGGTGATTCCTTTGTAAAAATAAAAAAAATAAAAAAGTTTTCGATTGGTAACTATTCTGAACTTTTACCAAACACCCGGGCAACACCGAGTATACAGATTTAGTTTTATATATCATGTATAAGAATATTTTGGACATAAAATTCTTTAAGAGAAAAAGTCTTCGAATTTCACATATGGCTTAGGGGGGTTTTGCGGGCGAATGTCCGTCTGTCGCTGAGTATAACAATTTGATTATGACTTGAAGAATGTCAACCATCTTGTTGTTTGGTACCGACCTCCGCCTGTCAACTTCTCCTCCTCCTCTTCACAATTCTTCTCCTACCTCCAAACAATTATGCCTCCACCTCTCCTGTACTCTTAGTTCTCACCCACCCTGAACAATTCTGCCCCCCCCCCCCGCCCTCGTCTGTCACTCTCCAATTCGATCACTAGTTATTTCATTCGTTCTTCTTCCATAACAACCGGCTCTTCTTGCGTTATTTTTCTTCTTCTTCTTCTTCTTCTTCTTCTTCTTCTTCTTCTTCTTCTTCACGATAACTGACCGTTTTCCTTTAGTTCAAAGGTGTGAAACAATAAACATTAATTTTCATTTTTTATTTTAACAACAAACCAACTCCTTTTGATACCAACACAATAATTATTAGAAACATTTTATTTACATCACGACAATACTCCCCCCCCCCCGTCCAACAAAATCTTATATATAGATTTTGTCCGTCTGTGCGACACACACACTTATTTAAATGTAATAAAATATATTGCAGAGTTTTTGTCTCATGTCTAAATATCAGAAATTTTGGTATTTGTTCGGATTAGCACTTATGACAGCAATAAAAATTAAAGAAAATATAGAAAAGTCTGTATGATGTACGTACCAGTCACGAAACGAAGATGAAATATTCCCAAAATTACGTAATTAATTTAATAGAGTTTTTTTCTTTTTCAAAAAAATCAAATTTCACTCCGCATCCATAATAAGTAGCGGCTATGGTAAAATCAAGGGCAGACAACCGATTTTCATTTCAATTTTTTTTTTTCAACGAAATCGTTAGATTTCAAACCAAACAATAATTTATGAACATAATTTATGAACATAACGTGTATTTTTTAAAATTTTTATTTTTTCAGAAAATAAAATTTTCAAACATTTTTTTTTTTTTTAGAACGGGCATTTTTTTTTATAAGTTAAAAAACTAATTTGAAGAATATTAAAATGGCGTCGACCTTCACTTATCTCTAAAAAAAACGTCAAATTTGTTTTGCGTAAATAAATAAAAAATACTTCATTAAGTTTTGTGATTTTGGAAATATACCATCTTCATTACGTGACAAGTAGGTACATGATAACAGTGTATTTTTTGTTTACTGCTATAAGTGCAAATCTGAATAAGTACCGAAATTAATAGTAAATATCTAGCCTTTTTAGTCTGTTTAAAACGGGCAAAAGTTGTAGCCCATTAACTTAAGACAAGTGCTTTATGCCAAATTAATGGCTGAATATGAGTCAATTAAGGTTCATTTTTGTATTATTTACCCCTAATTGAACGAATACCATAATACTTAGTTTGCTGTGCTTGATCATAACAAAAGTCCATACAAAATTTCAGCTACATCCATCCAGTTTTGAAACAAAACTGGTAAATCTCCCATTTTTTATTATTTCTTCCTGTATTTAATTTGTTTTCCTTCGGACTTTTATACAGTGCTCTGGCCTCTGCTGTTGTACAGTATATGATTAAGCTAAGTATATGTCAGACAAATTGACAAAATATAGAATTAAAATTTTTTTCTTCCTCATGTCAATCGATGGTGGTCTAGCGATTAAATAGGGCAGCAACATAGATTCTACGGAGAGAGATATCTGAATTCGTATCTCAAAAGCATGAGCTGCATTGGATAAGCTGCGGTCAGTATGGACTTCAAGGCTAACTGACAAACTGAAAAGACAGTTCTTCAGAGCAGTGATGAAGTCTGTCCTTGTTTACAGTGCTACAATCTGGATACTCACCAAAAGATTGGAAAGAAAACTGTACGCACGTACACCCATATGCTACGAACAGTGTTAAATATATCTGAGCAAGATCATCCCAAGGAGCAGCGGCTTTATGGCAACCTACCTGCCATATCTTCTACCATCAGGAAGCGACGTCTACGATTTGCTGGTCACTGCCAGAGGAGCAACCAAGAGCTGGTGAGAAATGTATTGCTGTCGAGTCCACAGCATACGCACACAAGTATAGGACGACCTACATCCATGTACATCCAGCAAATTGACGGCAACTGTGATCCTAAAGATCTGATGGGAAACAGGAAAATCTGGAGAGAGAGAGTCACATTGGTTCAGGCAAGGAGCCTGACTAGATAGACAAATAGAGGCTGAATACAGTGTCAAAGGTGACTTTGCAATTGAGTTTGAATCCTTCAAGCAACAGTAATTATCATTTCCTATACTGAAGATAGTGTAAGCATGAAATACTAGTATGTGTAAGTAAATATATATTTTAGGCCACCCAGCATTTGCCCAGTGATAAAATATGCTTAAATATATTTAAATTTATCCAGATTTTGTATTTATTATTATAATAGAGTCAATTCGTTATTATTATAATGTATCGAATTCGTTATCATTTAAGCTAATAAAATAATGTTGTTAAAGGTATAAATGTATATTTGTGAATACGTAGAAATAACATGTTTAGTTTACTTATGTCTGAGTTTCATATTTTTCCAATTTTGACATCTTGGCAGCTATTTTTACCGGCTAAAAAACAAATGTAATTTGTTCCACATGTCTAAATCAAATTTCAAATCTGCAGACCAAAAATTGACAGTAGTTTGGTAGAGACTGCTCCACACACAGGCAAACAGAAGGTCAGCTGCCCGGTGATGCCTGGTCATAAAATACACTTAAATATAATATTTTCATTTATACAGATTTCGTATTATTTTTATATAACCAATTCTCTATGTATTATTATACTGTACCCAATATATAGTAGTGGTCGACCAGTGTAGCGCAGTCATAAAATATGCTTAAATATTATATTTTAATTCATGCAGATTTCATATTTATTTTAAAGTCAATTTTCTATCGATGACTATATTGCATCCAATGTATAGTAATGAGTTCAAAAGTAAAAAAATATAAAATATAACTTTGGTACCATCAGTTAGAATCGAAACCAAAACATTTAGCACTTTATCAAAGCCTTAGTCATTATCGTCAGATCTAAGTCCATACGCATATAAAAACTAAGATGGCTTAACCTAAAATGTATATGTGTGCATGCATACAGAAACACTAAGTCGACTTAAGCCTGACAAGTTCCTTTTTTTTTTTTTTCCCCAAATTTACACTCCTTAGCAGCTATTTTAACTGGTTAAATCAAATTTGATCCACAGGTCAGAATCCTTTATATATCAAGTATTAAGTTTCATGTTTATAGACAAAAAATTGACAGGAGTTTGATAAAGATCGTCCCTCAAGCAGACAGACAAGTTCACATATATATACTAGCAGGCCACCTGGCATTGCTCAGTCATAAAATATGCTTAAATATGATGTTTTGATTAATGCAGAATTCGTATTTATTATATTATATTGGACCCTATATATAGTAATGATTTAAAAATAAAAAATGAATCGTATGCCATCACCGAGGATCGAAACCAAAACGTTTAGCTTATGATTTACTTTTTCCTTTGACGTTAATACCTGAGCTATGTTTGCTGCAAGGCTAAATATTAAAACATAAACCAATAGCTATTATGCTACGCATGCATATTCGTAATGCCGTCATTAGACCTTCACCTGGCAAATTCCATTTCCTTAATTTTCACACTTTTGCACTGATTTTCCCCTGCTAAAACCCAAATGTAAAGTGTCGCATGGGTTAAAATACCCTATGTATTAAGTTTCATGTCTGTAGACCAAAAACTGACAGAAGAGTTTGGTAGGCAACATTTTTTAAACATATATATATATATATGCATACATAAATATATATAGAAAGAGGTTTGTGTTTAACCTTTTTATGCAAATATTGTGCAAGTATAAATAATGTAGAATATCTGAATGAATATAATTACATGTAACAGTTAACTAAAGATGATCATCTCATAAGAAAACCACCCCCAAAATAATAAATGTAAACATATGACTCCATTCTATTTTCCCTTCTGAAAAAGAACAAACTAATACTTTCCACAACAAATATATTTTCAAATATTGTACTGGTATTTTATTTTCTTCAATTTATACATCCAAAAGAAGTCTTACAATAAAGAGGAAACATTGATAGGCGTATAACTTGGTTTGTTTCGTTTTATCTCTCTCTCTGTCTGTCTCTCTCTCTCTCTCTCTCTCTCTCTCTCTCTCTCTCTATTTTCGTGGGTTTCCATGAAGAGCAATTTCTCTCTGGACCCATGAAACCTTTGGTCTATTTTTGCTATGTGGACGACACATTTTGCCTCTTCAATAATCAAATAGAGGCAAATATTTTTTCTCCTTACTTAATAAGATGCATCCCGTGTTACAGTATACTTATGAAGGAGAGTCTAATTCGTCCATAGCTTTCCTCGATGTATTGGTAATGAAAACATCATCCAGTTGCCTTACATCAATATACCGTAAACCTACATTCACGGGACTGTATACATGCTGGGATTCATTTTGCCCCCGAAAACGTAAGATAAATTTAATTTGGACCGTAACACATCGTGCCCTTATGATCTGCTCAAAATCAAAATTGGATGAGGAATTAAAAATAATTACTGATACCTTCTCCAAAAATGGGTACCCTTTGGTTGTGATTAGGTCAGTTATACAAAGAAAAATAGCAAAAATCCAAATGGTTAATAAATGTCCAGTATATCTGCGGTTACCTTGGCTGGGGACAGTAAGTGAGAAATTTGCAAAGCAAATCATCTCAACAGTGCAAAATTGGTATTTTGCTTCTTTTTTTTTTTTTTTTTACATAGGCATAACCACTTATCAAGACTCAGAGACCACTCGAGGATAAGGGTTAAGAGTGTACAGTAGTCAATTGGACAATATAGTAATCATTAGTAATGGAAATTCAGTAAATTTGTTAACTTAAGTGGAACGGCTCATCAAGAACTTGTTTATGTTGGACTTGAAGACAACCATATTGTAGTCAGCTGGAAAACGGCAGACAATTCCACAGGCGTGCAGTTCTAAGAAAGAAGCTTTGTTCATGGAATGTACGTTTAGGTTTAGGCACAGATAAAGAGTGGGGGAAATTATTGATAGTGTTTTCAGCTAGACAAGTGTTTCTTGTGAAAGTTTGGCGAGGGAGGACCATAGATTGAAGCTCAGTCGAACACTTTAAACTCGCAACATCTCTTCTGTGAGATAAAGGTTGAAGGGAAGAGAAAAGGACATCTACGAGGCTACGAAGTCTATTTTGAACTCTATCAAGGCAGGACAAGTCCTTTCTAGCAGCTTCTGCCCAGATGTGGCAACAGTACTCTAACCTTGGATGTACCTGTCTCTTATATAGATAGAGAATTGCATCAGCAATGAGATATCTACTGGATTGATAGAAGGATCCTACCATTTTTCCAGCGGCCTTGGCAACAGATTTGATGTACGTGTTCCATTTAAGATCAGGAGTAAACGTCAAGTCAGCTTGTCAAAACTTGAGATGTGTTGTGTTCTCTACGAGAATGTTAATGCCATCCTCTCGAAAAGATGTTCTACCACCCCCACCATTATAAAAATAATGTAATTTACAATTTTGAATGTAGTTGCAGTGCCAACTATGTGGGTCGCACAACTTTCATGTTTCATTTAGAAGGCCTTCCTTCTGTAAGCAGAAGGAATGCCTCTTAGGTTTGAGTGTGATTAGTCTCTAGGATCTTCGAGTAATACAACATTGCTGTATTTCAATAGCTTTTCCGCAATCCCCCCCCCCCAAACGTAATGTAACGCAACGTGATTTTATTTGTACATATTTTCGATTCCCATTCGTGTTTTTTTTTTCCTCCAAAACAAATCCCTCAATACAGCTTTGATAAAGTGAGGGCAAAACCGGTCAGCTGACTCCCCTATTTTTTTTTTTTTTTTTCTATTCTTCTCTTCACCCCGTTAACTTTATTCTAAAATTGATTTTATTTTAAAAGTTTTTAATCATGAATTTAAGTCTTACCTTCATAATTATGATTGCGTCAGGAAACAAGGCTAAGCACTGGGCGTCTCTAATGAGTCCTTGTGGCCGCACTTCTACTCCTGGCTAATAGGCAAAGAAGGAATATGGAGTATAGATAGGCAAAGCCTTACTACTCCTTAAGCAGTTTAGGTTTGCAAATCGGTGATTTGATCAAGTCACCTACTCCAGGGAAGTTGTCGTCCAGGAATGAGAAGGCCTCCCTCCCCTGCTTGGTGCCAAGACGTATGAGGTCAGTGGCACAGGTTTACAAATCAGAGTTTTCCTTATCCTAGATGGATGATCTAACCAGATCTACTAGTCCATCAGCACTGAGAGGGTGTTCCCTGCACCTGGTTGCATTGATAGTGAGGATTGATAGAGTTGATATCAAAGAATTAGTATCTGCTTTGAAGTTAGACTTCTCAGAATAGGATTAAGATTGCTTACGTTTTTAAAGGAGGTATGTATGAGTGTGGGGTGTAGATTAAAGGTGAATATCTACTAGGGTTAAGAAAAGATCAAATGTGGTTTGTGGATTAGTGACTAATTGGAAAATTATAGTATAAGGGTTAGGGTGCGTTTCGAAATGTGCTTTAGGTGTTAGTTTTCAAGTAAAGATAATCGCTAGTACTTTATCACATCTAATGAAAGAAAGATATAGTTGCTAGTTAATACAGATCACTTATAATCTGGGCACAAACTGGCTATTAGTTATCTATTTTATAGATAGTCTATAGAGTATAAATATAGGTTAAGCTAATGCATCCCTTAGCAATAGAAATCTATAGATGTTAAGTATTTATCGATTTTGAAAAGGTCAGCCTACTAAAGTTTAGGACCGGAAGCGGAACCCTCCTCCCAAGGTACATGCAAAGTATGTGATTTTATATGAGCTTGGAGAGAAGAGCAATTGATTTTTTGTGAAGTTGAAACAGGAGAAATGATAGAACTTACAATAATACAGCATTAATATACAATATAGATATACAGGGATTTAGGGAGGATTTAAGAGTATGTTCGTCATGCAAAACAGACAGGAAGGCATCTTGGAGGTAAAGCATTATCCCTTTAAAGCAGACATTTAGAAATAGCATTTGTGCCAGTTATTTTAGTAACATACATCAGTAACAATATACATGTGGCCAGTATAGGCCTTATATTTAAACATTACACTTAGTCACAGAATGAGAAATTATGATTTCCAAAAAGAGGGAAGCAGTATAAGTAAATAAGAGCAGAAAAACAGGTATGGTGAATAGCAATAACTTAATTGCTTCCTAAGAAGTGGTTCGCACAGTTTAGCAGTTTTTGTATGGTCTTGCTTTTATTTTTGGAGATACCTCATATTTTGTACTGTACTGTAATGCTTCCACTTTATCAAGATATTTCGGTCTGTCAGATTACTGCAAATCCTGTCTGGACAGCTGTTTTCGTTTTGGTTGTGATGTCACACAAGATCAATGAAAGTTCTGTCTTTGAGTGGGATCACTGTAGATTACATTGGATAACAATCGGATTGTAATCTGAAAGTTATCCAGTTACTGAATCAAATGGAATTTGGAAATTGGATTAGTTCGGGATCAATCCGAAATCACAATCTTATCTCCCCCACCCCAAAAAATAATCGAATAATCGACCCATGGCACTATAGCCCTTTATAGATTCTTCCTATTTTTTTTTTTACAAAGGAGTCACCACTTATCAAGACCCAAAGGTCACTGGAGGATGAGGGTTAAAGAGTGTACAGAAGTCAATGGCACAATATCCTAGTAATCGTTAGTAGTGGAAATTTGGTAAATTGGATTACTTAAGGGGGTGGCTCATCAATATATATATACACATATCTATATACATTTAAATATGTGTACATATACATACATATATATATATATACATATGTATACATATGTATACACATATATATACATATGTATACACATATATATACATATATATATGTATACATACATATACATATATGTATACACATATATATATACATATATATATGTATACATATATATACATATATATGTATACATATATATACATATATATGTATACATATATATACATATATATGTATACATATATATACATATATATGTATACGTATATATACATATATATATGTATACGTATATATACATATATGTATACACATATATATACATATATATGTATGTATACACATATATATATACATATATATATGTATACATACATATATATATGTATACATATATATATATATATATATATATATATATATATATACTAGCAAAAGTACCTGTCGTTGACTGGTTTCAAAACAGCCTACAGAAAATGGACTCTAATTTATGAAAATATAATACGTTATGAAAATGAAGGTTTGTAAAGAGATAGCTTCGAATTTGGGGGTATCAAAACCATAGCAAAATATGATGAAAGTAAAAATAAAATAGATAAACCCCACAACTTATTATACCATACCTTTTCACACTGAAACACTTATCACAATATTCTGTGGATCTATATTGAAAATAAACTTGTTAAACTTTGTGAGATATTTCCATTCTATGGAGGTCAGGTGCGAACGAACACCACATAATTTTATTATACCATATTTCTTCAAACTGAAACATAATTATCAAAGTATGTTTATGCAGATAGACATGAAAAGTCTTTATTAAAGTTTGTGCCTATTTCCATTCTATGGAGGCCAGGCACGAACGCAGACCCCACAATTTTATTATACCAACCCTATTTAAGTTAAAACATACTTATCAAAGTATTATTATGTACATCTATATCAAAAACACTTGTAAACGTTATTTTTTAATTTTAAAATTCTGTATTTTCATACTTTGTGGACCAGGCGCTAACGCAGACCCCACAATTTTAATGAACCACTGTTCTGCCATATCAAACATACCCATTCCTGTGTCTCGATACATCTTCTATCATTATATGTAATCAGTTTTTAACCTATCATATTTCATAAATCAGAGTCCATTTTCTGTAGGCTGTTTTTGAACCCAGTCAACGACAGGTACTTTTGCTAGTATATACTAAAATATGAAACACTAGTGTCTGTAGGTATAAAGAATAATTATTTAATCATAAGTATTAAGCCCCCTTTAAGAATACTTAAAGATGGATACTGTCTGTGGAAGAAAAACTAAAACGCTGTCAACTAGCGTCAATGCAATGTTCACAACTTACCCTTGTTGGAATACTCTAGATTGTTTAATGTATTTGCTTGAATTCAGCGTTTAATATTTCGTAATTTCCTTCTTTCTTGTGACAATTGTTTGGTGACCCTGAGGTAGGCTTAGCAAATGAAGCAAAAGGTTGTGACTGGGTTTGAATCTCATGACTTACACTGATGATTGCGTAAGCATGAAACACTATTGTCTGTCGATGTAAAAAATAATTGTTTAATCATTAATATGTGTGTGTGTGTGTGTGTGTGTATATATATATATATATATATATATATATATATATATATATATATATATATATATATATATATATATATATATATATATATATATATGAAAAAAAAAATTTTCTTTGATTTCCTATTCTACAATTGAACAGGATTATTTAGTTGCGTGAGGATGAGGAGACGTTTGGTCAGTAAACATCTGGGACAAAATCGATACAGTGTTTTACTGTATTGGATATTGGATTTAATTGTTGAGAGATAGTGGTATCTTGACTCACCCCCCTCCCCTATAATGTACTCTCAAGATGTTACCCTATTTTATAAATATTTAACAATAACAACTTTCGAAAAAAAAAATCGATTTTTTTATGACAGGTTTGTACGAAAATTTTGTGTTTTCTTTGTTTCAGGAGCACCTATGAACTGTAATACTTAGCTTTTAATTATAAATGTTGATCCAGGCCAGAGATTAGTTTCTACTCGCAATCTTAGAGACTTCAAAATCACTTGAGAATTTTGAAGCCACAACAGTAAACATGTCAGTCATTTTAATTTTTTTCAAATTAAAAAAAAAATGCCTGACTTGGAAATTTGAAATTAATTTTGAAAGCTCTAAACTGGTTACTAGAGAGTAATTTCTTGAACCAAAACGCCTATTTTTCCCAGGAAGATAAAGTTAGACATAAGGTCGTTTTTTTGTTTTGTTTTGTATTTTATGTAAGAGAAATCCAGCTCCCTAAAAGGACTACTCTGGATGAAGACAAAGTTGTTGACGATTCAATCGCAAGTTTTCTAGTTAAAGAAAAGTATTCTAAGTGTCGTCTGCCCAAGATACGTTTTTCCAATTATCACGTGACTCAAATAAACCAATCAAATAAAGGCCACCATTTGACACTGAATTTAAAGAACGTCTGTTCAGAATATTTTACGCCTGTTTCAACGAAAAAATTTGAATCCGTTAAAAATTGAATCATACAAACTTTCTTTTTCGCCGAGCGTTTTAATTTAAAATAAAATATGACCATTTAATAAAAAATTTAACTTTGATTCTAGCCAGCATCAATTGGACGGATTTGTATAGAACCACTTTCCTCTCAAATTAGCTGGTTTTATGTTGTATTTTTTTTCTTTTTGATTGCCTTAAGAACGATTTATATATTACAAAATGAATAAAACTCCTTTAATCTTATCACTAATTCTAAATCCGGGTAGCAACAGTCCCCCCCCCTCCCACACCCACACACTCGTTACCTCCAAAAACTAAGCAAGAAAAAACAAACAAACAAACAAAAAACAATTTCGACGCCGGTTTGGAGTTATTCTCTCTCTGTATAAAAAAAAAAAAAAAAACATAAAGAAAAACACTAATCAGATGTAGAATAGTGTTTTTACATAAAGATATCTCACCGTTTCCTTTTGATTTTATCAAAAAGTTTTGGATAAAATTGCACTAAAGTCTAGAAAGAGAATTTTAATTTACATTTTAAATTCAAATTATTTGGACTACTATTCTCATCTTAGATGTAATTCATATGTTTTGGATGATATAACCTCCGACCTGCTTCTTTTAAAACTTAAGAATCTATGTAAAATTTCGAACTAAACCTTTTATTTAATTGACGGAGTAGATTGTTCTCGTTCTACATGAGGTCAAAATTGAAAAATTAGTATGTGGGGGGGGGGGATAAAATTTTTATCTGTTTCACGTTCAATTTTTATCTGTTCCTGCTAATTGTTCCACGAATGTGCATGCATGAATGGTTCACATGACAGATTCCTTATGTTAAGAACAAGTAGGTTTCAAAACAGTATTTAAATATTGTATCAAGCCGGCCTAATGGTTATCGTACTTGACTCATACATGTACAAATGGTAAGTGAGTACGCTTATATTTTATTCTTAGTTAGTGCTACCTGTTCTCAGTGGAGTAGTAAGAATTTTGGATTATGGCAATTTTTATTTGTCCCCATCCAGACTGTCTCTTTTAGAGGTGGTGGATCCCGCTTCTCCGACATTAAAAACGGACTTGTGTCTAATTCTGTTCTCGTAGGCAGGAAAGTAAACTTAGATTGTAACTTGAAACTGATCGTTAATCAGTGCCATTATCTATTGCGCCACATGTCAGAGGTTATGCCGTCTGAAACGTGAGAATAACATCCAAGACGAGAATTTCTAGGTAATCTAAACACTCTTACTCATAAGTTTAAAATGTCGGTAAAAAAAATTATGCTTCGCCAATGTTTGCACTATTCCTGGAAAAATGAATTTAGAAAATGGAAAGAAAAATATCTAAATCGGTATAGAAAGAAAACAAGTTAGAAATCGTTTCATTGTGTGGAAATAATGCAGGTGGTAGATCATAATTACTATTTACTTTCGCAATTCCCCTAAATACTTGAAATGGATTCTTCCAGCAGGTTTTTTACTTGTTAACTTTTGTGTGATGAGACGGATATATATGAGTGAGAATGTGTGGGAGGACACTTCTCAACCTATATACTCAACAAATTTTTGGTCTACAGACTTGGAATTTGGTATATAGCAGAGCCAAACATGTGGAAAACGTTTTAATCAATTTTCATCTGAAAAAATGGGCTGCTAAGAGGTCAAAATTGAAAAATTGGTATGTGGGGTGGGATCAAATTTTTATCTATTTGCTAACTATTCCACAAATCTGCATGCGTGAATGGTTCACATGACAGATTCCTTATGCTAAGAATAAGTAGGTTTGAAAACACTATTTAAATATCGTGTCAAGTCAGCCCAATGGTTATCGTACTTGACTCACTGTCGTTAGTTTTTGGTTTCAATCTTAGCCTGAGTATTTTCTTTATTTTTATTTTTTATTTTTCATACAAGAAGTGAACTGTTTCAAAAAAACATTAACATGCACATCTCAGTTTCTGTATGAATTAAAATTTAATATTTATACATATTTTACAACTGGGCAATGCTGGGCGGCCTGCTAATAATAATTATAAAACTCTGTTGACCGTCCGAGCTTGCTTGCTTGAATTATGTTTTCAATGATCGGGTGATTTTTTTAAAAAACTGATGAAAGGTGAATTTTTATTTTTATATATATATATATATATATATATATATATATATATATATATATATATATATATATATAATTACAGTAGAAAAATATGACCATGAAAAGTAATGATTAAGCTTAAACATGGAAAAGTTGTTAAAACTGAAAAAGAAAAGGACAAGATATTCTATTAAAAACATAGTAAAATTTATAACTTAAAATATTGCAGCATTAAGAATTGATTATATAATGTTATAAATTGAATTTTAAAAAAATTTCTTAATGCTTCAATATTTTAAGTTATAAATTTATTATATTTTTTACTAGAATATCTCGCCTTTTCTTTTCCAGTTTTAACACCTTGTCATTTACTTTTTCATGTTTAAGCTTAGCCATATTACTTTTCATGCTCGCATTTTTCTATTGCAATCCAGGATTTGCAGGCCTCCACTTGTTCTTTGTTTAATTTCAGTCTTACTTTTTGCCCCCCATAAACATAGCATACACATATGTGATAACAACATATGGTACTCGTCTGCTTTCAATAAAATCCCCCCAATTATCTTCCTTTCATGCTTTCATTCTCTCTGTTTCACTTGTTACTTCTCTTTTTGCGAGAGCGGTGAATTGGTAGCAACAGTAGTCACTGAAGCGACATGGTCGCTATGGAAACCAGTCATAAAAAACGTCACTGATTTCCTTACGTTTTATTACAATTTTGAACACAAGTAAATTCATAACTTTTGTTTTACTGAACGAAAATTGAAAATTTTTTCCACAATATAGCTGAGAAGGTAATCTATAAATATAATTGTTTGAAATTTGGTTGAAAAATGAGTGAGCAGTGAAGCTTTAAAGAAGTTCTAAATGACTAAAACCGTCACTTAACCCTATATTCACCTGTCATCCTTTTTTAAAAATTAAGATGTGTGTGAATGTGTGTGCATTTGAGCATGACTCAGTCTACGGAATGAGGGTGGAGAGTTGTATATTTTGGTTTCAATTCTAGCTGATGGAACAAGTCATATATATATATAAATATATATATATATATATATATATATATATATATATATATTAGTAACCTTGTGTGTGTGTGTGTGTGTGTGCAGAAAAGCTACCAAACTGCTGTCAATCTTTGGTATACGGACTTGAAACTTGATATATGGGCTATTCAAACCTATGGAATAAATTCGATTTGGTTTTTAGTAAAAAAAAAAACTGCTATGAGGTCGAAATTAAAAAAAAATTGGAGCTTGGCAGGCATAAGTTGAACTAACATGCATTCTTTATGCATATGCAAATATACCTTTATCTGCATAAATTTTTTAAGTTTTGACACATATTTATTAAGTCAAATGGTAGTGAATACCGCTGGAGAACTAAATGTTTTTATTCTAGCTGATAGCACCCAAATCATATTGGTCCCCCCCCCGGAGAGGGACCTATGTTTTCACTGGCGTCCGTTAGTCCGGACTATTGTTAAATAACTGTCTATTAGTTTTTCCTGAAATTTTGCCACAAATTGTATTTCATTAAATAGTGCACGGTAAAAAAAGTTTTTTTTACAAAAATTCCCGTTGCGCCTCCAGGGGCTCAAAAGAAATCAAAAATGCTCTTTTTTCATATTTCTCAACAAAAATTTGATATGTCTGACTATATAGTGGTTTTTCATGGTGGTCAACTCAAATATACATGTATTAAGGCCTGAAACTGCACCGTTATCCATTTACATTTGGATTCGGCGTCTTCAGGGGCTCAAAAGAGATCAAAAATGGCCAAAAATCATACTTTTTGCCCCATAGCATTTGATCCATCCATTAGAAACTTGGTCAAAATGTGGAGGCCATTGTTCTTAATATAAATTCAGTATGGGTGACCCTGGCAAAATACTCGTTCGCATCCCACTGGGACTTTTAGGGCTAAAAAAACATGCCTTTTTGGAGCTCTTTTTTCATATTACTTAAGAACTTTATATGTATGTCTATATAGTAGTTTTCCATGGTGCTGAATTCAAATATACATGTTTTAAGGCATGAAACTGCATCGTTTGTCCATTTTCACTGGGATTCAGCATTCCCAGGAGTTCAAAAGGGGTCACAAATGCCCCCAAATTGCAAAAAATTACACTTTTTACCCCATAACTTTTGCCCCATCCATTACATTTTTCAGAAACTTGGCAAAAATGTGAAGGCAACGCTGGCCCTTCACACTTCTCACCTTCATCATTTCTTCACTATTTTTTGTGGTGTCATTTCACATGTAACAGAAAAGGAGGACCATGCACGTGCAGCTTGTTTTTTAAAACTTTTAAAATCACTACTACACATTGGGTGCAATATAATAATCAATAGGAAATTGGCTATATAATAATATATATGAAATCTGCATGAATTAAAATATCGTTTAAACGTATTTTGCCACTGGATAATGCTGGACTGCCTGCTAGTTAACAAAAAATATCCCATGTTTTATAATAAAATTAATCT